>NC_040251.1:19314855-19631398 GCF_001444195.1 Xiphophorus couchianus
AGAAAACAAGACGCAGAACGCCAAGAGCTTTCCAGGTAACAAACCAAACCCAGAGCTTCAGCAGAACCGCCGCTTTCTGTCCTAACGCGGTTCTGTGTGGCCGCAGCCGGGTCGGCGGAGCAGCTGGAGCTGGTGGGGCAGCTGCTGAAGGAGCTGTCCCAGGCCGGGGACCAGGAGGACAGGCGGGGGACGCTGCTGGAGCTGCTGAAGGTGGCCCGCCAGGACAGCCTGCTGGTGTGGGACGAACACTTCAAGACCCTGCTGCTGCTGCTGCTGGAGACGCTGGGCGACACAGACGTGAGTCCAACCGGACCGGACCGGTTCTGACTCACAATGAGCAATTAATCATAAAGAATTGACATAAGATGATTAGTATTTATCATAATCTGTTTGATTTTAGGTGTTTGGTTGGTTGGTGTGTTTTATTTTGGAAACTAAAAGTCTCTCCCACTTCCTGTGTGAAACATTCCTCACAAAATTAGTTTATGAGTCAAAGTCCAAAATGTATCGACTGTTTGCCATAAAGTGATCCGTGATCCGTCACTTGGTCGTGACCCGCTCCGTCTCTCGCAGCACTTGGTCCGGGCGCTGGCTCTCCGGGTTCTGAAGGAGATCCTGCGGAACCAGCCGGCCCGGTTCAAGAACTACGCAGAGCTGACCATCATGAAGACGCTGGAGGCTCACAAGGACTCTCACAAAGAGGTGAGAAAACTGCCACCGCCGCCACCGCCGCCACCGCGTACCGACACGGTTCAGATGATGATGATGATGTCATCATTTGCTGCTAACAGACTGCAGAAAAACTTGAAGTTTAATGTATTTAAGGTCAATCAGTTTGTGAAGAAGATACTCCTCCTCTACCTCCTCCTGCTCCCCCTCCTCCTCCTCCTCCTCTACCTCCTCCTCCTGCTCCTCCTCCTGCTCCTCCTCTTCCTCCTCCTCCTCTCCCTCCTCCTCCTGCTCCTCCTCCCCTCCTCCTCCTCCTACTCCTCCTCTTCCTCCTCCTCCTCCTCCTCCCCCAGGTGGTGCGTGCGGCCGAGGAGGCGGCCTCCGCCCTGGCCGGCTCCATCCACCCGGAGCAGTGCATCAAGGTGCTGTGCCCCATCGTCCAGACCACCGACTACCCCGTCAACCTGGCGGCCATCAAGATGCAGACTCGCGCGGTGGAGCGCGTCTGCAGGGAGCCGCTGCTGCAGCTGCTGCCGGACGTCGTCCCCGGCCTGCTGCAGGGCTACGACAACACGGAGAGCAGCGTCCGCAAGGCCAGCGTCTTCTGCCTGGTGGCCGTCTACGCCGTCATCGGAGAGGAGCTCAAGCCCTACCTGTCCCAGCTGACCGGCAGCAAGGTACGCCGCTACCCACAATGCATCTGTCTGCCTGAGACACAAACTGCTGAGCGGTTCCATCTAGAGACACACCGTTACCCACAATCCCCTTGTTTACATTTTAGAACTGTTGTCATAACAGCATGACTCAGCAAAACCAGAATATATTATTATTAAAGTTTTTGCCGCGTCATCATTTAATTCTATCATGTGTTCTGCAGATGAAGCTGCTGAATCTCTACATCAAGAGAGCTCAGACCTCCACCAGCAACAGCAGCAGCTCCTCCGACATCTCCTCCTACTGAACCACACCTCCACCTCCTCCTCCACCTCCTCCATCAGCCTCCAGCCTGAGGAACAGGAGGAGCTTTAAGGATGAATGTAGAGACCTTCACTGCTGATCATCTGGCTGGCCAATGACGGGAGGAACCTGCAGGATGTCACTTCCTGTGGGACTTTGTTCACTTCCTTCTTTCATCGTTCTGTTCAGAACTTCCTGCTGCAGGTTTTAGGTTTTAGATCAGAATCTGTCGTTGTATTTTAACGGTTAACGTGTCGGGGTCAGGGGTCGTAGACCTTTAAGACTTTAAATTAGAGGGCGTAGCCAATCAGAGCAGGAGGCGGAGTCTCTATGGCAACCAGAGATGCTTCAGTTGTGACCACGTTGGATCCAGAAATGCTTCAGTTTTGATCTTTTTAGTGAGATTTTACCAAATAATTAATGATTAATGATTCCACACCTGTAAATATTGTGTTTCCATGGAGACGCAGCTGATGGCTGATCCACAGCTGTTCAACTATGCATGAGCTGGATGAAGGTCCTGAGGAAGACTACTGCTGGTCCCTCAGCGTAGCACTGAACTATAGCTGCCAATAATCAGTATTAGGATTTAAATATTGATCATCAGCAGAGGAGCCGCTTTACACAACGTGAAGTTTGATCAGTTTGATCGATCGACCAGCAGCCAATCAGACTCAGCCTGAGAGACGGACCGACCAATCAGCTGAGCTTTGCTCTGATTGGCCAATCGGTGTGAAGTCTGGACTTTAGCAATAATCAGAAACTCAGTGGGTTTTTCCTCATCAGCACACTGGATGGTTTAACTGCTGCTTCCACCGGGGGGCGCCGCTGTTCACCTTAGTACTATTATTATTATTATTATTATTGTTTTAGCTCTGCTGTTTATTGACGGACGGCAGCAGCACCACAATAAATCTGTCACACAATATAAACAGCTCAGAAGAAAAGGAACTAGTTCACTGATCTGATGTAGTTCATTCATTGTAGTTCAGGGGAAGAACTGAAGTTTTAGATTAATTTTTATATTTCAAAATTCTCAAACTTAAAGTTTCTTTTTGGGAATATTTCTTGTTTTTCTTCATCACTACATTCAATTATTTAAAGATTTTATTTTTATTTTCTATATTTTCCAGGTTTTCCACTGACACAGCGCCACCTGCTGGCAGCAAATCATCTTTTGATCTTAAAATAAGTTAGAAAAGTTGAGAAGCAGCTCAGTAAGTTAGAAATGTGGAAAAGTTTTCCATGGATTTAATTTAAGTTTTTGTTTTTTGATGGTTTATCGTGTTTCCATCCGGTGCTCAGCTCCGTCGGAGTGGCCTAGTCAAAGTGCAGTCGCTGCAGCTGATTTTCATTTGCTTCACTCTGAGTTGACTCATAAGGTTTAGTTCTGAATTGGACCTGGATCAGGACGGAGTCTAGACGCCGAGCAGCGGGCTGCTTCCTGCTTTCCTTCCAGAACCGTTTGGACCTTTCAGAACCTTCGGCCTGATCTCAGTTCCTGGTTCCCCCTCCGGAACCGGGCTGTTGTTGTTAGTGTGTGCCTTTGGGTCGACTCTCCTGAACAGAACCAACATGTCCGAACCGTTGCTAACCTTTGCTAATGCTAACGCTAACACTGCGCTGCTGCTTTAAGGTGGACTGAAACTCACAACTGCTGTAAATAAGATGCAGATGCATGGCGCCCGACGCTTTGGGTTGGATCCACCTTATATTTAAGTTCTGCTGGACATATTTATCCCCAACAATAAACAATCACTCTTCTAATTCTTCTTCTTCTCTTCTTGTATCTTCATTAAGTCCTGGACTGACCCGGGCTGAAGAACCGCTCACACAGGAAGAAGCCATCCGCACACATCAGTCTGTTTACATCAGGCTACTGTAGGTTTGAAATGCATGCTGGGAAAAAAACAGGACATCAAAGGCTGTTCATTATTTATGAACTACAGCAGAAAATCTGGTTTTATAAAAGTGCTAATCTGTAAATAAATGATAAAGTACTCTAAAATAAGCAGCAGCTCTGATTTACAGAACATTAAATGTGTTTATCTGGTCCAGACGCCATGAAAATAAATTAGATTTATGGCTTTCACTGAACCAGCAGCCGTCCAATCAGATGAAAGCTTGATTCAAAGTCACCAATCAGGGAGAAGCTGCCTAAATGCCTTAGCTTCCTGCAAAAACAAAAAGTATTTTTTAAAGTTTTCTAGTGCAAATATCTTAGTTCACTTTAAATCAGGCAAAACAACAAAGTTTTCTACAACATATAGGAACTTTTTACCGATCAATAACTAATATTGATGAAAAATCACTAGATTATTTCACTTGCATGGGAAAATGTCTTAGTAGTGATTTGCCAGTGAACTTATTAAAAACAAATATTATCTGAAACATATTTTATCTTTCTATTTTAATTTGTTTTTATTTAGATGTTTTGTTCTGATTTTAGTCGCTCCTGTTTCTTTGTTCACTATTATAACCACAGACAAACAGCGCCACCTGCTGGCTTGATTTTATCCATCTCTATCACAATTAATACAAAAAATATAAAGTTTCTATGATCAAAATCACATAAAAACAATAAAGAGTCTCGAAATTTACTTAAAAATATATTCTGACCATATTTTTTATTTCATGATTTTTATATAAATGTATTAATTTATTTATTGACAGATTTATTATTTTCCATATGGAAACCTAGACGCCACTAGGGGGCGCTCTAACAGTACAAATATTATTACAGCCTTTTAGGAATAATGTTTCCTTCCCACAGACAAAAGTGCTCAATAATAATAATAATAATAATAATAATAATAATAATAATAAACCTAGTTTAAAATGACCAGGGTCACATCTTCTTCTGCCTACTTTAATAAAACTGGATCAAATTTAAATTTGGTTGAATTTTGTCATATTCTATGAGACAAAATTCCCTTTTTAAAATTTCTCCTGATTTTTAAATGCAGCTGAAATATTAATTTAAGTATTAAAATGAGTCTGAATTCCCTGGAAACAGGTGGTGAAAAAATCAAAAAGGAAATAAACATTTAATCTGTTTTAAAATCTGAGTTTTTCATTGAAACGATTCCAGCCGTTCAGTTTTAGTTTCTCTGACTTGTTTCACGCGCCGGACTGCATTTCCCATGAGGCAGCGGGGCTGGTCAGCTGTCCTGTTGGATCCAGCAGGTGGCGCTCTCAGCTCGCTGTTGCTGCTGCGGCTCCGCTCGGCCTCGTCTTTCCTCACCTGCTGACAGGTAAACCGAACCGTTTGTAATCGGTTTGATTTGGTTTTGCGGACAGAAAAGTCCTGAATTTACAACAAACGTCACGTGATCACTGATCAGATGTGAAATCAATTAAATCGGTTGAAATTGTTTCATTTTGAACCGGATTGAATGAAATGCTGTTTTCAAATCAGCTTCCTGGTTTTATTTATTTTATTTTTCAGAATAAAAATCTCAGCAGGTTGTGACTGAAATATTTCAAGTTTAACTGCATGTTTATTCTGTAGTGTCTTCCACCCTTTGACTAGGCCGTTCCTGTGCCTGCAGGACTCCTCCGGTCCCAGGGCGGTTCTGAGTGCTAACCGGACCCGGATGGTTCAGCTCCATCAGTATTCTGGCCCCGTGGAGCCCTAATTTCATTAAGGGGCCCCGTTCGCCGCATGATTAGCACCGGCCGGGCTGGCGGGTCGGGAGGTCGCTGCGATGAGAGAGAACAACTTCATCAGGCGCTGACTGGCCCATAAATCATCGGCTGTTTTCTATAAATCACGGCAGATGGCAGGGAGGGGGCGGAGGGGCTCCTGGGAGCCCGCCGAGCATGATGGGAAGGGGCCGAGGCGGGGAGAGGAGCGGGGTCACTTCCAGTTCTGGTGCTGGATTCGGCTGCCCTCCGTTTAACGCTCTAATGTGGCTGTTTAATATGGAGGAGCCCCCGACCCCTGATGACGTCATGAGGGGGGGCGATGCCGCACTGCAGCATCTCTCCTCACCGCTTTCATCTTCCAGCTGAAGGCCACACTGTCCACCTGCAGGAGCTGCTTCTGTCCACTAGAGGGCGCGCCACTTTTTAACATCTTTATTTTCTTAAAAATTCATTTTGCTCGTTTTTATTCTTCCATAAAAGCAGACAGACGGTTTTCGGCAATTAATTAATGTTTTTTGGTATTTGTAACGTTACCTAGCAACCCCAGCAAAGCCCGCTACCTAGCAACCCCAGCTGATCTCCAGCCTGTTTAGTCAGCTGGTCTGTCCAATGTCTGTGCTGTACAATGGCTGCTGGAAAACACAAGAGTTTATTGTTGACTCACCATCCAGAGACCACTTACTGTATTCTGATTGGTTGTGCAGGAGCCTCCACTTCTGCTTTTCAAAGATGTACGGTTGTCTAATTGCTTGAATGTGTGATTGTAAATGTTGAGTTATTTGGACTTAAAGTGACAGAGACCCTAAAACTTCTCAGGGTATTTTTATTGTTTTTCTGAGTAATATTTACATGTTTTTACCAATATTTAGAGTTTTTACCAAAAACAATAAGGTGTTAATAAAATAGACATCACTTAAAACCCAAAACGCATCTTGATTATTGATTATTGATTATAATCTACAAAATCTAATTGTTTCTGTGATGCTGAATGATTTTTATTTATTTATTTTTTGAGAAAGCATCTTTGTTTACAAAGAAAAGAACAAGGAGCAGAACACAAAATATGAAATAATCTATAGCCACCGCGGGTTTAGGTTTCTAGAATCTATAAATAGGTATAAAAACAAAAAGCAGAAATTATGACAAATTTAAAATATTCTGTGATCTACTACTTTCATTTGTTAAAAGCTTTTTTGTTTGAAAATATTTTTAAAAATGTCACCAGGAGTTTTTGTCCAACAGAGGTGGCTACTGTATCTGTTAGCTTAGCAACAGACTAGTGCAGTTCGTTTTTACAGACACTAGATGGCGCCGCTCTCCGTACTGACTAATATCCAGATAAAACCGTCATGTCGAAGTAGAAAGCGCAGCAGTGCTTCGTGTGCAAACGATTCTTCAGGTCACAGCTAAAGTTAAAACTGATTTTATAAACTTATTTGGAAAAACACAAACAGAACATAAAACTGTACAACTGCAAAAATGAAGAAAAAACATCCGCGGGCTAGTCAGACCTGTCAGTGACTAAAGCTTTTGTGATTATGTCGAATTAAACATGTTAGCTTAGCTAGGTTAGCCCGACTCCTCCTGTGAAGCAGGTGAGCAGCACTGTTCAGTGACATGCTAGTTAGCTTAGCTATATTAGCTACAGACGAGTGGTAGCCTCCACTTCACCAGCATTTAGTCAGTGAAGGAAAAGCTTTATAAAGATATTCATATATTTATCTTGTACGTTTGACCACATTACCAACAGATGAGTCAAAGTCAGCAGCAGCCATGACCTCTGACCCCGCAGACCAGCCTTACTCCTTGTGAAGCAGGTGAGCAACACTGTTTATAGTTAACTATGCTAACTAGCTAACTAGTCATCTGAGCGGATTTCTCTGCTTCTGTGCTGTTTTTATCTTCACACAACAAAAAGAAAATATTTTTACTGACAGAAATTCAAACATTTTTTTATAAATGAATATAATAAATATATTAAATATAGGCTAGTTAATATTACTAATAATGAAGAGCCTCTTTGTCTGGATGGTTGAAGCAGTGAGTTTCCTAACTTGGCTGGTTTGGAGAAATCTGCATTGTTTTATGTATATCTTGAGAAAAAGAATCACAGCAGCTGAAAATATAACAAATGATTCAGTTTTGGTCAAAATCAAAGAGAGTCTATCGGACTGAAAACAGTTCTGGATTAAAGCGGACTAAACGGTGCTGCTGATCTGGACCGGCTCTCCTGAATGCTTCCTGCATGTTGCTACATGTTTAGTCACAGTGAAACATGGTGGTGGCGGTATGATGGCGTGGCCCTCCTACCTCATACTGACGGTGCTGGATGTGTCCGTCCTGTCCATCATGATGGAGGCAGCCTGGAGATCCGTGGGGGTCCAAGGACGGGCGGAGCAGCTCAAGGTGGAGCCTGTAGCCAGTCCATCCGCTGTCAGCCCCCCTCCAGCCGCCTCGGCCCATCCCGGGTCCCTGCAGCCAGAGTTAATGCAAATTATGCTGTGATAATTCAATAACGCGGCGCCTGATGTGTCCTTTTTATTACCATGATGATCAGGCGGGGGGCGGCGGCCCGTCACCGTCCCACAATAAACACCATCCATCATCCTCGCTGCCATTAGCCGCTGACAGGCCGCACCGCCGCCGCCTGCATAATGTGGAGCCTCCTCCTGCTTCCTGTTCGCTTCACGCCGCGCTGGCCGGGCCGGAGGAGGACTGGGCCTGATTAGGACTGGGCTGGAGGAGGATCGGGCCGGAGGGGAGGACCGGGCCGGAGGAGGACTGGGCCGGAGGGGAGGACCGGGCCAGAGGAGGACCGGGCCGGAGGGGAGGACCGGGCCACAGCAGAACCTGCTGAATAACGGACCTGATTCTGCAAAAACTAAAATGTTAGCAAGCAGTTTGCTCTGGTTCCTGTTGCAAATATCTTAACACTTTTGAAATGAGACCAAAGTGACTTACAGGGAACTTTTCAGCAACATAGAGGAGCTTGATTCAGGAAATATCTTTAATATTTATGAAAAAAATAATCTGCCAGTCACACTTTAATATTTTAAATCAGCAAAAAGCTCCTCTAACAAACCGCACTGCAAAAATAATCTAACTTGTCCAACGTAAATCTCAGTTCAGATAAAACTAAAGTAACTTTTCAGTAAAAATATTAGAGCTTATTATAAATCCCTAATATTGAAAGTTTAAGTTCCACTGGCAGTTAATTTCACTTATAAAATCACATTTTCCCTGATACTAGTGAAATAATTTACCAGTCAACTAAATATTTTTCATCAATATTAAGGAATTATTGACTTAAAGCTCTTATTTCTCACTGTCCTATAAAAAAATCTTTTTAATATTTTTTTCTCCAACACATTAGCACTAGAAACTAGATGAAAAATACTTTGTAACATAAAGTTTATTCATCTTTAATGTTGAGATTTCAGGTCTGATTTTAGTTGTCGGTTTTGTTTCTGATCATCTGGAGAAAATGATTAAATTATTGCCTTCATTTAGTTTAGTCTTATTTAAGACAAAGATTCTTGGGGAGTTTTAGTCCTTTTAGTTTCTGATCTGCAGCTGAATCTTCCTGTAACTCCAACCGAACATCAACTTTCCTGGTTCTAACTCCTGAGCGGGTCCAGACCTGCTCACACGTGACCGGCTGTTAGATGACACCTGCTGGCTGACACCTGGACGGGTCCAGCATACGTTCAGGCGCCGCCCCGCTCCTCAGAGGGGCCGGGGCCAGAGCGGGGGGAGCTTTAATGAGGACCTCCATCCTGAATCCCTCCAGAGAGCCGGGACCTGCCGGGCCCGGCGAGCGGCGAGGCGCCGGCTCTGACCCGGCTCAGCTGCCGCTGGGATCCACCGCCTCAACCCAACCTGTCCTTAAACCCAGAGAGCAGCGGCTCGGCGCCGCACAGAAACCTCAATTACTGCTAAACCATCAGAACGAGCCTGGAAACAGACAGAGAATGAAAATAAAACAGAATAAACATGAAATACAGAAAGAAACGCTGATAGACACCAGAGAGGAGAGAAAATGATTTAAAGAGGAAAATGTCTTTAGATCCAATAATTAACATAAATTAATACGACGGAGATGTAAAGGAAAAAGACAGCAGATCATTGAGACGTCATAAAATACAAAGATTAATATTTCAACTGAGGTGAGAAGAAAAAGAAACCAAAACAGAGATGCAGCAAAATACAGATGCAATAAAAATATGAATATAAACCAAAAATATTATTATCAATAATGCTGATTATTACTGATAATAATGGACACAATTTCTACTGTTGTGTTTTCTGTACGTCTAATATTCAGATGTTATTATTTTACCTTATCAATAATAATTATTATAATTACATTAATTTTTATAAATAATTTTGACAATAATGTAAAAATGTTAAAATACAACAATAATAAAAGTAAAAAGAAAAACATCAATAATAATAAAAAAATAACAATCCAATAAAATAATAATAATAAAAAGAGAAATATAATAATAATGTCATATTTAGAAATGTTAAAAAAGAACAAAATAAAAATACCTGAATGATAAATTAGATCTTGGAAACATGAATAAATTAAATCTGACCAGAAGTTTGATCCAAACACAGACATGATGATGATGATGATGATGATGATGATGATGATGGAACCACTGAATCCCTGGGCAAACTGACGGTCGCCATGGCGACCAGGTGGAGTGTCTGCAGGTGAACTGGTTGAAGGTTGCTGGTTCCAGTCCAACCAGCAGACCTTCATGTTTCCGCCCTGCCCCTGCAGGTCTGGGTCAGAAACCCCTCCAGCAGATGGAGGCTGTTGGAAAACAGATGTTATTCTGCAGCAGGACAAACTGTGAATATGGATGATTGATTGGTTCACGACGCCAAAGGCCTCGCTGCTGATTGGCTCCTCAGTTTCCTGCTGAAGCTCAGATTAAAAACTACAAAATATTCCTCTTGGTTCTCTGTTCCTATTATTGTGTCTAATATTTAATGCATTAAACTCATGAACTGGTTAATATTTGATAAACCAGTAACAAACATTACAGTTTGTTACTGGTTTATCATAAAATCATCAACACACGTTGAATTTGTTCCAGTTATTATGGTTCCAAAGCCACTCTAACCAGCTGGGTTTTTAGTCTCAGTGTTTCGGCTGTTGCAGTTTTCTGGCGGTTTGTTCTAAGGCCTCGACTATTAGGAGGGAGCAGCTGAAGGTTTATAAAAATCAGATGATTATTAACCTGAGAAATGTCAGATTTTTCTGGAAGCTTTTCCAACTGGTGCAGTTCATTTCTGAGACATTTTGAATTCCTGAAGAAAGCAGCTGATAACAAATCTGTACTTTTCCCTCCTGTGGCATCACACTTCCTGGAACTTTGTAACTGACGGCCATCTTGGTAGGCAGTTGCTATGACGTCAATAACCAAGTCGCAAGCTTAGAACAAGCTCTCACCTGTTGTAAGCTAAAATGAATTTTTCAGACATTTTGAAGGAAAATTTTTGTGTTGCATGTGTTCAAGTTTGAGTATTGATGTTTGAATCTTTGGGTAAATTAGCTGGCGTTGTTCTGGATCAGTTGTTGGTGGACCGGCCGTTGGTGGATCAGTTGTTGGTGGACCGGCCGTTGGTGGATCAGTTGTTGGTGGATCAGTTGTTGGTGGATCAGTTGTTGGTGGATCAGTTGTTGGTGGATCAGTTGTTGGTGGATCAGTTGTTGGTGGACCGGCCGTTGGTGGACCAGCCGTTGGTGGATCAGTTGTTGGTGGACCGGCCGTTGGTGGACCGGCCGTTGGTGGATCAGTTGTTGGTGGATCAGTTGTTGGTGGACCGGCCGTTGGTGGACCGGCCGTTGGTGGACCGGCCGTTGGTGGATCAGTTGTTGGTGGATCAGTTGTTGGTGGATCAGTTGTTGGTGGACCGGCCGTTGGTGGACCGGCCGTTGGTGGATCAGTTGTTGGTGGATCAGTTGTTGGTGGACCGGCCGTTGGTGGACCGGCCGTTGGTGGACCGGCCGTTGGTGGACCGGCCATTGGTGGATCAGTTGTTGGTGGATCAGTTGTTGGTGGACCGGCCGTTGGTGGATCAGTTGTTGGTGGATCAGTTGTTGGTGGACCGGTCGTTGGTGGACCAGCCGTTGGTGGATCAGTTGTTGGTGGACCGGCCGTTGGTGGACCAGCCGTTGGTGGATCAGTTGTTGGTGGACCGGCCATTGGTGGACCTTGGTAGAAGGCGTCTCTGTTTGGTCCAACATTTCTCCTCTGTAGAGCTCCGTTCCCCAGGATTATTCATTCGACCTGAGTTAATACGAAGCAGCCGATGACCCACAGGGCTCCTCTCCGTCTGCAGGAAGGTGGCCGTATTGAAATGAGGAGTCCGGCCTTAATAATGCATTGGTCCCTCAGGGGCCACCCAGGCAAGGAGAAGTCTTCCCTTCTGGAGGAAATCAGAGTTTCACTTTAGTTTGAATCACCTTAAAATGTCTGCAGCCTTTGACTCACTGCTGTTTTCAGTCTGAGATGATTGGGATGATGCCAGAGTCGTCAGACGTGTCATGGTTATCGTCTCTGCATCTGGACGGCGTGCTGGGCCTCCTGACAGGCCATCATCCGGCAACAGACCCAAATGGAGACAGACAGACTCCTCAGCTGCCAGTTTGACCACAGATTCCCAGATTAATGCGTTGGTGCAGCGGTGGGGGAATTTACATACCAGTCTAATAGAAACGAATGAGACATCAGCGAGCGGCCGGCGTTATCCATCATCGGCGCTGACACCGGCTCTCTGCCTTGTTAGACCGTCACATGTGTGATAATAAGGCAATAAGGAGCGTGGAGAGGAGGATGGAGGAGGTCAGAGGAGGAGGAGGAGGAGAGACTCCTTCAGCTCTCTGCTGGTCCCATCAGCTCTGCTCCTAATTAGGTCCACTTCAGTCCTCACTGCTCCTCTGATTCAGAGCGTTAGGAGGTTAAATACCAGTAAAGAACCTTGAAACCAGTTCTAAAATGGACTGGGAGCCACTGTAGATCAGCTTGTTTACTGCAGCTGGAACATAAATCTCAGGAGCTGCGTTTCCATTAACCACAGAACAAATTAAAATTACAAAAATAAATTTTCTAAATGAAAACGCATGAATTTTGATAAAGCTCAAGTAGTTTGATAAATGGTTTTTAAGCTGGGATGAGGTGGTTTTTCAGCCGTATCTAAATAGATGTACCTCACAGAACTGAAATGGAAACTATTTGTTCACATCACACGAACCAACAGCCGGATGGTACTACTGGCAGAAACCACGAAGAAGAAGACAGGAAGTGGTCTTCTTTGTGGTTTGTTTTTTATGGACGTTCTCACACAGTTCATAATAAGTTTTATGTCTTTCCAATTGTGTTTTTATTATAATTAACAGAATATAGACACATTTTTGTAACAGCTAGTGATTTATTCTGTAAGTTATAAAAGTTTGAACTAAAGGGATTATGAAAGAATTGTTCTGGTTCTCCAGACGTTTTCTGATCTGATCCGATTCTTTGGTTCAGTGTTCAGAGTTGGGCTGTGAGTTTCTCTCTCTGAGGTTTGTCCGGATTCTGACCTGTTCATCGTTGGCAGACTGAAACTTAGAGCCACGTGTCATCAGCATAGCGCTGAATATTAATGATTATCAGATTACTGTGGAAATTTAGGTAAATAATGATCTGTTTACTATCAGAAATCAAATAGTTTATAGTTTGATTCTTTCATTTCTCTGACGAAGTTCAGTTTAATGCAGGGATGGGCAACTCCAGGCCTGGAGGGCCGGAGTCCTGCAACTTTTAGATGTGTCTCTACTTCAACACACCTGAGTCAAATAGTGAGGTCATTAGCAGGACTCTGCAGAACCCGACTGCATTTAGGAGGAGATTCAGCTATTGGATTCAGATGTGTTGGACCAGGGAGACATCTAAGAGTTTTAGGACACCAGCCCTAGAGGACCTGGACTGCCCACCCCTGGTTTAATGGATCCAGAGAACCAGTCACAGTTTATTTTCTGTTATTTTCAGTAGAGACGTGGATCTGCTGCTTCAGATTCACTTTCTGCTGTCAGTTTACAGAAGGTCAGATCTGCTTCGCTGTTGTTGGAGTTTCTCATTCCCAAACATCCAGAACTTGGACATTTAAAGCTGGTTTATAGTTTGTTTTATGTTGGAGGGATCTGACAGGATGAGGAGCAGAAACCCTGTAGAGGTGTCGCCCCCTGCTGGCAGGCCCCTGCAGGTCAGCTGAAGGTCAAAGCCACTTGATTCCAGCAGTAATGGAAACCTGTGTTACACCTTCCTCAGCCAGTTATCCCTCCATAAAGCATGGTGCTGCTGATGCATGATCCCTGCTAGCTTCCTGCTCTTCTTGGCTGCTGCAGCCTGAGGCGATCCCCCCTCCTCCACATCTCTGAGAGAATAAGGAAATCCAGTGGCAGGAGCAATCACAGCCTGCAGATCAAACGTATCCTCGGCTGAATTAACTGACACAGTGAAATCATTTGTTCCTGTGAGCGCTCGGCGCCTGCTCGCTCCTCTCAGCTGGTTTGTTTTATGTGGTTTCAGCAGCCGAGTCCTCTGGGCCGCTCTGTCAGAGCTAATATCGGACAGCGGTGAGGTGGAGTGCAGCTCTGCACACGTCGAGCCTTTTCCTCTCTGGTTAGCCTCCTTTTTCATCAGCGGAGGAGGCAGCGTTCACATTCTGCCGGCCGAGGGAAGGCGAGGTCAGGGGAAGTTATTTCAAAGAGGTCGCAGACTGATGTTGGAAAGGAGCGAGGAAAGTGCGTTGTCTGCACAGGCTGCAGGAGCGGGGCTTCAAAGACAAAAGTTTTCGTCCTGAATTATTGAAGCCAGCAACACTTTCTTCTCTGCAGGAAACAATCAGGGGATGAACTGGTGAAGAATATTCAGTCAGAGCCAGAACGGAGCACATGTAGCGTTATCAGAGCCGAGATTCAAACCCGCTGGCTTCAGACCAGAACATCTAAACGGGTTGGAAACGCCACGACCCGACACGAGGAGCAGAACAGACTCAGAGACGAAGAGGAGAGTTCTAGTCAAGTCAAGATGTCCGCAACCAAATGATGCTGCTCAGCAATCTGGAAGACATTCCAAGATCCTTCTACCAGATCCTGTTGTGAAGCCTGATGTCGAGCATTTTATTCTGGAAGAGGCTGGAGTTCATTCATTGCTCTGAAATGGTGACTGTGAAGGAAAGAACCAGGAAGACAGTTTAAAAAATCCATAATTCTTGTTTATTAAAAATGTACAAATTGTATTTACACAGAAAACAGGAAGAATGTACAACAGGAAGAGCTGCAGTCTAATAGATTTAGGTTCTGGTGAAGTCCTCTGCTGTTCCTGCTTCCAGTCGCAGGTTGGTCACAGTTAATCTGTCATAAAATGATTCGGGAACATAATCGCTGACCTCTGAACCCGTCGTCTTGCAGTCCAGGCTCATATTTCCACCAGCAGGCACTTCAGTAAGATCACCTCTGTTCCACGGCTAATTTTTACATCATACTCACATCCTAAGGCAAGAACAGAAGTATGGCTTTTGGTGAAAAGTAGAAAATAATTTACAGCTGGATGAACAAGGACACAAGGGAGACGGATGAATTCAAAGCACAGTTTTTAGTCCACAATTTGATGTCCAGACTGTTAGCTAATCAGGTTGAGGAACTTGTTCTCCTCAGCCAGGGCGCTCAACAGTGAGCTCATGTCCCCGACGGCCATGTTCCCGGTTCCCGTCGGGACTGAGGGCAGTGTCACCGAGCTCCGGGGCGTCGTGAGGCGAGACGAACTCTGGGAGAAACTCTGGAGAAGTCCTGGACTCAGGGTTCCTGACATGAGGCTGGAGTGATCCCCATCGTCCAACATGCTATCAAAGTCTATCTGAGGGTGCTCAGGTGCAGTCCTACTCCCCTGGTTGTCGAGTGGAGCAGCTGAAGGAGAACTCACCAGAAGGGAAACGTGACAGTCCAGGTTCCCGTTGGGCTCCAGGACTCGGATCTGACCCGTGTAGAACAGAGCGTTGTCCTCAGAGATGTAAGAGAGTTCAGAAACTCTACTAGAGGAGAGCTGGGAATCATCTGGTGGCGTCAACACCTTCGGTATTGAGACATTTGGAGAGTTAGGTTCTGTTGGTGGTCTCAGCTGGGGATGGTTCTGATTCCCAGTCCGGAAACCAGTCATGTTACAGTTCTGCTGGTCTAAAGTCATGGTGGATGAATCAAAACTCTCAGTTTTTATCTGCGCAGGCTGGAGTTGACCAAAGTCCATGTCAACTGGCTCCTCCTTACAGTGCAGGATGTTCCCACAGGGTGGATACGGAGCCTTGCCATTCCTGTCATAGGAACTTTGACTGAACCTGTGCTGAGGGCTAGAAGCTTCATTGAGGTTTGAGGACTGCTGGAAGTGGTGCTGTCCAGGTTTCATGCATCTGTTGTTGAAGTGTTGGACTATCTGCTGGTGGGAGGTCCCACTGAAAGACCCAGCGTTCTGGTTCTGTTGGACGACAATCAGATTCCCACGTGGATCTAGCCTGGTATACTGCTGGGTGGTGTCCATGTTCCACTGTCCACTAGCAGCACTGCCGTGTGGTGAGGATGGACTCATGAGTGGACTCCTTTTCGCCCCATCCATCCGTCTCTGGTGGTACAGCTGCTGGCCGCTGCCAGCTCCGTGGAAATCTCCTTGACCAGAGGGATTTCCATTGCACCTTCTTGTCTGCATGGTGATGTCCTCCGAAATGCTTGCTGGTTGTAGGCTGTGAGGGAAACCACGGGGACTGACGTTCGGTTGTGCATACACTTGCTGGGATAAGCGTCTGTGATCTTTTGCAGGAGGGGGATGAGGCTGCAAGGAGACCCTTCGGTTGAGTGAGACCATGCTGTTGAACCGATGTAGAGGAGGCTGGTTGAGAGGATCTAAAGGTCTCACAGGGTCACTGGCTCGACGGGGAATGTTGGAAGGTACTTCATGGGGCATCAAGCTCCGTTCCTTGCTGAACTGTAAGGATCGGAGGCTGTTTTTGGACGAGTACTCATTGAAATCCTTCAGACATGATTGATCCGGGTATGGAAGAGGTGTAGGAGGTGCGCCACCAGTTGCAGCAGCATACTTTGCCTTCAGTCGGTAGTGCTGGGCTGGGGTCAGGGTGAGAGGGCTGGCAGCCCCAGGCCCACTATTACTCCCCCCAAACTGACTGGCCTGACTGGAGCGCCGAGAAATATCAGCAGAGATGGGGTCGTAGGAGTCCGCTGAGCTGATGTTCGTCAGCCGGTTGGCAGCAAACTGAGAAGTTTGGCTCGAGCGTCGACTGGAGAAACCAGGGGAGATGCCTGAGGAGCGGCGGCTGAGCGTGTAGACTGAGCTGAAGGTGCTGGAAGTGCTGTCTCTGCGCTCAGAAAGGTTTCCCAGCAGAGTCATTTTGCCAGAGCCGGGGAAGGAGGCTGGATCTCCACACAGGCTTGAATTTTCCAGGAGGGACCCTGAGAACAAACAGAAACATTACCCATGATGCACAGTCTCAGCAAATCTAGAAGGAGGCTTGGAGTCAGAGAGTTTTTGCACTTTGAATTGTGATTATTTTGGCTTCTATATGATTTTTTTCTGATCATTCCTAGCATGATCCAGACTCACCGCTTGTCGGTATAGGCGGCAGCGTGGTCCCTTGATAAGCAGGGGGTGTTGGGTTGTTGGCCCACCGACACGAGTCCCGTACCGCCTTCAGCTTCTCCTTCTTGAGGTTCTCCAGGCACTGGCTGCCGCTCAGCTGCTTTCTGAGATGGAGGCCGACCGCTGCGACCCCGCCGGAGAAATCCACAGAGTCCAGGAACGGCAGGTCGTCCAGCGCGCTGAGGTCCCCCAGGCTCCCCCCGCTGTGCGCCGCTGTTTCTACTCCACTGTCATTGTTGGTGCCAAGTGGTGACGGCTCGCTGCTACATGATGACTGACCGCCAGGACTGGACTGATGCATCTACCAGGAGAGACGGGAGCTACGCTTTAGAGAGGCTGGGATAAACAGAAACATCTTGTCCTAAAAACTGTTTTCCTTCTGCAAAACAAAAGTGGAACAGTGGGGAAACCGGCATGTTGAGCCGCCTTTTATCCTCCCCCGCCTTAATTGTAAATAATGAGTGTTTTCTGGGGGAGGGGAGGTGGAGCTCCACAGATTACAGGCTCTCTGAGTCTGTCTGTGAATTTAAAATGTGCAGGATGAAAGGCTGAGTGGAGCAGCGATCATCATGAGATGGTTGAACCAAACACTCCACCATGCAGCTGGAGGAGACTGCTGCAGGTTTCACTGCCTCTCATTCAGCTCCTCAACACTTCTCCTTCATTTCTCTAGTTTCACCAAAACAGGAAGCGGACCCCTGGGTCACATGGGTCCTGATGCAAAGCCAAGAGGCTCCAAGGAAGAAGGAACACTAATAAAGCAAAAATAATAAATATTATATCAAAAATACATAAAGTTAATGCAGTGTTGTGTAAATCAGTGAACATGCCCTAAAACAGATAAAAAGCTCATTAAAAAAGGAGAAAAGCTTCATTTAAATAGAATTTCTGAGTGAAACAGAAACTCTGATCCGTTCAGATTAAAGGCCTCAAACAAAACAAGCTTTTATTCTTTCATCTATTCGTTCTTTCATTTGCTTTCTACATATTATTTCCTCATCCTGCTATCAAACCTGCAGTTGCTCCTGATTTAACACCCAAATGGAGATGGATGGGAAAAGACTTTGCTGAAGTGAAACCTTCTCTTCCAGGCCACCTGGAGTCATTCAGGCCTGGAAACCTGGAAATTTATCTGCAGCGTTTTTTTCCTCCTCTACATACGATCAGACGATCGTCCATCGACTGTGGCGACGTTACGCTCTTCTTCTGCGCACGCAGCTTGCTTTGGGAGCTTTGACTGCGGTCGCATCACTCAGTAGCATGACCAATCACATAACGTTAATCAATAGAGTTGATCATCAACACCTGACGTGTGAATGTAGCCTAACAGGTTTTTCATGAATGTGTGGAATGAATGAGGATCTTCTCAGTCTGAGAACAGGGTGAACCATTCCTGTCTTGTAGATGAGCGATGGTAGGATGGAGCAGAGGACGGATAGGCGGTTGGGACCTGGACTCTCAGGCTGATTATAGATCTGCTTATGCTAAATCCCTTAGCTTTGGTCATCAGATGGATTCTGGCTGAAAGAACAGGCCCTCAATGCAAGTAGCCCAGAGGCCGCTGATCGCAAATGACGTCACTGCTGCCAGGATCTTTGGACAAGCAGAATGGTGACATCTGAAGAAAGTGCAACGCTGGAGACTTCAGGAGATTTGGTTGAATATTCTTTGATACAGAAGCTGAATGTGGAGAAACTTTAACAATGATTCAACTGCAGCGGACTCAACGTGTGGTTAAAGAAGGCAGCGTTGGTTGAATGGTAGCACTTTTCTTCTGGCTATGGACAATGGTAGCTAACACTTGCTAGCACTACCTTTCCGAGTTCCTGCTTAGCAATCAGTGTAGGTAAAATATTCATTCATCAATGGTTTGCAACTCATTTTTCCAATTAAATATCAATTTGGAAAAGCCTGTGAATCGAATTGACCTCCTGTCCCTGTATCATATTAAACAGTTCTTCTTCTTTTTCTTGGTTTATTTGGGATTAGAAAACACCTATTGGTGGGCATTAAGTTGTACCCATTAATAACCTAAATCAGCCGATCACAAACTAAACCAGCTTTCAGACACACAGACGTTTCTCCCAAAACAGCTTCCTGTTTGTCTGGAACTAAAATGGCCGCTGTACACCGCTCTAAATTTGGCAGTTTGACGTATTTTGCGATCAGGGCTGTTTGTATCTTTGGGGTGACGGGACCTGACTTTAGAGTAGATCTACTGCTCCACTTGAAGTGGTTCTGTCACCAAGGAGCCGCCTTACTAGGTGGAAACTCCAGGGAGAACCAGAACCTTCTGGAGGATCCGCTTCTGCCTTCGGTTCTAGGAACGCTTTGAGAAGCAGGAGAATGTCACTGGAGGAAAGAAGCTTCTGGGTTTTCCATCCAGTCTCAGAAAACTACCTGAGCTCCTGGTTATAAATTGTAGATAAAATGCTAGATGTCCTTGAAGAATGGGGTGAAATGGTGGCAGTAATCTACGGTTAGCTCACCTTAGTAAAGTCTGTCCGTTAGGAAAGAGTAAAGCAGAAAGACATGGAAAGCATCAAGCATTTAGGTTTAGTTAACTCCATGCTTCACTGTGCACGGCGCTGGCATTAAGACAGTTTCATCAGACCGTGTGTCGGTCTCACCACAGGGTTTTCTGTCTTGATGGATTTCATGTGCAGGTACTCCTCCGTGACTCTGGGGGAGCTGTTCTCCAACAGCTTGTCCTCCCTGTGGAGCCTGCCGGCTCTCTCGTTCTCGCCGTTCTCCCTGGGGGGTCTGGGCGGCAGGTCGCTGCGCTGCCTCTTGGTGACGTGGGCCTCCGGGCCGTGAACTGTCTTCACGTGCTTCCTGAGAGAGCTGGGGTCCGTGTAGCGCTTGGTGCAGCCCGGGATTTTACACACGTACGGTTTCTATGGGAACAAATTCTATTCAGTTTATTTATACAGCAGCAGTTTACAACAAATATTGTCTTGAGGCAATTTTAAAAGAAAATCATTTTAAATTAAATCATATATCCATTCCAACTGATCCAAGTTATCAAACAGTACAGAAAACTCAGTTAATTATTTAAAGTAGTTAATAAAGAATAAAAACAAGAGACTGAGTTTTTTAAGTAAAGCCAATTGAGTCTAAGGTCAAACTAAAGCTGCAGTATAACTTTAGTAAAAAATGTTTTTTTTACATTGAATCTGTGAAATAATCCATTTCCTCTGCCTTCTCCCAGTGCTATTTAGAAACAACCAATCAGAGGCAGGAGGCGGGTCTTAGCGCTGTCAATCACCACCCTGTATGCGCTCTGTTACGCTGCAGCCTTTCATGAATGCTAAGGCTAGTTAGCATATCCACTGAGATGGTGGATAATCAGTTTTCCTGTAACAGTAAATTGTGTCTCTGCCATTAGCACATTTAGCATCAAATTCACCAGGTTGATTGACAGCGCTAAGCCCCTTCTCTTGGCTCTGATTGGATGTTTTTGGAGGTTAGTTGTGTTTTTTCTTTCAGATAGTAATAATCTGTTTTATAACAAACTGATTTAGCAAGTATGTAAGAAATCGTTTATTTTAATGGCTACATAATGTAGCTTTAAGCTACATTCAGGCTATCATCCTCAGTGTCAACATGGATGTTATAAAGCTGCAATGATCTTATCAGTATTTCACACTAAATCAGATGAATCATCTGATCTCAGTCGATGATTTAAAGAAAACGATTCAGTTTCTGGAAACTCTTTCTAGTGTTTTTGTTTCCTGACACTCGGCGCCAGCTGCAGCGGTTCTGATCCGAACCTCCAAGTCTTCACAAATGAATTCCTGTCAGTTTTTCAACTACTTCAATCGGTTCACACATCCAGCAGTGAGCGCAGACCCATAATGCATTCTCTGTGAAGTCTCAGCCTTCTGTACCTCGTTGGAGTGCGTCCGGTTCTGGTGCTTGGCCCGGTCCGAGGCGTTGGAGAAGGCCTTGTTGCAGCCTTCGTGCTCGCAGACGTAGGGTTTCTCCCCGGTGTGAGAGCGCAGATGGGTCTTCAGGTTCTCCAGGCGGGAGTAGGCCTTGGAGCAGCCCTCGAACTGCAGCGGAGGTCGTTAGAGAGAAAATTCATGACAGGAAAATCCTTCGCTTGTCTGATTGTTGTTGACTTTTTCTGTTTTCCTCTGAAAACAACGAGGAGCTGAGATAACCAGAGGAAACATCGCAGATCAAGCTGCTCACCAATTTGTTCACCAACATGCTCCCTTTTTACCAGACAACTACCTTTTAAATTATTTAGATTATTTTCCTGCAGAACTGTTAAATATTCTGTTTTCCAGAATATCTGAGGGAGATTCAGCCTTTATTTACCTCGTTAGGATCCTAAACAATCATTCTGGAGCCCAGATACGTCTCCGCTCATAACTTTCTCTGTTTTTCTTCTTTTAAAAGTGGATCAGATTCAGAAACGCAGGAAATACAAACACCAGATTGGCTCCTGGTCAACATTTCTGAGTAAATCTGCTTTGTTTCTTACTAAAACTCCTGGACTGATGAGGCACCTTCAGATCCTTAAAGTAACTCTGGAAAACATTTTATAACTGAAGCATTAATGTGAACTTTTAACTTCACAGAAATGCTTCAGTTTCAGGTTCCTGTCACTGTTCCTCTAAATTTTCCACACAGTGATTCTATTTTACGTCTTATTGTTTAGTGTTTGTGACCTGGCCTATTAATGTTTCTTGGTGCTGATGGTTTTCCATTTTATGTATTAATTCATATTACGACACATTTGGAGCTTGAACTATTAAAATAAACAGTAATTCTGACATGGCGACTAATGTCACAATTATTATCCTGCCTCTGATGAAAATCTTTTGATGTTTCTATAGAAACGACCGAATTAGAAAATGCTCATACTTGTTTTGCTTCTAAAAGATAAAATCAGTCTATTTTAAGTTTTAATTAAAAAAAAGTTTTTTACATATTTGTTGAAACTATCACTATGTTGTGACGGTTTGTTTGGAGACAGATAATCAATTTCCTCTACCTTCTCCCAGTGCTAACTAGAAACAACCAATCAGAGCCAGGAGGCGGGCCTTAGTGCTGTTAATCACCACTTTGGTCTCTTGTATGCTGCAGCTAGCAGTCTGTCCTGAATGTTAAGGCTAGTTAGCATAGCAACCGGTTATGACGGATAAACAGTTAAGCCCCGCCTCCTGGCTCTGATTGGCTGTTTTTCCTGTGTTTTTTCAGACAGCTGTAATTGCTCAGGGAGGAGGTGGAGGAGGTCGATCTTTTCACAGATGATCCATCTCAACATGCTGACAGTTTTAACAGAAACATTTTTATAAAAGTTACAAACTGCAGTGTTGTGATTTCATGAGGGAGAGAATAATCCTGACCTTCACGCTACCTGATGGGTAGCAGCGTATTTAGGAAGCCTCCATTAAGGACAGACATTAATCTGATGTTAATAATCTGATGTTAATAATCTCAGGGAGCAGGATCGTGGATGTTTGCTCAGCTGCAGCATCAGCCCCCTGTGAATGCTTGGCGTTGTTTAGGGCGGTGCTGCCCCCCAGGGGCCCGTTGGGGGCCCGTCCGGGAGCGATCCGTTACCCACCGTGCATTTGTGTGGTTTCTCCCCCGTGTGCCGGCGCATGTGAACCACCAGCATGTACTGCGCTTTGAAGGGCTTCTGCTCCCGCGAGCAGTCGTCCCAGCGGCACACGAACTCCTTCTTCTCTCCGTGGATGTGGTCGTTATTGATGTGCTGGGGGGAGACAGAGCAGGAAGAGATGAGGGCCTTCTGCAGAGGGGGTCTGCTCTGGACCGTCAGCCTGCATGTTTCTGGAGAGATCAATCTTATCAGAGCAAATCCCTCCAGAGCGCTGCGGCACATGCTGCTAATGAGTCCTGACGCTCAAATCTTTGGGAACCAGAGAGGCGATCTGACAGCGAGGAGGAAAATATCAGGTTTTATTTCTCACTTCAATCAGCGCTGAAGGAATCAGCAGCAATAAGATAGATGCTGCGTTTGAATCCAGGTCAAACTGAACCTAAACCAACTTCCTGCTTCCTTTCAGAAAACAACAAGCTGCTGCTTCACTTTGGACCAATCAGAGCAGGAGGCGGAGCCAAAACGACCTGCAGGTATGGATCACCTGAAGCCAGGAGACAGAACTAAATTAAACAGGAAATAAAAAAGTGAGAATGCTAATGATAATCTCATAATTCTGACTTTAAGCTCAGAATTATAACTTTAAATCTTGGAACTCTAATTTTTAAACTGTATAGATGTGAAGTCTTGAGTTGAGCTGAAACGATCAGATGGGAAGAATCTAATCTGAGGTCAGATTGAGCAGATTAGGAGTCATGAGGAAAGCTCTAAACCGGAGCAGATCTTCAATCTGTAATCAGTACCTGATGTTTATAGAGTGAGATGACAGAATAAAGTGTTTGTTTGAGCTGAAACGGTGAAGCTGAAGAGCTTCGTAAAGAAAAGTGTCGCCTGTGGATTCTGGTCTGGTCAGTGAATGACTGGAGCCGTAATCCGTCTCTCTGCCTGACTGGAGGCCAGGAATGCTGCAGAGCTTTTCCCCCGAGCGGCTGGCTGCCATGGGAAACCGGACCCGGGGGGGGCGGGTCCTGAAGCTCCTCGACTCAGTCTGCTGAAACACGAGCGGGTTGTGTGGTACCTACATGCACCAGCTGCTCCTGCGTGTCGTACTCCTGGCTGCAGCCGTCCCAGTGACAGTTGGTCTCGTAAACGGCCTCGGCCTCCTGCTTGCACTCGTCTCGCTCCACGTCCTCCTTCAGGTCCTGAGCGCCGCTGTACTGGTTCTGCAGAAAGTCCAGCTTTTAAACATGTGTTAGAGATTTCTCTTAAACAGAAAACCTGACGTTTCCTCGCGTTTCATTTAGTTAATTACAGATTCATCTGGAAACGTCTCCATGATGCTGCAGGAAAGTTAGAGAGGCAGGAATCCGACGTGTTTGGATTTCATTCACCACAAACTAACACACGAGACGTTTGTTTAGGACTCTTTATAATTTAGCAACATTACAGAGTTTCTGCAAGTCAGCAAGATGGAAACAGGCTGCAGGACACTTTCCTGCAACATTTCAACAAAAGAAATGAAGCTGAGACGTTTTAGGTGTGCAGAGGAATCTCAGGTGTTTAGACTAGATCTCATGATTTTAAATATGTAAAAAAATTAAAAAACTCTGAATAAGCATCCAGAATAAAACAAATTATTCATAAAAATGATCATTTCAGGAGCTTCACAATTTTTTAAAATACAAAAGTAAAATGTTTTTATTTAAGGGATTTTTAAACTTGTATTATTGTAGTAATATTTCTCATGATTTAAAAAAAATTAAAAAGTGACATTTTATTTTCTATTTTTTCTTTATTAAAAAGTGTCTTAGTGCCATTTTCTGCTGGCATCTTTTTGTAGTACAATAATCTCCAAACTATATTAAAATGCTGAATAAAAAAATGTTTTCAGTAATTCAGTTTTTTTCAGTGTTTCTCTAAAATAAAGAGTCTTTATTTATTAAATTATTCTTAAATTTCCAACTGAAAAAGTTCTTTTATTTCTAAATTTTCTCTCCTTGGTCTCTGAATTCTGGCGGCGGCGCGGTGTGTCCCCTTCGGGTTCCCGTACGTCTCCACGACACAAAGAGCCGTAGCTACACACCAAAACACAATGTGCTGACGGCAGCATGCTTCTTTCTGCGCCCCCCTCCCTTACACACACACACACACACACACACACACACACACACACACACACACACACACACACACACACTCTCTCTTCATCAATTCTGGTGGCCCCAAGACGACTGCGCTCGGCGCCGTCCCCATGCATCACAACCAAAGCTGCCTCACGACCGGAGAGCAGCCGCAAATTTGTCAAAAGAAGAAGAAAAAGGCTCCTCAGATGACAATAAAGCCGGGCCAATATTTCATGAAAATGAAGTGCTCTGGCACAGTTTATGTGGCCAGGCGGCGGCGGGGGGACCAAACAAATGGATGCAAAGCTGTTATCATGTGGAGTTTTTCTTTATCTGAGGCCGGTTTTACACGGAGGTCACCAGAGGCTGCGGCTCCCGGGGGCCCGGATGCCACAGTTCTGGAGGATCACAGATCCGCCGCTTATCAAGTCGCTCTTCATCAAAATAAATGTTCCACAATCAGAAAGTCCTCCTCTCATCCCGTAATTTCTGGTAAAACCCGTCCTATGGACACCGCTGAGGCCCCAACACACTTCAGACTCAGAGTGGATGTCCGCCGGACATTTCCTCACACAGAACAGTTTCTATCACTTGGTGTCGCACAGCGGAAAACAGTGGTCACATCAAACTGTTTTGCATCATGTGACACCGAGCTGATGAGGCTGAGAGTCGGCGCACCGACTCAAGAGGACGCACAGCGCGACTGTGACTCTCTGCCCCGCACTCACTGAGTGTAGCAGCTGCCCTGATGGAGAAAAACAAGGCCAGGAACCCAACTAGCTCTAACCTGCTAGTATCCTTTAGAATTGTGGGAAATAAAAAAATCTGTCACGAGAAATATAGACAATCTGTACGTTGCCTACATTGTACCGACGTTGGCATTGTACCGATTGCCTACATCGGTACAATGTGTCGATATATTCTTTGCTGCACTAGCAATAGGTACCCTTCTCTATGAAATCCCAGCCATGTGGTTCACAGAAAACGCACAGTAAGGCCTGAGTACATGGGAACCTTAAGGCTGCATTCAGTCCAACTCCCCACAGGGCCAATCAGGAAGGGACCCATCGTACCGGTGACAGAGGAGATCCCGGCTTCATGCCGTCCAACTCCGCCTTCACTTTGGAGCGTTTGTTGATGGGATCCACCGAGCTGCTGACAGCAGAGTCTCCTCCATGGTTCTGAGAACAGAATGAAGGACTCATCAATGACTTGTATCAACCGATTTAAGTGAAATGGCAAGGTGATCTACACCAGATTATCGATTTTCAGTTCAACATCGACTAACGTCTCATCATGGGTTGAAAATGGTGGAGATGTTGCTATTTGAGGAGTTTGCTAGAACCGCCTTCACTCATCCACTGACATAAATCCTTGTGTCAATGAACAAATCCAATCTTCTGCCAATCAAATCGTTTGCATCCAATGCTTGGCTTGTTCCACCTGTGAGGTGTTCCCAAAAACCAGGAATGATCTGCAAATGGAGAGGATCTGATGGGGCCAAAGGGAAATGCCTCTGGGTTCCCACTCTGACGTTGGGCTCTTAAATTTCTGATCATTGCTTTTGTGTTTGGAGCGTTCAGTGGTCTGTAGCCTGAAGCTGCATGGAGCGGCGTAGGAAATGTTCTCAGCTGACAGGAACCATCACCTGGGATGATGTCATTGTTCTGTTTATGTTTGACAAAGAGCAACATAAACTCAACTCAACAATGACTCAATTCACATTACGGTGCTTTTTCTCTCTGTAAAATGTTTAGAAAGGAGAAACGATTCTTTCCCACGATGTTCTCCCAGTCAAACCATACAGGATCTCCACACTGATAATCTACTATAATCCATAAACTCATCTGTTTATAGGCTGAACTGCTGTATGATCCTCTATAATCTGACCAGTGATCACAGGATGTTTTTCTGTACCAACCTGAAGCCAACAACATAAGGACCTCTGACCCAGCATCGGTTTGTACCTGCCAGGGAAACGTTCGTCCTCCGTCAGGCAGGACTGATAAAAGCTGCAGTGTTGATCTCCACCAGCAGGAGGTCACGTAAGGTCGTTCTGGTTCGGTCACTTTATCATAGCCCAAATATATTCTAAGTACTTTTGACCTCTTGGCTCTTAAAGTCATGAATTGTAAAACCAAGTAAAGTTTTACTCCATAGTTTTAGACGACTGGGACGGAGAATGGAAGCAGAGACGGACATATTCTGACATATTCTCTCTGAAAACCTGATTTACCTTCAGTCCCTCCTCCACTCACAGCGTATTGAGACTGAATCAGAGGTTAGAATATGAAAACCAGCCGCGTGGGAGCAGAGGAGTCCTGGGTCTCCCCCACTGAGAGTTTGCCTCCGAGGTGGGTGGGTGGGAGATTTTTTTATTTCTTTAGCCACAAATCATAACACAGAGACAGAGTGTGGGACGGACATCAAAAGAGACAATGACAAACAGAATCAGCAGTGAGAACAAACATTTGGTAACAGGAGCTGCAAGATTCAAGGCTTGGATAAACGTTTGTTTTAGGAGTTTGTAGCATGACGTCGCTGGAGGACGGGGCGGTAATCAGAGAGGTTTATCCTAAATTACACCAACATTCCTTCAAGTCCAAACGGAGATCGTTCTCTACGTTTCATGTAAAACGGGCTCTTACCTTGGACGACACGTCGTTGTTGTGGGTGGAGGTGGGCAGGCAGGAGAGGCCGAGGCCCTGCTGGCGACTGGAGAAAGTGGGTGGAGGGTGGACGAGGGGCGGGTTGTGGCCGAAGGCGCTGAGGCCGCGCTGCTGGGACAGGAGCTGCTGGTAGGCCATGGGGTTGATGGGGTGAGGGAAGGGAAACGACGGGCTGTGGAGGAAAAACGTCATATTGATGGGCTCTACAAGGAATTGAGTCAACAGCAGTTCAGAAACTTCCTTTCAGTAAGCTGATGGAAATAAGAAAGGCTTGAGAAATATTAAAGAAGATGGGGAGATATCAGAGGATAAAAAAGGAATGATGAAGATAAACATGCAAACATCAGGGATGAAGAAGTACTTGATTTGATCTGAAGAATAATCAAAATCTGAAGCTAAACTACAAGAAATGAATTCTGAAACAGATTTCTGTCTCGTCTTTTTCAGGTGACTTGTACCTGAGTCCCCCGACCGACAGGTGTCCGTAGGAGCTGCTGGCGGCTGAACTGGACCGCGAGTTGTTGATGTACGCCACCAAGGAGTTGGGCGAAGTTCTGATCATGGTCTGGAGGTCGATGCTGGCGTCGGACAGTGGCGAGATGGACAGCGCCCTCTTCCTGCTGAGTCTGGGCGTCAGTCTGGGGCTGGAGAACCGGGACACTGGACACACAGGTAGGAGGTTGGAGCGTGAGGAAGTGGCCAGCTAAACAGATTCAGCCGTTTGGTGAAACCTGGTAACCTTTGACATCATTAATGCTTTCCAGATTTTTTTCCTTTTGTGGTACTCTGTGATTTCTTCAGGTATAAATGAAATCTGGTAAATTTTTAATCAGAGTCCCTGAGATCACTCTGACCCCTGGTACTTCCCTTTGAGTCGTCTCATCAACTCTGCTACAGTCAGACTTTATTTCAGCTGAAATCTGAAAACTGAAGCAGCTAAGCTTTCCTCTCAGCAGCAGACATGAGTAAATATTTTCTTTTGCGTAACTTTTTAAGGCGTTGTGTTAGCAGTTAGCTTGAAGACATTTTAACGTCAATAAAATGTTCTGACATTATTCCATTACAATAAGAAAAGTGGAAACTTGGTCGCCTGGATGAGTTTTAGACCAAATTGTTAAAATTGTGAACTTTAAATATGTTCATGATTTTGCTAACATGCCATAGCTAGGTTAGCTTAGCATATTGACATAGAGTACCTGAACAGTTAAATGTTATTAGACATAATTTGACTTTCAGTCTTATTTAAACCAGCCCAGCTTTAAGCAAAACAAATAAAAACAGTTTTGCTAAACTAAGCTAAGCTCAGTACTTCAACTAGCTTAGACTAAGCTAATAGAACCTGAGCTAAGCGGCTAGAGAAGCTCATTAATACTCAGGATGTTTGTTTAAAAAGAGAATAATCTTTGGTCCTGGTGGTGGCTTTATGCTGATGATAAGTTGATTTGTTAGTAGACGTTATGTGGTGGTAAAATATGCATAAATGAACCATTTAAGCTACTAAAACAGTGGAAGACGCTGCTGAGGGTGAATCAAATGTTTGCTTAGAAAAGAGGCCAGTTTGATAAATTAGTTTTTATTAAAAATATCTTTGATGGAGAAAATCGAGAGAAATTCAACTTTAGTCAAATGAAGCAATGTGTGCTGAGCCCATTAAGATTCAGGCATAACTAATCAATCTGTCCACAATAATCCCCCTAATCACTTCAGATAAACATCAACCAGCCTGGTTGGACTTCACCATGTTAAATGAGGGCAATTTACTGAGAATTGATCTGGTTCTGCATGGAGATGTATTCAGAGCAATCTGATCGATTTCAGCTCTAAAATGTTAATTCAGACAAGGACTTTAAACGGAAACACCGAGGAGGCACGGTGGAGTTTATCAGTGAGTTTGGAGGAACGCATCCAAAAACAGCGACTTTCTGGTGACTTTGGAGCTTCAAGGCATCCTGAACTTCATCTGAAGGAGTACAGGAAGTAGAACTTTAATCCTCTGTCTTCAGTTCAGCCACTTTAGAAGATTTTCCTGCATAAATGGAGAACTTAGGGTGAATCCATCTCCAAACTCTGAAATTATATTCACTTTAATAAGATAATAAAGCAGACAGAAGAGGTCGTGACCTTTCATCCATCACGCCGGACTGAACGTGAAAAATGGATGTGCCATGCTAATACCACTTAGCATTCGTCAACAACTCATCGGTGGAAGTGAAAGTTGCGTAACACAAATAATCATCCTGCCGCAGCGCGGTGCGCTAGCTAGTAAAACTTAAAAAGGAACTTTAGTAATGGAGGAACTGGAGCAATTCGATGAATTCTGATCCAAAGCCCTACAGGCGGTTCTGGAACCATCCTGAGACTTTTCTTTAGACGGGCCTCTTCAGCCTGCTTCCTGCTGTCAGACAGGTGCTTTCTGGAAATTATGATGCCGTTTGGAAACATCCTCCTTTTCAGGTGATGATTGTTCAGTAACTGGAATCAAACACATTTTTGCTAAACGCCGTCCTGATGGATTCTCTGAGGTCGTATCCATGGAAACCTGCAACATGTCGCCTGCTTGGCAGCGTTGATGAGGAGGAGGGCGTCTTCATCACACGGAGTTTAACTGATGATGGAACCAAACAGAGACGAGGACGTCGTCTCCAGGGACTCTCAGCTTCATTACGGCGGCGCGTCGTCGTGGGACTCTAATGGTTCATTTAGGCAGCTGGAGGCGGCGGAGGCCTGGTGCAGGTACAGATCAGGTGTTGTCCATCCGCAGCAGGCGGCCGCATTCACTCCTCACCTCTGGGGAGAAGTTTATTAATGTCCCACTTCCACTGATGAATGGACCAATGGGAGGGCTGGATCCCCACTCGTCTGTCGTCATTCATCAGCGCCGCCATCGGGACGGCGGACGGAGAGACTCAGACTCATGGACGTGTTTTTGTTTTAGTGGAAACAGGAAGTTCATTCCTTCTGTTCCTTGTCTGACTCTCTACTTGAACTTTCTCTGGAGAAACACGTGAACGTCTGCATTTGAAAGAAAGAAAAACACTTGACTTTGGTGGGAAACCCGTAAATATTTATAATTTCTTAGATAAATCTGAACTCTTTACCGCCTGACTTTAAAAAGGGAATGTAGGAGATTCAATGTTCTGGTTAATTTAACCTCTAAAGGACCTAAGCGTCGCGTTTTACTGATAACTTCTCATGTTCTCAGTGAATTTAATCTGGAGTTCCTCAGGGAGCCATTTTAGGTCCCCTTCCTAACAAACCTGCAGATGTTTCCTGATGTTGACCTTCAGAGGAATGTTGATGACAAAGTTGACATGTTGCTGGAAAACCTGACGTATCAGAAAAGCTCTGAAAAGTCTCAGCCACTAGGGTTGAGCAATATCTCGATATTTTGAGGTAATGTTGTGAAAATGGTAAAAATAACTATTATTTCTATCATCATGACTCCACAAACAAACGCAGCTCTAGAAAGACATTCTTACTTCTAATATGCTCCTTTATCACTGATATGAAACGCTTATAGCATGATAAGTTTCTCTACCTATTGGGAAGTGGCCTAGTCAAAGGTTAGAATCACCATGACAAGCTGAAAGCTGCCATCTGCTGGGATGTATGAGAGCATATCAGGACTGTTGTAGATAGAAAAAAAGGCAAATCTCCTAGAAAAAGTGGAGATTTCTAAGTTTAACAAGTTAAAATATTTTTAGAAAAATTTTTAATTTTTTTCTTTGAAAATCTTTTAAAATTTCTGAGTTTTAAAAGTTGCAAATTTGCTAGAAAATTTTTAATTTATTCACCAATTACTGTTTACAAAATAAACATTATAGACAAAAATAAAAACCTAACAAACATAAGAGAATAAATATGAACAACAAAATAAAATAAGCTAAAGAAACTTTCAAAAGTTGAATATTTTTGACTTTTGAAACTCAAACATTTCTGAGATTTTTTAAAATCAAGTTTGCAGCATTCCAAACTCGTTTATATTTAGTAAAAACTTCCTGTTTGCCGTTGTGGTTCTGCTCTCAGCGCCAGTAAACCTGTTGTGATCCGGTCTCTGGGAACGCCGGTGCTCCGGTTTGCTGTCTGATCTCCGGAGTGCGGCTGGAAGCTTCATCTGGAAGCTGTTCTTTGTCTCAGAGGAAACGATCTGGACTTCATCAGCGCCGGACGTCTGCGGCCTTTTAAGGCGCCGCGCCGCCGCCGCGCCGTGTTTACAGACAAACGCAGAGCAGCGTCCATCAACCCACCGTCAACAGGAGAGAGGTAGTCGGCCAGCGGGGCCCCGGGCCCCGGCAGCAGCAGCTCGCCGTAGGGGCTGCGGTGGTTGGCCATCAGGTGGTAGTACTCCGCCGCGCCGGCCCCCGGGGGAGGAGGAGGAGGAGGAGGAGGAAGGCCGAACAGGCCGCGCTCCTTCAGATGCTCATGAGCCACTGAGAAACAAGACAGGGAGGGGCAGCGTCACAGACAGGCAGAGAGCCTGGAAACACCTGGAAAAGCTTTTAACAGTCATTAATAACCTGGAGCAGCCTGGAAAAAAGCCTGGAATAACCTGGAAAATTCATTTTTATGTGTATTAAAGAATATAAGTTGTAAAAGTACAGAAAACTTAAACAGAAGTGATTAATTTTTAAATGTAAAAATCTAAAAGCACTCAGGCGTTTTAGCGCTAGCACAGGAGCTAACAGTCCTCAGCCAATCAGCTCCCGTCGCTCCAACTCCTTCACTTTCTGACTGGTTACCAGTAAGCTGAACTGGTGAACCTGCGTGAGCTCGTACTGGTCTGACTGGTCTGACTCACGGTCTGCTGGGCTGAGGCCTCTGGCGGCTGAGATCATGGACAGGGTGGGGCTGCCGTGCACCTGGCGCAGGTAGTGCTCCATGTGGGGCGACACGTACGGGTGAGGCGGGCTGAACGGCGACTCGCTGGTCGCCATGGCGCCGGGCGACAGGCGGATCAGGGAGATGTCAGAGATGACGGGGCTGCCGGTCAGACCTGCAGGGCTGGAAACAGAACCAGTCAGACTGAAAAAACACAGAAACTGAGAAAAATAAACCAATGGATCAATGGTTTGAATATCAATACAGATATCAATATCTGATCAGTTCATTTCTTCACAGAACTGCAGAGATCTGACTGCTCTGCTCCTTTCATTAAAAAATAAAACAGTTTTTGTGATTATAATGAGAAAACGTTGTAAATATTTGTGTGGGCGGATCCAGACCCGCCGGCCTGATTTCATGAACAAATTGTCTTTGAGTTGAACGAATGTCTGCCGTCTTTCATCAGCAGCAGATTAAAAATGAACGTCCTGAATCATGCAGGACGGCGCCTGGCGGATGAGGCAACGTTTCCTCCGCCCAGCAGGTGGAGGTCCACCAACCAAACCATCCCGAAGCAGCCCTCCGTCTGCAGGCGGGAATCACTGATGCGCTCGCCGTGTGACGGCCTGAAGCCTCTCAATCCAGGAAACCACTTCGTTTTGCTCATGGTTACTGCATGATGGGATTGAAACCTCAAACTGACAGTGAGTCTGTCTGAGTTTATAGGATGAACCTCAATCTGGAACGTTTTGAGGCAAAAGGTGGAAAAATTCTCTTAATCTGTTTTTACTAACAGATGTAGTAAAAATCATCTTCATCACCAACCAGAATGAAAACCTTCTTTACCATATTTGGCCACAGGCGAAGAAATGTCCTGAAAAACCAGACACTTTGATTCAACACGTTTCCAGGAAACTAGACGCTCTGCCTCAGTCTGCAACAGAATGAACCGATCTGATATCAATAACCAGAATGATCCGATCTGATATCAATATCTGTATCCGGTACCAGTGACGATGTTCCCGCCCCGTAGGCACGGATCTGTTCAGTCTAACTCTACACTTTGTGCTGTGATGCTAACCCTCAGGTTTCGGTATCAGAAGTGAACAAAGCGGGTCGGTTCATCTAAAACAAAAAAACAGCAAAACATGTTCTGTACTTTTATCTTTTCCTGGTTCTGGTGACCCATGGAAACCCGGATTGTTTTGTGTGAATCAACTCATGACGTGACGCCGGAGTCTGTAAAACATTTTAATCCTCATGATTGAGGTTTAAATGAGCTCAGTGAGGCGCGGCGCTGCCGGTGCCACCGGGTCCCACCGGGTCCAGACGACCCCACAGCAGCCGCTAACGGGAGTCTGGATTTCCTTCAGCACAGGCTGGAGAGGCTGGTTCTGGTCCTGGTTCTGTAGCTGGTTCTGTTCCTGGTTCTAGTCCTGGTTCTGTTTCTGTTCCTGGTTCTGTAGCTGGTTCTGGACCTGGTTCTGTAGCTGGTTCTGTTCGTGGTTCTGTTTCTGTTCGTGGTTCTGTAGCTGGTTCTGTTCCTGGTTCTGTTTCTGTTCCTGGTTCTGTAGCTGGGTCTGTTCCTGGTTCTGTTTCTGGTTCTGTAGCTGGTTCTGGACCTAGTTCTGTAGCTGGTTCTGTTCCTGGTTCTGGTCCTGGTTCTGTTTCTGGTTCTGTAGCTGGTTCTGTTCCTGGTTCTGTTTCTGGTTCTGTAGGTGGTTCTGGTCCCGGTCCTGGTTCTGTTTCTGTTCCTGGTTCTGTAGCTGGTTCTGTTCCTGGTTCTGGTCCTGGTTCTGTAGCTGGTTCTGGACCTGTTTCTGTTCCTGGTTCTGTAGCTGGTTCTGGACCTGGTTCTGTAGCTGGTTCTGTTCCTGGTTCTGTAGGTGGTTCTGGTCCTGGTTCTGTTTCTGTTCCTGGTTCTGTAGCTGGTTCTGTTCCTGGTTCTGTTTTTGTTCCTGGTTTTGTAGGTGGTTCTGGTCGTTTCTGTTTCTGGTTCTGTAGGTGGTTCTGGTCCTGGTCCTGGTTCTGTTTCTGTTCCTGGTTCTGTAGCTGGTTCTGGACCTGGTTCTGTAGCTGGTTCTGTTCCTGGTTCTGTTTTTGTTCCTGGTTCTGTAGGTGGTTCTGGTCGTGGTTCTGTTTCTGTTCCTGGTTCTGGTCCTGGTTCTGTAGCTGGTTCTGGACCTGGTTTTGTTTCTGGACCTGGTTTTGTTTCTGTTCCTGGTTCTGTTCCTGGTCTTGTAGCTGGTTCTGTTCCTGGTTCTGTTCTGCAGTCTCCATGTTAAATAAAACCGTCCCTGGTGGTACCGGCCCGGCTCACTCTGAGTATTTCTGTTTGTTGACACTGGAGATGAATTGCGGGGCGACACCGCCTCCCGTCTCGGCCCGTCTCTGGTGCCGGTCGGGCAGAGCTCTGATTTAGATGAATGTCGCGTCCAGGATGCAGCCGACTGAACTCCCAGCGCAGGTCTGCAGTTCTGACCCAGATACCGACAAACAAACCCGACTCAGCCTGGTTCAGTGGAACCAGAAACTTTTTCTCTGCTCTGGATTTATGACGAGGAGCTTCATCCTGTCACAATTAAAACCTGAACGCTGCAGTGTGTGACTAGAGGTTTCTATTGAAACTGTCACCAAGCCTAACCTTACCCTAACCCTAACCCCTGACCCTTACCCCATCAAAAACAACCAATCAGAGGCAGGAGGAGGGGCTTAGTGCTGTCAATCATCCTCAGGTGAATGACTCATGTCTGTCCAGTTTTCACTTCACTACGTTGTTTCTTATTTTTAAGAGTGAGTACATGCAGTAACTAACACACAGGCTACATGTCCGTGTTAGCTAGCAGATAAAAGCTACATTAGCTAAGCTAACTTTCCTAGTTTGGCAGTAAATATTACTGATACAGATCGTAGTATTACACAGAGAACTGACATTTATTAATAGTTGTAATGTTCTTTTAAAAACGAGGCGAGCGCTAGCTCTAAGCTTGTGGCTTGTTTATTGTCGTCATAGCAACTGTCTACCAAGATGGCTGCCAGTTGCAAAGTTCCTCAAAGTGTGACATGACATGAGAACTTTGTATGGAAAACTCTATCAGCTAACTATTGATACTGATGAGGTGTCTATCTGGATGCAGGTATTGATTGACTGATTGATTGATTGATTGATTGATCGATTGATTGATCGATCAGGCCGGTTCCCTCCAGGTTTCTCTGCTTCCTGTCACAGAAACAAAGTGGCGCCCCCTGGCTGCGCGTTCTGACAGGCCTGACAGAACCAGCAGCCTCTCATTACAGTATATGCAAACAGTGACAAAGCGGACGGCGCCGGGGTGTCATGTTAGACAATCAGGGAGCGGACCTCTGACACGCCGCCGCCAGCCCATAATAAAGCGCCGCGCCCGGCGACAAATGACACCGCACTTAATTTGCTGTGCAATGTTGCTGTAATTAGGTGAATTTGGCACCGGCAGGGGGAGCGACAGCCAGATCAAGGTCTTGATGAATTAGGGGTCCACTGTCAAGATCAAATCACATTAATCAAGGTGGCCAAGTCCGCAGACAGCCCCCCGCCCTCCTCTTCCTCAGCCGGCGTGATGAATGGCCCTGCTGCCGCCAGGCGCGAAGTATGCATCACCATCAAATCTGTGAATTTAAATGTAAGAGCTCCACTCGCTGCCGTCTATTGACTTTTTTGTCTTGGCTCCAGTTTTTCTCCGGTGATAAAGTAAGAGCTGAGAGTGTGCCGCTGCGCAGAGCCGTTAACGTTGGCTCGTAAACCCAGAGCCAAGGGAAGCTGCTGAGAGAATCACTGGATGTGTCGCCTGCAACATGCAGCCTGAGCCGTGACCTCTGACCTCTGGGAGTTTAATTATGGCGTTAGCCTGCGGCTGCCAGAGCCTGCGCCGCGCAGATTAGCTCCAAACGAGCGATTAATGAACATGACGAGGCGGCGGCGGCGCGTCGAGTCTGACCATCGCTGCAGCTATGAGAGTTTAGTTTGACCTCTGACCTCTGAACCAGCTGCACTGCAGAAACACAACATCCTAAAACTAACTTATAGGGAACTTTCCAACAAAAGTAGCAGCTAGTTTAGAGTCAATAATTATTTAATATTGATGATAAATTACTATTTGCTCTGGCAGATTATTACTAAACATTTATTAGTGAAATAATCTGCAGGGGAATTACTAATTTATCATGAATATTAAGGAATTATTGACTCTGATAAAGCTGCTGTTTCTCACTGAAAAGTTCCTTATAAATTAGTTTTGTCTTATTTTAAGTGTTAAAATATTTGCTCTAGAAACTTGAGCAGAAATCCTTGGTACCTTTTGTGGTTTGGTTGTTTATCCATCCATCCATCCATTTTCTGTTCACCCTTGTCCCTAATGGGGTCGGGAGGGTTGCTGGTGCCCATCTCCAGCTACATTCCGGGCGGGAGGCGGGGTACACCCTGGACAGGTCGCCAGTCTGTCGCAGGGCTGGTTGTTTATTAAAGTGTCTTTTTACTGATTTGACCAAAACAACCAGGAACAGAATAAATCTGTGAAGGTGTAAATCCTTTTCCAGCCATCAGTTCAGAAGAGGAGCAGCGACTCGTTTGTTGTCCGGAAAACTTCCTGCGGCTCCGTGATCACCAAACCAGAAGCGATTTCTTAAACTGAGTGTCAGATTTGGATCCTTGCAGCTAAACTCCTCAAAGCGCCGCGGCGTTTGAGCGGCTCTGGTATCACAAACCGGAGGAATCCAGAACCGGCATTGCTTATTCACTTTGGAAGTCAGCGTGTGTCGTCAGCTTTTGATAGTGGAGTTGGCAAACGCTCAGCTCCAATCAGCGTCTTCACAGAGCAAAAACAAGCTGGGTGCTGCAGAGAGGAGCGGCGGTTTACCTGTGCATGGCGTGCAGCGCGTGCGGCTCGTAGTGGTACCGGCCCTCATGATGGCGGATGTTGATGGGGATCGGCGTGTGGAAGGTGGGGAAGAGGTGCTGCGGCGCTGGAAGGACAAACGGGAGAAACAGAGCCGAGAACTGAGAGACTTGAAACAAGAAATTTCAAAGCAAAAGGCCTACAATAAAGCAACATGAATTTCAGAGCAAGCTGAGCACTTTCGTGTAAAATATTGGCACTATCACACGAGAGAAGTGGGATAAATAAATAATCAAAGTCGTGCTAAGAAATCCTACATCTTGGACATAAAAGATCTCCAACCAGGCTTTTGACAAAGACCTGCAGCTAGCAGAGCTTTGAACTAGACAGGATGATGGAGCGTGTGAAGCCAGACTCAAACCGGCCCTGACAGCTCTGGGAAAAGCTTTCTTCTGCCGCTCTCTCCAAACAGACTGAAAACACACACAGCCCTCCGCACTGACTGCATGTTTACACACCGAGCGACAAACACTCTGCTGCTCCCATCAGACGTCTTCACTTCCCCCCGCAGGCCTGAACGGTCAGCATGATCAGCAGGATTTCATCTGGACTCTACAAGACCCTCAGAGTCAAACCCAAAGACCAGGCCTGGTTGCTAAGCAAAGCCTCAAAACTTCCTGTCTGTACGACGAGAACAGGACTGGAATCAGGAGGGTTAAAGTCAACCAGACAGCAGCAGCAGCATCTCCAGTACAAATGAGGACAAAAACACTAACAACACATTAAACATTTGAGTCATTAAAATCACAGATCTAAACAGTTACAGTAGATATATATTCATCGTCTATCAGCCAATCAGGCCTGCTGCAATTAATCAATTATTTTAGATATTTAAAATATCTTCCAGTTCCAGTGTTAAACTTTAATTTAGGGGCGTGCCATGGTGGCGTAGCGGTTAGCGTGACCCGTATTTGGAGGCCTTGAGTCCTCGACGCGGCCGTCGCGGGTTCGGCTCCCGGACCCGACGATGTTTGCCGCATGTCTTCCCCCCTCTCCTTCCCCGTTTCCTGTCAGCCTGCTGTCATATAAGGGGCACTAGAGCCACAAAATACCCCTGGAGGGGTAAAAAAAACAAAAAAACTTTCATTTGAATTTAAAATTTATGGATCTACGAGAATGTCCTTATATGGGCGTTGGAGCAACAAGCCCCGCCCACTTGGGAAACTGCAGTCGGCCATTTTACAGTAGAGTTCTGGATTCAACGTGTTGGAATGAAACAGAACTTTTTATGAACTGAGAGACTATCAGTTCATGTAAACCACAAACATCCACTTCCTGTCGTGTTCTTTGTCGTTTCCGTCAGTAGTAACACATCAGGTGACTGAAGAGAAAAATGTGTTTCTGCTCCGTTATGTTCATGATGGTGGAACAAACCACTTCCCACTGGAACCAGTCCCCCACCTGAACCTGGAAGCTGCTCAGACCTGCACCTGTCTGGTCACCATGCTGCCACTACCTACCATGCCTCCAGATCAAAACAAACTTTGTGTGATCTGAGGTTTTAGTTTCAGACGTATCAAAGAAGCATGAAGCTCTGGGTGTCATTAAAGGTGCATTCCTGTTTCTAACTCGGCGGGTTTTACGAGCGTTGTGTGAATCGTTTTTATTTTTCCTCTGGGATCTGGGAAGATTTTCCTGAACATCAGAACTAATTAGCCTCTCTGCCGTCTTTCTTTTACCGTCACATAAACGCAGCGTTCGGGGCTCTAATGGACTTTATGGAGTCGTGTTTCTCGTTAACATTTTTCTCAGGTTTTTAATCTGGAAGCCATCCAGGGTGGCGTCCCGGTCCAGTTAATCAGAACCTGCTGCGTCTCATCTCGGAGGAGAACCATCTGATTCCTGGTCTGGATTAAAATTCCTCCGGTGTCTCTCACATTCTCTCCTGCGGGAATCTGTCAGGGTGACCTGAGGGGTCAGGGCCACGGATCATTATCCGGCGAGGGGCCCGGGCCCACGGGGGCCCCCTGGGTCACCGCGGGGCCCCAGACCGGAGTGAGTCAGCATTCCAGGGCCTGACAGGCTGACGGAGAGCAGGAATCCCTCGCTGTGCTTCCGTTCGGCCTGCGGGGACTGACTGCACGTCGTCATGACGACCCGGCGGCGTCTCACGTCTGGGCCACGCGGCGCTCGATGGAGGACAGGAGTCCTGGTGGCGTCGCTAACCGCGTTTACATGAATCACAGAAACACAAACTGAAATTATTTAAACTAATTCACTGAATGGAAAAAGGACCATTTTAAAAGTTTTGGGTAAAAGGTTTTTGTGCTGCGATCAGGTGGATTCTCTATAAACTCGTTGCATGTTACTGTTTACATGAGGAACGCTCAACGCTGGAGGCTAAAACACGATTCCTTTCCTTCTGCTGCGGTAAAACAACCTGTTAAATGATGCAGAGCGCCGCAGCGAAGGGAAAATAACAGAAAAACCGTTAGAATAACTCTAAACCCTCTGTGTCGGCTACGCTACACACACTTGTTACCATAGCAACTCACAACAATGTCAAGATTTAACACCAAAAAAACTCCCAAACATTTCCCACACAGAGCAGAACATTCATTTTGTTACAGGCTTCACGTTTATTTTGTGATTATTAATAAGTGATCCCTGTGGTAGCTTAGCCTCCGCTACTATTAGCTAGGCTAGGCTAACACAGCCTTGAGGAATCCAGATGGAAAATATCAGACCTTCATCATTTTCTTTGTTTGGTTTCGTAGTTTTTTTAATAGGTTTTCTACTAAATTCCCATCAGAGAACCGGTCCTGGTTCAGTTGGATCCAAATGAACTGGTTCCTCTCCAGATTAAATGTTTAACTCTCCTGGATGAGGAAACAGCAGCAGCTGGCAGCTCTGCTGCGTCTCGGCCTCGACCTGTAAAACACACAACCTGCTCCTACTGAGGTCAAAGGTCAGGCTTTACTTCAGCCCCAGGAGTTCTAGGTGCATTTCTGATGACTGGTCAATGTTCTGACCCGGTCTGATCGGGTCAGAGTTCAGGGAAGCTCTGCTGGACGAGTCCTGTGACACTTCTTTGGACCATAGTCACGTTAGCAGTAGCTTGTTAGCTTTGATAATAAACCTCATTGGTTGGAAAGCTGAGGATGACCAGACAGCAACATCCAACCAGTCCATGAGAAACGAACCAGGAGTTATCCAGTCCATCTCTGGTTGGAGTGGAAACACGTCGAGTTCTCATAAAATCCTGCAGAGAACTTCAAGAAACCAGAAAGAAACCAAATGTTTGCACCAACGATGAACTGGTCCAGTTTGGCTGAAGGATGAAAACGTTCCAAGGATTCTGATTCCCAGAGAGATTCTGAGGCTTGGTTCCTCCAGAACGTCCTCAGTAACCACCCGGCCGGCCGGCTGGCCTCGCCGCGCTTGCAGCAGCAGCAGCTAAAGGCCCATTGAAAGCAAAGGGAAGCTTGACTTAATGCTCCAGTCATGGCAGTCGGGGCGAAGAGGGTTGAGGGTCAAAGAGGAGCTCATTGTGCTAAATACGCTCTGAGAACAAGAGAGGAAATAAACACCAGAAGATTCCTTTAGCTCATCCAAAGGCTGTTTGTTTTTTAATTAAGGGGCTGGAAGCTGCAGAACAAACCAACAGTTTGATTCGTTTAGTCCAGAAATGAACGTTCAGCTGCTGAAACTGGATCAGGATCTGAATCCATCACAAAAGGCCCCTGAGCTGCACTTTGGACCCTCACATATTAACCTGTGATGTAGAAACTATAGAAATATTCTAGAACGTGTAACAGCATTTATTTTGTCTTCTTCAGTATAAATATGTTTTCTCATGCCAGCTTGGTGCTCTTGGGGGCCCCCTGCTGGTGGAGGAAAAGTTTCTCCAGGTTTTTCTCATTCTGCTAGTTAAGATGGAAAGTTGAAGTTTTCTGTTGGAGCTCAGAGCTTCAGACTGAAACAAACGAGCTGCAGAGGAGCAGCCGGCTCCGTCCCAGCTGGTCCGGTCCGGTCCGGTTCGGCTTCCTGCTGCCTTATTCCATCATCCAGACAGCTGCATTGTTCTGGCGCCGGGCAAGGAACAAAAGGCGAGCGCTCCGGAGAGTTGGCTCACCTGAGCGCGGCGCAGCGCGGCGTTGCCCCGCCCCCTCAGTGATCTGATGGTCGCCAGCAGCAGGAAGTTCTCCCTGTGAGCCTGTACTGGTGGGACTGGTTCCAGTTTACAGGACTGGAGTTCATCCTGGGAGGTCAGGGCTTTGATCTGGGTCCAAATCTGTCAGCCATTTTGTCCCATCATTTCTTGGGGCAGTTCTGCCCTTCCAGTTGACCGCTGACTGTAACGGCGTGTTCTCACCGCTGATCCGTTCTGTCTGACTCGGACTGGGAGGCCGGAGTCCAGAGATGTTGGCTGGAGAACCTGGCTGTGGCCCTGAACTCTCAAAGTGGCTCCCAGCCAGAAACTGAGAGGCTCCGGGGCTCAGCGGGGCTCCGGGGCCTCCAGCTGGGCCCCTGACAGGTGGATCTGATCCCGCTATGCTCCATGAACACATTCATCACGTTTTTAATAAAATCATTCCAGACTCTTCAGTCTGATCAGCACTGAGCTGTTACAGGGTCTCTGTCACTTTAAATCCAGATCAGCTGCTGGCCACGCCCACAACTCAGCATTTACACAGAATGTCTGCAAACAGATTAAACAACCAAACGTCTCAGAGAAGCAAAAGTAGAGCCTGCTGCACAACCAACCAGAATGCAACAAGCTGTTTCTGGATGGAAAGTCAACAAGACGCATTTCTTTTCCAGCAGCCATTGTACAGCTGGAGTTCTGCTTGGGTTGCTAGGTAACGGGGAGAGTATTCCCATTAATTACTGTTTATGTCAGTATTTATTTATTTAGTTTTAATTGACTGTATTTGGAGGAACAGAAACATGTAAAAAGTGATTTTCATGTAACGTGTCTCTTTAATGCGTCTCCTCTTCCATCCAGCTGGTGGCGCTGCGTGTGGTTCAGACGGTTTCTTCAGGTTTTGTCCTGATCAGGTGTTAGCGTAGCGTAGCTCCTTAGCAGACCGGAGGTTCCCAGACTGATGGTGTCGGGTTAATCCAGCTGATTTATGGTCCGTCTGCTAATCGCCCTGCTTAACTCCAGGTTTGTCCAGATTAAGTGATTTCCTTAAAGCTGAGCTTTATTATCCTCCCTGTGATGAAGGAGAGAGGAGCTGAGCGATAATTAACATGCGGTGAATTAAAGCGCCGCTCCTGGGGCTCCCGGCTAACATCCATATCACCCGCCGGCGCCCCCACCAGGAGGGCTACTGGGACGGCAGGCGGGAAGCAGAGACCCAGTTTCCTCCCAGAACGGAGCCGAGAATAGATCAGGAGACGACTGTTACTGCGTCTGAACGAGGAGGACGAGACCTCCGCACGGCTGGACACACACACACACACACACACACACCCACGCACACACACACACACACAGCTCAGGAAAACACACCAACTGGTTTAAATCAGCTCCAAACTAAACAGCAGGATTTATTCTTTTCATTCAAATGAGAATCTGACAAAAATCTGTCATTTTCTTCAACGACAGAAAGAAACAATTTAGCTCATTTCTGAACATATTAATATATTTTAATGACTTTCAAAATAAATGACGTTTAAAATAAACCAGAAATCAATTAAAAACTAATTCTGTTTAATCCATATATATTTTTCATTTATTGGTTAAAAGTGGGTTTTTATCATATCGTTTCTCGTGATACATTTCTCAGTATCAATATTGATGATTATTGATTAGTTTTTATTTTAATTTTAAGTCTGTTTGATCTCATAGTTTTGAGTATTTTATGACTGTAATATTTGTAATATGACTGTAAATGTGATTCTTGTTCTGTCAGGCTGAGTGGAATAAATCGAATGCTGCCCCCTGCAGGTGGGAGTTAAAATTTGCAGCAAACTCACAATTATGCATTTGTGTGAAACAATGTGAGGATTTCTGGATTTATGGTAAATTTCCATGACCCTTCAGATACAGACCTGTAACTGAGGTTCTGTAAGGAGGCTGTGCTGGCTGCAGCGCCGCTCTGATGGGGAAACGCTCCCTTCAGCGTTTATGAGGAGAATATTCCTCCCTGAGCCTTGGACGGCGTCCGGCTGCAGAGTTTAGCAGCTGCTGCGGCGCTGCTCAGACCGGAGCTCTTAAAACCCAGAATGTGACAACCTGGAGCTTTGTTGGGTTTATTACGGCAGACAAACTGCAGACTGTGTTTATCGTCACGCCTCAGCTTTGATTTCCACTGTAGGCCAGCTAATTAGCTGTTATTGCTAATCTCCAGCTGCTTTCTGCAATACTTACAAGGCAATTAGCGTGCCTCTTCTAATTTCACTGTAACTTTGTAGGGAGGCTCTCAGGCAGCAGCTGTGCAGAGCGTCACCAGGCTGCAGCTTCAGCCAACAGAAGGGACCGACGGGCCCTGAAGGCATCACCAAAGCCTGGAATCTGAACCAAAACTCGTTACGAAGGAATCAGCCGTCCGCCAACCTTTACCTCACACAGCAGGACGTAGAAACCCAAACTACGGCTGGTTCCCCCCATCCTGCTCAGCTAGCGAAGAAAAGCCTTTGAGTACATTTAGATCTATAAATGTAGAAAATATGATGAACGTTTTAAACAGAACACGTGAATCCATGATGGATCAGTTCTCACCCGTTCAGAGACATACCAGTTTGATCTGCTGGCATTCAGACTGCTATGCTAGCTCCTGGAGACTAGCTTAGCTTATGAATGTAACGTAGAGACGGGGAATAAATGACGCTTCACATTTTGATTCTTCTCTTTTACATCTGGATTGTTTGTTTGGAATCATTTTAGTGCCAAAATTCAGATTATCAGGCACCTAGCAGAGGCTACGTCATTAACACAGGAAGCTATGTTATTAGCACAGGAAGCTACGTCATTAACACAGGAAGCTACGTCATTAACACAGGAAGCTATGTTATTAGCACAGGAAGCTACATCATTAACACAGGAAGCTACGTCATTAACACAGGAAGCTATGTCATTAGCACAGGAAGCTATGTCATTAGCACAGGAAGCTATGTTATTAGCACAGGAAGCTACATCATTAACACAGGAAGCTACGTCATTAGCACAGGAAGCAACGTCATTAATACAGGAAGCTACGTCATTAGCACAGGAAGCTACGTCATTAGCACAGGAAGCAACGTTCATCCAGATTAATGACAGGCACCGCTAACCGAGAGTACCAGCTAGCGTTAGCTGTGAAGAGGCCAGAACCCAACGCTGGTCACACATTGGATTACCTTCTTCCTCTGCTGGTTAGCATTAGCATTGGAGAGGCTAGCTGCTAGTTAACATTGTATATGCTAGCATTAGCATTACATATGCTATAGTTAGCATTGTTTGGCTAGTAACTAGCATACCTAAGTTGGTCGCCCTCTTTATTAGATGTTTTCTGTACCAAATGAAAGGTTGATATTTATCTTGCTCTTCTTTAAAACCTACGACTCCCAGACTCTACAGACATGGATTAGATTATTCTACACTAAGATCAGAATATTTAAACCCAGTTTGAGTTTGTAAACTGGAGCAGATTGTCAGACGGACAGAAACACCACAGCGTTTTATCGCCTCTAACAAACTGGTAATGATAAAGTTACTGGTTATGCCAGCAGTGGGTGATATGGGTTTAAATTAAATGACAGGATTTTGTAGTATTGTTGTGATAGTAGATAATAGACGTGTTACTGACTGAATATTGTTCTAGAAAATCATTCCTATTTGACATGAGATTCTTCTCCATATATTTAACAAAAAGTGATTTACGTCACTAAGCTGCAAACAGTAACTGCATTTAATCGTATATTTTAATTCACTGATATTTACTGATTCTCTCCTAAAAGAAAGAGTGTAGAAACTTTACAAAAATAACATTTCATCAGATATTTTTCACCCTGTTCAGCTTGTGGTTGCGGTGAGTTTAGTTGTGAGCGGCGCAGCGTTTACCCAGCAGCTCCTCTGTTTGCTCAGCGGGTCACAAGTTAAACCAACACACACTGCGACACTCGCCTCTGTTTTCCCTCACACTCCGCCGTTTAACCTCCTGATGGACGCCGTCGCCCCTAGCAACGCCCCGGCGCTCCGGTTCACCTGTGAATGTGGGCGCTTTAATCTGGACCCGGGTTCAGTCCAGTCAGTCCCACAACTGTCTGCAGGAAAAACACTGAGGAGGAGGAGGAGGAGGAAGAGTTGTGGCCTAATCCTGAGAATCATGTTTTTATCGCTCTCCAGCTCGGGGCCGTAAATCTCCAGGAATGTTGTTTTTGGATGGAGTTCAGGCAAACTTTAATGTTGTTAAGAGACAACGGAGCAACGCTCTGCTGCTGCAACCAGCAACAGGAACCAGCAACAACAACCAGCAACAGCAACCAGCAACAGGAACCAGCAACAACAACCAGCAACAAGGGTTAAACTGCACTTTACTGGGACTAGTTATTGCTTATTATTAGTAAAATATTGTTTAGTTTTTATTAGTTAGTCTGTTTTTCATTGCAGAATTCACAAAGTATTGTGATAATATTTGTTGATTTCAACAGAAATATTTATTCAGTTATACGTCCATAAACAGAAAAACAATTATATCTATAATTTCATAAACGCTGTAGTTCCAGTTAGTTCCAGTTTCCATATTAATCCATATTAATTACTGTTTTTTTGTGATTCGCTGAAAGAAAATGTTTGAGTTTCTGTTATTTTGTTTTAACTATAATAAGCTGAATCTGCTTCCAATCTTCATCCTGAAGCCTCTGCGTTCGGTTCTGGACTGGTTTCCAGTTCAGGTTTCATGTTTGTTTGTTGATTCATGTGAAATATGTAGGCCGTGTTTGTGCCGCTGCTCTAATGACTCAGGCCTGAAAACGGCTAACAAGCAGCAGAAACGTCTGATCCAGAAATAGAGCAGCCTTCTGGTTTCACTTAGAGCCTCTGATGTGGAGCGCAGCGTCAGATGAACCAGGATGAGGCCATCTTGGAAAGTCATCAAGCTAAATGTTTACAAAGCGCTGCAGAGAGCCCATTATCCGCCGTGATTGGCTCCCATATGGCCGGCTGCAGGGGCCCATAACGGGGCCGCCTCGGAGAGCGCAGGGGTACCTGACCAGGACCAGGTTCCCCCAGGGGGCGCTACAATGTCATTATGGGTCCAAACTGGATTCTGAGTTTTCTAACAACAGCAAACACAAAAACCAACCGAAGATCTGAACTGAGAATGAAAACAGCAAAGTTTCTCCCCAACCTGCTGAGATACCAAACACCTGGACCGGACCGCAAACGGACCTGGGCAGAGGTCACTGTTACCGGCACGGATCCAGAACGGATCTGGAGTTCATATAGACACGTTGCATGTTATTGTTTACATCCAGATGTTTTGTGCTCAAAACGCTGGAGGGCAAAAAGGCGATTCTGTCCTTTAGCATCCAGAACCACAAAACCAAACCTGGAGATGCAGCTGTTCTTCACTTACGGCAGTTTACCAAAGAAAACAGGAAAATGACACAGAAAAACACTGAAGAATATTTAAAAACCAAACTTATTCTTCTGTTTTCTCGCTTTCTGTCTCGGCTGCATTATAAACACAGTGGTTGGTAGATCTGCTGATTTAAACTCCTGCTCTGCTGATGAGTTGGTCAGTCGCCTTTTTTACTTTTTTTGTTAACTGAACCTAAACTCACCTTATTCCACAGCACACCTACATGTTAGGTTGTCAAAGTCAAGCTAGCATAGCTGACCTACAGTACATCCGTAATTAAAACTTTTCCTGACTGGTTATCTGGTTGTCTTAGTGTTGACAATTAGCAGCAAAGAACTGCATCGCTTTTTCTTTTAAATATCAGGTGGAAATTCAAGATTTAGCATGTTATGCTGCTAACTTAACAGCTAAAACTAATGCTAGTCATCGTTAGCGAGCAGCTTTTTGTCCTGCTGCAGGAAGCTGTGGGTGGGATGTTGTGACGTCACACTGAAACGTGTCTGTAGATCGGATCTGAAACAGTTCAAACTGCTCGTTACCCAGCAGGTTGTTGCTAGGTAACCAAAGAGCAAGAGAGAGGTGTGAAGCTAGCTTAGCTAGCTTTGAGAGGTTGAACGGCTAAAGCCTCTCCTCTACTTACGTTTCCCTGAATGCACTTCTGCTCTGGGGTTAAGTGAATATTCTATATATTTCAGGTTCTATCTGATGTATTATGTACTGATATTGATCACTTATCTATTGTGATACATATTGTTATTGATTTATTGTGATAATTTCAGCATTTAAAAGTTTTTTCTCTCAGTTATTTGTGCTGTTTTTATCCCAGCTCCCATGAATCTGTTTTTATCTGAATGAACCCAAATGGTTTGTTTTCTGACTGGAGCAAAGCTAAAGCCTGATGCGTTTTGGTTGTATTGTGTGTGTGTGTGTGTGTGTGTGTGTGTGTGTGTGTGTGCGTGTGTGTGTGTGTGTTTCTGTGTCTGCCCCTGCGAGGCCTCCTGGGCAGGGCCTCATTTAGAGGCAGGAGCAGAGAAAGGAGCCGCCGCCTCCTCTTCTTCCTCATCCTCTCCTTCTCAGGAAGATTAGTGGCCGTCCTTTTGGAGCGGGGCGGTGGACGGCCGGCCGTTAGCGGCTGCATTTTTCTCTGCCAGCGGGCCCTGACCCCCACGGCGCCCTCCTGCAGCTCACAGAGAGGCCCTTCGCGCCCGGCCGCCATCAATTACTCACCGTCCACCTGGTGATAAAGAAATCTGTCCTTATCGCTGATCTACCGATGGAGCCTAAAATACCATTTACTCAGTTGCCTGCTCATCCATCTCCTGCACTGGGAGCCTCACAGCCAGCCCACTGGTCCCAGTACGACTCCCAGTTTAAAGCTCATCAGGTTATCAGGTTTAGACCAAAACCTCTTATTGATTAGCAGCTCATTTATTAATACTCATAATAAATTTACCAAACCTTTGAATGTAGAAAACTTTCTTTTTACACTGCAAAAAAACTAAATCCTACCAAGTATTTCTAGAACAAATATCTGAGTATCAGGGCTGGACAATAAATCAATAACAATACATATCAGAACAGAGAAATGATCAATATCAATAGATGATCCATCTGATAGAAAATCCAGCATTCAATAAATAAAATATTCACTGAACTGAATGCAGAGGAAAGATCACGGCTAGCTAAGCTAGGCTAGTGGACTCACCTCACTACCTAGCAACAACTCCCTCGCTCCTTGGTTACCTAGCAACAGCTTGCTGAGTAACAGGCGCAGCAGCAATTTAACGTTTGTCGCCTTTCGTCAAAATAAAGTTTAAAAATAAAACTGGATAAAACAGAAAGATGTGACTCCTATTTGGAAATATTTATGATATTTAAAACAAAACTGATCAATAATTATAGATAGGGACTGATATAAAACATTTATATTGTGATACAATTTTCATCCTTATAGTCCAACCATAAATAAAACGCTTTAAATACAACAGAACTGGTTTACAAGAAACCTTTTAGCAAATATATGAGCTGATCTGTCAGTAATTCCTTAAGCCCTTAAAACGTATAAATAATGTTAATATTACTGCATTATTTGCTGACAACATTGAGCTGTATCTGGCTGTAAAGTTACTTGTTAGTCAGTTTTGCCTTTTTGAAGTGAACCAAGTTATTTGCATTAGAAAGTCGAGCAGAAATTCTTGGAGAGGTTTTGTGTTTTTGCAGCGCAGCAGCTTAAAGCATCTCCTTTCTTTGATATATATGGGAATGCTACGCCTGTTTAGGTCTCAACCCCCCACTTATTGTGTCCTGGGACGGCCCAGGAGGTGCTAAGTACTTTCGGTCCTCCCCTGCGAACCAGCCAGACTCAGCAGAAAGGCCTGGGAGGCAGAACGGGAGGAACTGTGGGTCGGGGAGCCGCGCGCTCATCAATCTCCCTCTCCAACGACAAACTCACTCTCAGCAAGATGTATGTCAGGAGCCACAGAAGCCAGTTAATCAAATCATTAGCTGCAGCCTCCTCTGGCCTAGTTTACAGAGAAACACAGCGAGACCAAACACAGACACTTCCTGTAAAACATCCAACACCAAAGCAGCTGCATCGCAACCAAAACAAGAGTCTGATCAAAACCAAACACAATCATTTCAAAGGTTTAAATCTCGTCAAATCAATGTTAAAATCATGAATTTATTATCGGTATTTAAGTTCTGACAGTAAATGGAGTTTCATCTACAGAAATACTTCATGAATTTCACAGAAGAGCTGAAACTGCTAAAGTTAACGAGCTAACCTCGTTTTCTTTTGTCTTTGAATTAATATCTGAAATACTCAATAATTATTGAATAATCTTTGTGTATGGATTCATATCTAATTTATATCAACATTCATTTTAAAGTACAATATAAACATTTTCTGGCCTTCATTTTTTACTGGTTTGACTGGTTATTATCCTGGTTTATTATTGACACATTAATAAACGCTGCTGAATGAACGCAGAATAACAAAATATATCTCAAATTAAAATCATTTTAATTTAAACATAACATTTCAGTGAAAACGGGACGGCCAAAACCTGACAGAGCTAGCTAGCTAACTAGTTAGCATTAATATTCTGTCTCTTTTTAAAATTTATTTTAATAAATATTAGAAATCCAGAATATTTTATAAATAAACCTTGCACTGAGATTTATATTTAATTATTAAAATTGTGACCATTTATTTTAAATTGTAGCATTTTAAAAAGTAGAATCAAGCTAACCTTTATTTCTGCTTTTATCTTCCTTTAATATCAAAACCTCCCAAACAAACCAGCAACGTAAATTTAAGTATTAAAATGATCAAAATTTATTTTAAATAAAAACATAAAGGTTGTAAGAAAAAGTGTAGAAACTGAAAGCTAACTAGCTTAGCATTCAGTTTTTAATCTGTTTATTAAATAAATAAACATCCAAATATTTTCCACTCCAACTTTTATCTGAAACCTTTTTGTAAACAATATATAATTATTGTTTATCATAATAAACAGCATAAAATTGCTGAGTCAGTGTTAAATGTTTGATAATCTGCTTTATTTAGCAAAATATGAAAATATTTTTCATACTAACAGGTGAAATCTGCAGGTTTGACATTAATACAATAAATCAGTGGAGGGATGAAGGCTAGCTTAGCTTTAAGCTAACTGGAACTGAAACCGTCTCTTTAAGGTTTATTAACTTATTGGAGATTAATGAAGTGTATTGATTGATTTAAATTGTGTCACATTAAATAATACAGTAGATGTTTAATAAATCTCAGGTTTATTGACGTTTCTTTCCGTCCTCTGTCAGAAAGTTTCTGTCTGAGGCGGCGCTGCTGTTTCCTGTGTGAACACAGAGGTTATTTTAAAAAGGCAATAACTCTAAATTTAACTAATCCCAAATAAATCAGATCTGAACCAAACCTCTGAACGCCTATGAATAAAAGCTCCGTCCCTTCATTTCTGCGCCCTGACACATCCATCAATAAGCTGCGCTGGATTCGGTGTCATTTTGCTGCTTTCCCCACTAATGTTTGGTTCTGGGTTCTGGGTTCTGGGTTATTGCCAACGCGCCGCGGATCCTGCAGGTCCGGGCTCGGCGTTCACACAGATGCGAGCTGTCAGAGGAAATTCAGCCTCTCATTTGAATCGATTAGCGGAGCCGCGGCGGGTCAGGGCGGAGAGAGGACTTCAGCTGCTGCTGATTTCCTGCTGAACGCCGCCGACCCGGAACCGGCGTCCGGAACCGGCGTCCAGAACCGGCGTCCAGACCCGGCCTGACTCCGGGTTGGCCCGGGTCTGGAGGAAGACATCATCAGGCCGGCCGACAGGAACACCTGAGGCCCTAATTGACTCGGAGAGCCCAGCCATGTTTAAAGCAGTCCCGCTTGAGCTTCATTACATGCAGAGCCCATTTCCATAGGCCTCTGGGACCGGCACCGGCACCGGGCTGCAGGATAAATGACCGCTCCATGATAAATGGTTCTATTAGCGATCCAGATTGTTAAACTGTGATACAACAGACCGGAGCCCATTCATCCCTCCTGCTCAGGCTGCTGTAAATAGCTGCTTTTTATGTGTAAATAACATATTAAAACTCCGCATTAGCCATGTCCTCTGATAGAGACCAAACTGTTGTAAATAAATAAAGGCGGACGGGAATATAAAACAGGCGGCTGGTATACGGCTGCTGTCGGCTCAGAGGTGGCAGCAGCCCGCAGGAAGCTGCAGTATATCAGCCGCTGCCTCCAGGTTCAAGGACCCCGCTCTCTCTGCATGCATGTGGACTTATCAGCAGCTGGCAACTGGAATAATAATGCATATTACTGAGATAAGTAATTGCGTTGTCTCATGGCGGTGGCAGACGCTCGTAGTTTAAGCGCTGGTATCTGATTGGCTGGGACAGCCACGCTGCTTGTTTATTTAAGATGGAAACACGAGGCGCTGATAGGAGGAAGACTTATGGAGAGACTCTTTATTTAGCTGTTAGAAGATTAAAAACCTGCTGCTGATATTGAAATATAAATATACAGAGAAGTTTGGGTCATACGCAGAGAGAGGATGAAATAATGAGGAGAGAAACCTGGAAACGCTTTAACAAACAGTGATGGTAGAGTTTGGTAGAGATGTAATAATAATTATTATTATAATAGTTTTTCTGGTAGGTTTTAATTCACTTTCTGCTTTGTTATGTATTACAAACATGCACAAAACTTTGTCAATGATCTGCTAATGTCGAAAAAACACAATTTCTCAATTCTGTATTTCTATTAAATAATAATAATTGTACATTTTATAACCCACCTCATCCTAGTGGCAAAACGTTTTATTTTATTTTATTTGTCGTGTTTTAATGAAGCAAATTAATACATTCAGTGGAGCCACTTCTATTAATCTGCTAATGGTGAAGCTAATGTTTTGCTAAGTGCATTTTCTAACTTTGAGAAACGTTTAACTCTGTCAAGATAAAGTTAGCGCTTTAGCATTAGCTTTAACTAAATACCATGTTGGTGTAGCGTTTCAGTGTCTCTAACTTTGAAAACGGTTAGCATTAATAATGTAGTTGAAGTTAGCGATTTAGCATTTTCTTCCACTAATTGCTGGTTTTGTGTTTTTGTATTTTTGCTAACTTTGAAAGCGCTCAGTTCTGTCAACGTAGCTGAAGGTAGCTTCCATTTGAGATATTGCTAGTGTAGCATTTTTGCTAACTTAAAAAACATTTAACTCTGTCAAAATAGTTGAAGTGAATGTTTAGCATTAGCTTCAACTAAAGACATTGTTGGCTTAGCATTTTGCTAACTTAACAGTGTCACGGTAGTTGAAGTTAGTGCTTTAGCTAAGCACTATGCTAGTGTAGCGTGTTAGCATTAGCCGAACTAATGTCTATGATTAGATCTTCAGAGTTACTGCAGCTAACTTTGTTAGCATCATTAAAACAGTTGATTGCTCTGGACATTCAGGCTTGTTTTTCCTCTTAAACACCAGAGATTTGGAACCAGAACCAGGAGAAAACATCCAGTCCTGGTAATGACCCGGTTCCTCCTGATATCTTCCGTCTGAACATGAAAGCATCGCTTAGAGTTGCTCTAGTTTGGTTTCCCTCTGCGGTGGATCAGTTCTGGCTCAGACTACCAGCCTCTGCAGCGTCGGTGTAAAATCTGCCTAAAACACAGTAAAGTTCCTCCTTTGTCCTGTGAATATAACATGCAGATCAGCTCAGAACATGCGGAACCAGAACCCAACCAGACGGCTGCTCTGACCGCCCAGGCGCTGAGGGATTATCACCCGGCGAGGGAGCGAGGCGGGCTTTGTTCAAATATTGAAGAGGAGAGAAGTGGAGCAACAGCAGCAGCTCCAAATGTAAAGAAGTGTCCTACATTGATATTCTCATATGAACAATTAATGTTGGTCTTCTTCATCATGGCAGGCCACCAGGTTCTGGTTCCGCTGAGCCTCCGGCTCTATTTACATTTCAAAAGTGTCCTGTCGCTCTGCATCCGGCTCAGCGCTCCGGCCGCCGCCGCCTTTTCTGTCTCCACTGATTCGTCCGCTGTGATACGGCGGAGGTGAGGCCGACGTCCTTTAACCTCGTTAAGCTCAGCTTTCATCACGAAGCCGCTGACGTCTCTGGAACCAGCGTCCTCACCGCGGCTGGTTCCGGCGGGTTCCTGGGAACCAGGCCGCAGCAGAACTACCCAGCCCAACCCAAACATCTTCCTGCTCTCCTGGACCGACACCAACTCCGATTAACACCTTAAAAATGTTCCTGAAAACAGGAGGGAACACGAGGGAACAGGAGGGAACGGGGGAACCGGAGGAAACAGGAGGAAACATGGGGGAAACAGGAGGGAACTGGAGGAAACAGGAGGAAACAGGAGGGAACAGGATTAAACAGGAGGGAAGAGGAGGAAACATGGGGGAACAGGGGGAAACAGGAGGGAACAGGAGGAAACACGAGGGAACAGGAGGGAAGAGGAGGGAAGAGGAGGAAACAGGAGGGAACAGGATTAAACAGGAGGGAAGAGGATTAAACAAGAGGGAAGAGGAGGAAACAGGAGGGAAGAGGAGGGAACGGGGGAACCGGAGGAAACAGGAGGAAACATGGGGGAAACAGGAGGGAACAGGAGGGAACGGGGGAACCGGAGGAAACAGGAGGAAACATGGGGGAAACAGGAGGGAACTGGAGGAAACAGGAGGAAACAGGAGGGAACAGGATTAAACAGGAGGGAAGAGGAGGAAACATGGGGGAACAGGAGGAAACAGGAGGGAACAGGAGGAAACACGAGGGAACAGGAGGGAAGAGGAGGGAAGAGGAGGAAACAGGAGGGAACAGGATTAAACAGGAGGGAAGAGGATTAAACAAGAGGGAAGAGGAGGAAACAGGAGGGAAGAGGAGGAAACATGGGGGAACAGGAGGAAACAGGAGGGAAGAGGATTAAACAAGAGGGAAGAGGAGGAAACAGGAGGGAAGAGGAGGAAACATGGGGGAACAGGAGGAAACAGGAGGGAAGAGGAGGGAAGAGGAGGAAACAGGAGGGAACAGGATTAAACAGGAGGGAAGAGGATTAAACAAGAGGGAAGAGGAGGAAACAGGAGGGAAGAGGAGGAAACATGGGGGAACAGGAGGAAACAGGAGGGAAGAGGATTAAACAAGAGGGAAGAGGAGGAAACAGGAGGGAAGAGGAGGAAACATGGGGGAACAGGAGGAAACAGGAGGGAAGAGGATTAAACAAGAGGGAAGAGGAGGAAACAGGAGGAAAGAGGATTAAATAGGAGGGAAGAGGAGGAAACAGGAGGAAACATGGGGGAACCGGAGGGAAGAGGATTAAACAAGAGGGAAGAGGAGGAAACAGGAGGAAAGAGGATTAAATAGGAGGGAAGAGGAGGAAACAGGAGGAAACATGGGGGAACAGGAGGGAACAGGACCTGCACCGGCTGCTTTACTTTAACCAGACATGGACGATTTGGCTTAGTGCTCTAAAATAACTTTTAATACTTTAAGAAGTTTGATTTTTATCGTTAAACTGCATTTTATTATATTTGATTTATATTTATAGATACTTTCAGTGGAAAAATAATAAACAATCTCAACTATACAGATTTTTAGGAGGTTTAATCATCATCACAATAAATCTAAATTATTTTCATGAAAGGAAATTTATTGTGATTTATTACTAATTTTACCATTTATTAAAATAAAATAAAAAACAATTAAATCTGACCTGTTTGACATGATTTTCTATACAGTTAACTTTTTATTTTATTATTTAACTAAAAGCATTTTTTGGTGAAAAACATGTTAATTTTCATGTATGTTAATTTTTGCATTGTTTTGTCATATTTCTAACATAATTGATACAATAAAACTCATCAAGCCTGTTTAGGTCAAACAGCAGATTATATATATATATATACATATATATACATATATATATATCCATCCATCCATCCATTTTCTGGTCACCCTTTGTCCCTAATGGGGTCGGGAGGGGTGCTGGTGCCTCTCCAGCTACGTTCCGGGCGAGAGGCGGGGTACACCCTGGACAGGTCGCCAGTCTGTCGCAGGGCACATATATATATATATATGTCATAAATGATACTTTCAGAGTTATTAAAGTCTAAAATAAAGTTTATATGTTTTCAAAAACAGAATTTTTTAAATGAATTGAATCCAGTTTGTATCATAATTGGTACATCAGGCCTGAGCTGTAACGAAGTTATCAAAAGGAAACAGTGTTTTAATGTAACTGTAATGTTATATCTGTTTTATAAATATTATTGATGGATTTTATGAACATGAGCGACTTTAATTTAATGAATATTTTTATGGTGGAGGGTTCGGGTCTGGACATTTAAAGCTGGTTCAGGTCAGCAGCTCCAGACGTTTGGTCTGAAAAGCTGGTTTAGTTTTGAACTCGTTCAGAAACGCTCCCTGGAGTCGTGTAGATGATCTGAACTCTTCATCCTGCGTGGTTCTGTCAGGTTCTGCTTGGTGTCTAGAGGAACCGGGCAGATGAAACTGGGTTCTGCTGTAGGACATGTCTCTGGCTCCAGTCGTCTCCTCCACAGTAAACGTGTCACAAAGAGCCGAGCGCTCTGGGCTCTGCGCCTCGTTCCAGACTCTGTTTCCAGCTTTGTCTCCTCTTCATCAATTAATGAGCGTTTCTTTGTAATGGCAGGCCACCAAGTCCTCCATGAATGAGTAAAAATGTCACTAAATCACACGTTTAATTTGCATGTCAAAGGGCCCCATCAGCTTGCATCTCTGTCAGTTTTTGAAGCTGCGTGTCGTCCCCGGCTCCATCAACCCCGGACACTTTTTAAGGTTTTTTCTTCTCTATACTCTGGAGGTAAGAACAAGGTCTTTCGGCCTCATTATGCCCAGCTTTCATCACTCGCTGGCTGGCATCTTTAAACATGTATTCTCTCTTCCTGCCAGCCAGCGAGGATCGCTGCTGCTCTTCATTTAGTTCAACACCACCAGCCTCACCTGCTCCGGCCCCCCAGCTCTCCTGTCACTCCGTGTTTTCTACTCGTCCGCGTTTACCGCGCCGCGCCTGCACACGGCGCCCATCTGCATTCATGATTCTTTCATGGGTCACAGTCTATTAAGATTCTTGTCAGACATCCGCAGCGAGTCACCTCTGACTGCTGAGGGTTCCTCATCAGGCCGCAGAGAGCGCCGGCTCCCGGGACGACACTTCTTCTTTGAAATGTATATTTCATGGCTCCCCTTTGCCCCCTGGCTGAGCACCTGTGAGACCCCGGCTCATTCTCAGCCGCCTCACGGCTCACAGACAACCGGACCCGGCTTTGAAACGGCGTGTTACCTCTGGTCTCCGAGGGCGACGGCTTCTTGGGGAGGTCGCTGAAGCTGCTGCCGTCCATTTTGTCCTTTTTCTGTGCGGCTGGCGGTGACGAGGTCTCCATGGCCGACCGAGGCGCTGTGAGAGGAGAGGAGCATAAAACAGGCCGTTAACGTTAGCGCTCAGTTTGGGAGGACATGAGGACGCTCTGGAGACAAACTGAGGAAGAACTCAGGTGGCCTGGGATCCCACAGGGTTCACAACAATTAGCCAAGAGCCTCTAAAATGTCCGACTTTAGCGAGAACCGAGGAGAAAATAAAGCTGCTAAAACAATCGGATGGTTGGAAATGTTTCCTGTTTTTAAGAACCCAGACAGTCAGAAACACCAGCTGATACGCTAAGGGTTCAGTCACACCAAACCTGTTTCATCGCTTTAACCCGACTCCAGTCCGTTTATCCAGAAAGTCTGGTTCGGTTGGTGTGAACGCTAATCGACCTCTGACCTCTGGTCCTCCAAACCTCAGTCTGGGTTCGGTTGAAGTGAGTCTGGTTCAGTTTGACTGTACAGTGAACACCAAGTGAACCAAAGCAGGAAATGGACTACAGCGCAGGGCATTCTGGGTAAATACAACCAAAGCTAACAGGTTAGCCTAGCGCTACCAGCAGAAATGGCTCCCGGTCTCTAGCCAAAGACTAAAGACAAATCCTCCAACCGCTAAAATCTGACGCCTCCATTTGGTGAAGAAGGAAGTTGCGCTCAGTGTGTTCAGAGGTTTTTGGTGCAGCGCCCCCGCAGGCGAGGAGGGGAACAGGTTTTTCTTTTAGTTTGGATGGTTTGACTCAGCGCAGTGTGAACTAGAACCACACCGGCTAAAATGGAACAAATGTTGCAGTTTTTGGTCCCTAATGGAACCGAGTCGACCTGCTTACCAGATGAAACAGATTCAGAGCGAGTTGTTACCTGAGGTGGCCAAAAGGGGGCAGTGTAACCAGGTTCCTGTGATCACAGTAACCAGGATGAAGATTATCATGGAAGATGTTCAGAATATCACAAATGTTTCTGTTCAAAATTGTCTGAAATAAGCAACAAAAAAAAACTCAGGATAATTTGAGTTCTGTGAAAAGAATTTAAATTTTTGGAAGAAAGTCAGATTATCTTGACTCGTAATGTTTCAGGGAGTTTCTGCTGCTATTTTTGCTATCTTGAAAATGGACGCCCCTTTATTTGGTAGTTATTTCCACCAAACAAATCACTTTTCCTTTTCTTTCCTAGTTACCAGGGTTTGTTGGTGAAACAACAGATCAATCCGCCTCTGTTTGCTGTAAAATCAGTGATATTAACAGTTTTATCTGCAGTCGAAGCGTCACCTCAGCCTGTGAACTCGTCTCTGACCAGCAGCAGCAGCCGACAGGTCAACATCTGGTATATTGTATTTACATAAACTCTGCGTGAACCGCAGCGTGAAGCTGGACGTCCTGGTTGGCACCCGGCCTGTTGGCACCCGGCCTGTTGGCACCCCTAATGTTGGCACCCCTAATGTTGGCACCCGGCCTGTTGGCACCCCTAATGTTGGCACCCCTAATGTTGGCACCCCTTCTTTCTCCAGGAATCTCAGATTATGTTGGAGGGCTGAGCAAACATGTTGGAGGATTTGTCCTTGTTGTGCAGTTTGCTCTCTTCCTGCAGCTCCCGCCTTTCACAGCTCAATCTGCTCTCTGGCAGGGGGCGGGCCGGGGGCTCTGGAGTCAAAGGGCACGGAGGATAAGGAGGTGGGGGTCCAGGCCGCATGTCATCAAAGTTTATTTGGCTGTTGACCTTTCCACAGGCCCATTCAGAGCCTCAACAGTTAGAACAATGCTACTTTATCTTCAAAGCTGGATGGAAATGAAGACTGTGGAGCAGAAAGTGGCATCGTCCTCCAGAACCCACCGGTCCAGAACCCGCTGGTCCAGGACCCACTGGTCCAGAACCCACCGGTCCAGGACCCACTGGTCCAGAACCCACCGGTCCAGAACCCACTGGTTCAGAACCCGCTGGTCCAGGACCCGCTGGTCCAGGACCCACTGGTCCGATCAGTTTCTCACACGTTCTCCAGGTTTCAGCAGAGCAGGACTCTTCAACGCCTCACCTGGGAAACCAGTTTATCTTCACTGATATCAAATCCCAGGTGAAGAGACTTTTGTCCAAACCAACCAGAATCTGAGTTCTGCTCCACTTCCAGACCCGATCACTGACAGGAAGCAGCACATCTAGTCTAAAGACATTCAGGAACATAAAACCCAGAGGTCAGATTAAAACCCAGAGGTCAGATTAAAACCCAGAGGTCGGCTTCCTCCAACAGCAGAACCTCCATCACATCCCGCCCGCTGAGCAGCTGCAGGATTCAGACTTTGATGAACCTCTGGTTCTTTTACTGCCTGGTAACAAACCAGCGCCTGAGGGACAGTTCTGTCTGGATCGTCTTCATGGCTGCGGATGAATCGGCTAACAGGTGTGGGCGGACGGCGGCGCGGCCTCATGGGGAGCCCTCACCACACACAGCCGTGTTCAGAAGGTGATATACGAGCCGCCTGGCGGGAGTCTTTCACGCCTCCCGTTCTCTGATCTGGCCTCGCAAATCAATATTAGTCAGGCTCAACATTTGCTGCTCACACATTTAGCAGAACGGCGGCGCAGGAGGAAGTAACAGCTGATCTCTGAAACGTCCAGCAGCTCTCTGAGGGAAACCGAAGGATCAGCGTTAACATCCAGCTTCCTCTCCGTCCTGCTGGAGTTCACTTTAAATGGATCCATTCTGGAACCGGAACCAGATTCACTCGGTCTGATTTTCACTCATCATCTTGTTTTCTGCAGCTTCCACTAATAAAATCTGTTTTCCTCACAGATCAAATCAAGAGCCATCACAGAAACATGGTGGCTTGGATAAATAGAGGATTAGCAGTGATGCTAACTGTCTGTGTCAGACACGCTTCTGCTAACCTGCTAATAGCTGAGCTAAGTTTTAGCTTAGCGCTATAATGCAGTTTTGCTAACTCTCTTTTTCTAAATAAAATAAAACATAGATGGTAAAGAACTAAATATAAATATAATATCTAAGGGCATTCTGGAACGCATTAGCATTAGCATTAGCTAAACTGATTCTGGGATTATTTTCTATGATATGGGATTATTTTATTTGGTCTATGTGTGTGTGTTGCTGTGTGTGTTGCTGTGAGTGAAATGTTGCAGTTCTACAGAAACACTGAGGTGTTTGATTATTGATCAGCTCCAGAAATGCTGGTCGTTACAGGAAGTGACTGTAGAAACGTCGAGCAGCCGCTTGTGTGGCGACGAAGCGCGGCCTCCTGCGGCGGACTGGAGGCTCCCGTCACAAAGACACACAGTGATTTATTTAAGAGCAACAGATGACAAAGAGACCCCACAATAAGGTTATTTAAGGGACTAACAGCTTCACAGCGACCCTCCCCCTCTCTGCCGACTCATTGAAGTCAATGACTGTTTGTTCTCTTCTGTGACATTTCTGCTTTTAATGTCCTTTAGAGGAACTCTCACCTGTTCATTAACATTTGTGAGTGTTGAGCTCACATGCTGAACTAGTTATGGAGGCAGAAAAGACACTAAAATGTGTGTCAAGTTGATCAAAACCCACCAAACTCCGGAGCGAATGCGGATCACAGCAACAGACTCTGCAAGGTGTCAGGAAAACTAATGCCCAGCTGCTCAGGTGAACCAGACTCCACCTCGACTCTTCACCAGTATAACCAGCACCAAGTGGCTCCTGAATTTTTAGAACAGCTCTTGTCAAGCAAACAAATGACTCTGTCTAAGCCTGAAAGGTCACTGCATAGCAGAGTAAAATCACGGAGCGTGCAGTCAATTCCTCGGCGCGGCGCCCCTTACCCAGGACCACTTGCTGGAATTTATGGCTGGGGCCTCGCACCTATTCTCCTCTTGAATAATGGCTGTGGTGTAAAAGAAGCCCGGGTCGGTGGCGACTCTAAAATAGAAAGCAGCTCCAAGCCGAGACGGGGTTGTTTATTGTACGAGCCAAGAAAGCACAAATAGAGGCTAACGGTGACATCTGAATTTATACCAAGCGGTTCCCCTAAACTTCAAGAGAAGCAAATGAGACCCAAAGTCCCTGATGTATCGGCTAAAAACAGAACACAGGGGAAACGTATTCCCAGCAGAACGCCTTGGTGTCTTTGGTTTCAACACGTTCAGCGAGAGGCTGAGTGATTCTCCTCGGAGGAATGAGCCTGGATGTTCAATATCCTGTGGCTGATCTCCTCCCGGCCTCGGCAACAGCAAACAGATGTGGCGGCCGAGTTCAGAGGAGGGTCGGCTCCCCTCCTGACCCGTCCGGGTGAACTGGAGGAGCGCCTCCCACCTGTGTGCCTGCGCAGACCTTGACCTCTCTTTGAGGTAGCTTAGCGCTTCCTGCGAGGCTGCAGGAAGGGATTCCTGGCATTCCTTCGTCATTATGAGAAACCTCCTCACGTGAAAAGAAACACCAGAACTCCGCTCTGCCTCCGGTCGCCGCTGCATTCATCCATTATTTTAATTCTTACTGCACCATGAGATTCTACTGGAAAGGAAAGATCACTTCACTCTCTAACTTCTGATAGTCCACTCGGTTTGATAACATTGCAATATTTCTTACATCTTCAGCTGCTGCGGTTCATTTTTGCCCTGTTTTAAAAAGCCTGTTCCTCTCCTGGCCTGTGGGGGCGCTGCACCAAGAACCACTGAAGGAAACGACAGAAAAACCAACGAAGAAGACATGAACTTAACTTTCTGCTTCACCAAATGAAAACTAAATGGAGGCGTCAGATTTCAGCGGTTGGAGGATTTCTCTTTGGTCTTTAGCTAAAGACCAGGAGCCATTTCTGCTGCTAGCGCTAGGCTAACACGTTAGCTTTGGTTGTATTTACCCAGAATTCCCTGCGCTGTAGTCCACTTGCTGCTTTTGGAGCGGTTTCTGGTTCACATTCAAACCGGACCAGAGTTCACTTCATCAGAAAAAAATGTTTTTTAAAAATATTGACAAAGTTTTGATCTAATTTCTGATGGGAAAGTCGGCGCTGATGTTTGGGTCGGCGCTGATGTTTGGGTCGGCGCTGATGTTTGGGTCGGCGCTGCAGCAGTGAGGCGACCAGCAGCTGCTCTCAACCTTCAGCCAAACCGTCCAACAGAACCTCAGCCAGTTGGACTGTTTACCATCGCTGGAAAGTCCAAACGGGCTTCCTGTGTTCGTCTGGATGGATCATGTCCCACACAGCGTGAAGGTTCTGTGGGTCTGGTGGTTCTGTGGGTCTGATGGTTCTGTGGGTCTGGTGGTTCTGTGGGTCGGTTTTCTTTGCCCCTCTTGTTTCTTGGTTCCTGTTGGTTCCATTCAGAGTTCCTCTTCCTACCCAGCTGTCCCGGCTCTCGGCCCGTTTGGACCTGCCATGTGTCCCTCTCTTTGGCCTGTTGCTGCTCAGTTTGGGTCTGGTGGTTCTGTGGGACTGGTGGTTCTGTGGGTCTGGTGGTTCTGGATGTGAGCAGATCAACTCTAAACCTGATTTTAACGTTTTTCCATCATTCTGACCTCAGCAGCCAAAGGAAACCAAATATTTATTATTTTAATCTCATAATTTAAAATGTAAAATATTCATGAGTTTAATTAAATTATATTTCATTAGAGTTTAAATCTGCATTATTTACTAAATACAAACTATTCAGAAAATTAAATCAATCAAGATGTGTGAAGATCTCTGGTTTGGTTCTGAATGTTTCCATTATGAGGAAAAGAATCAACTTGTTTGATGGAAGAAATGAGGAAGAAATGAGGAAGAGGAAGAAATGAGGAAGAGGAAGAGGAGGTTGATCCTGGACCGGAACGTTTTGATGTTTTCCTCATCGGATTCAGGAAGGAGGAGCAGGAGCTGGAGAGCCGGGGCCCGTCACCAGGCGGTGTGTCCCGGACACTCCGAGGCCCCGTCGCCTCGTCTGGGTCCCCTGGGGCCCCGTCACACAGCGCAGTGTCCGGGTCCCTGGGGGCCCCTGGGGTCCCGCCGCTGTGGCGTGTCCGGGTCCCCCAGGTCCTCTAATGGGACGTTTCCTTCTGATCCCGTCGCCGCGGCGCTCTGACTCGGCCCGGTCCTGACGGTGGCCGTCCCTTCAGGAGTTAATTAACAACCCCATCAAAGCCGGCCCCAACACGGCACAGAGGAGGAACTACAGGCCCCCGGCGGCCCCCGGCCTTTGATTGGTCCGTCTGCAGGGGCCTCCGGTTCTGTTTGATGGCGGGTAATTGCTGCTGCCTGATGGAGGATCTTAGAGAAGATCTGCTGGAAGAAGATCTTCAGACGGACTCCAGGAGTAAATGTTTACATACCCAGAGAGAGAGAGGGTGTGTGTGTGTGTGTGTGTGTGTGTGTGTGTGTGTGTGTGCTGGAGGACCCTCTGACTCCAGAGCAGCAGAGTTTGGTTTCCAGCAGCAGGTTCTGGATGAGTCCGTTTCAGCCTCCTGCACCATCAGCCTCCATCTTCTGGACTTTAACTGGATCCAGATGAGTTTTTTCTTCCACTTCAACCTGAAAACCTAAAATTATTTTCAGCCTGATGCGTCAGGAGCTGCAGAGCGTCGGACCGTCTCCCTGCAGGAATCCACCCGGCAGCGCTCCGGTTCCTGGACCGGTCTGGACCGCTCCAGGAACCGCGTGTGTTTTAGAATGAAGGCGGGTTTTGGGGCCTTTCCCAGAGAGGCCCCCTGCGGCCCCGGGGCCACGCTGGGCGGTAATTGCTGTGGTCTTGTTCTGTGGGATAAGAGACTTTAGAGTGGCCTCAGCGGGCGGCTCGCTCTCTCCCGACCCAAACTCCACAGATTCCCAGAAACTCCCAGCAGGATGTGAGGAAGAGACAGGATGAAGGTGACATCCTCATCCCAGGTTTGGGAATGTCGAACCCAAGGCCCCACTCCCTCCTCCTCCTCCTCCTCCTCTTCCTCGCTGACTGCTGGAACTCTTCATCGCCCACAAAAGCAAACGCACTAAAACTTTTCTTCTGATGCAAATGTAGCGGCGGCCATTCAGGACGAGGACGGACAAAAAGACGCTGAGAGGCGGAGAGGACAGGAAGCTCCGCTTCAGTTATTGATCAGATCTGAGGCCTTTTCTGCTGCTTTACTCCAAAATAACATCAAATATTAATATCTGGTTGTTTCAGCTGCTGCAGCACCACAGAATCAACATTTAGATAAAGGAGGAAGATTTAAAATGATTCCACTCAACATAAAATCAGCTCAACTGTTCAAATGAAAAGAAACATTTATTTTTATGAAAATTTGGAAATGAGATAAAATTTTTTAAGATTTTCTGAATTTTGTGGATAAATTAAAATAGGCAGAATGAATATAACAAAAAGGAAAAAACAGTTTAAAAAGGCAGGATTTTAAATTTAATAAATGAAGTAAAAATAAAAGTGAATTCAGCTGAGCACATGGTCAGCGCACTCACCGCTCCGCTCCGCTCCTCTTCCTCTTCCTCTTCTTCTTCCCTCCAAAGCGCCTCAACTTTGTTTTCGGAGAGGAAAAGCGGCTCCAGACACGTGGATTCCCATCCGCTGCGGGACGCGCGGTGCGTGGCGCGGCGTGGCGCGGCGCGGGGCAAACTTTCACCTCCACGCAGCGCAGACTAACTCAGAGTGAGGAGAAGTTGAGGGACGCGTCCAGCTTAGGGAGGAAGAGGAGGAGGAGGAGGAGGAGGAGGAGGAGGAGGGAAAGTTTGAACCCGGAGGAGCGGAGAGGAGGAGAAGTTGAGCAGGAGGAGGAGGAGGAGGAAGTTTTACCGGGATGCTGCGGAGCTTCCAGGATGCGCTCCTCCTCCGGATCCCGCTGATGTCTCACATTCAGGCGTCATTTTAAAACCGAACCGGGCGCTTCAGTTCCTGCAGTTCGGATCCATCTGCGGCTAAATGACATCATTCTGAGTGTTTATCCGCAGTTTAACTTGCGCAAAAAGTGGAGCAAATTCCAGAGCTTAAACTCGCATTTCCTGCAGTGCTTTAAAACCCGGAGAACTGGTCCTGGATCAGCAGCAGAACCGCAGAACTCCACTAAACTTCCTCCTGGTTCTGTCCAGCCCTGACCTCTAGCGGCGGCGGGCCGGTACTGCATGCGGCCCCGCTCGATCAGCGGACGAACCTGAAAAAATCTTCAGTTTTCAGCAACAAACACATTTATTATCGATAATATTATTATTTTAGAATCATGTCAGAATGACGTTTCAACCTGCAGAATGTAAACAGATCCTTCAGCTCGTTTATTCACAGGTAAATTCACCCACTGAAGATAAAATGTTTCAAAGAATTACTCTGGAAATATGCTGTTCATAATATTGGAATAAATTACAGAAAAAGGCTTAAAATGTGTGGAAATTACTAATATAAATACATGTCAGCATTTTCACTAATAAAGATTAAACCAATGAAATTGTTCTCAGACATTTCTGGAGTAAAACATGTCAATCTTAAAAATTATAACGACATCATTGTAAATGTTTTGCTGCAGAAATGTTTCATACCAATTTAGTTTGATTTGAAGAAAAAGACTAATTTGCTAAATTATCATTGTTTTAATATTTGTTAGTTGCTCGGGAACTTGTTGATGGAAGCAGTTTGTAAAGATTTTATTAAACTGCTTTTGTTTTTGTCCATTTACAGCAATGAATTATGGGTAATGCATTTACCGAAATTGGTATGAGAAAAATATTCAAAGCGAAAAACACTTAATTGATTCCAAACGGAAATTAAATCAAACATTTAAATTAAATAAACCGTATTTAATCCTGGTTTAAATAATTATTTGTTTAAAACATAAAACAGGAAAATATTAATTTTGTTTTCATATTTTATTTTTCTGCCTCAACTGGAAAACAAATTACAGCTTGATATAAAAAACCTTTTAGCTCTGAATATTTCTCTTTTTTATTATTTTAAAAAGACAAACTTAATGGAAATATTATGGTTGTGTTTTTATATTAATTGTTTATAAATCTGTGTAATGTGTATCTATGACCCCGATCCACACTCCATTCCAGTAGGGGGCGGTAATACATTAAAAACCCGTTTCTTTCAGCAGCCACAAAGGAAACTCAAGAAGAAGAAGCTGCCGCTCACCTTGTGACGTCACCACTTGCCGCTCCCGTCCTGGATCGTCTCTGTCGTCGTGTTTCATGTAAGTTCACAAATTAATTCTTCTATAAAATAACATAATTAATGTGGTTTTAGGGAGAATGAGGCAGTTTTCTGTGCCGGAAATGACGCCGTAGTTTCCCGTTGCGTTTCCGTGATGACGCTGTTCCGCGTTTTTGTTTGTGAATGAAGAAGAACCAGGTTCCTTGAAAAACTTTCAATAACCTTCTGTCAGGTCCGGGAACCTCTCAAGGAAACAGGTAGAATAAACGAAATACAGTATTTTTGAATTTAAACTGGTTCACTAAATGGACTAACTGGTTTTTCCCGCCGAAGCGCGCGCGGACGATGACGTAGAAAAAGGACAGAAATAAAAACGACAGAATAAAAAGGTAGAAAAAAGAGAAAATATGTAAATTTATTTCTAAGTTTTTACTCAGAGATTATTAGACTGTACTTTCTGATACTGTACAGTATTACAGTCCAATACTGTTAGCCGCCTGTAGCTAACAGAAAGCTCACCTGTTAGCTACAGGTGAGTTAATTAGCCTTCATTATTGACTCAAGCTAATTAGCCTTCATTTCACCAGCATTTAGTCAGTGAAAGGAAAGATTTATAGAAATATTTTTAACTTGTTTCTGACATTTTACACCGTTTACCAACAGACGCAGCAGCCCTGACCTCTGACCCCCAGACCAGCCTGACTCCTCCCTGTGATGAAGGTGAGCAGCACTGTTCAGTTAGCATCACTGCAGGGGGTCTGAGTACATTTCTGTTTTTACCTTTGCACAGCAACATGTATGTGTTTCTTACAGGAACTCAAACAATCTTTATAAAATAATAAGAAAACAATAAACGGCCTGATATAACTGAAATTAAACAGTGAAATATCCATTATTTATTTATAACACCAGCATGTTGCATTTAATGAAAAAGAGCCAATCACAACCAATAATCAAAAGACTGCAGGAAGTGACAGAAATAAAAAAACTCAATAGAAAATAATACATATGGATTTTGATTAATTATTGGAATAATCGATAGATTACTCTGTTGCTAAAATAATTGTTTACAGCAGCTTCACTCTGCCTCCTAACTGTTGGGTTGCTATAATTTCTAAATGTATATTTCAGAGTCTGGTTTATCTTTCCAGAATGCTTAGACAGTTTTACATTTTTGCCATGAAAATAGAGAGAAATTTGGCGTTTAGCTTCTGATTTTCTGCTTCTGTTGGTCTGCTGCTGAGTTCAGGACAGATGGAGAAGCAGCGCCACCTGGTGGACAAACCTAAACGTTACTCCAATAATCTGGTGCTCTGAAAAATAAAGTGGTGGATGAATGAAGCAGAAACATTGATGAAGCTTTGAAACTAAAGCATGGCGTTGAGTTTGGAGCAGGAACTGAGTCTGCAGTGAGCATCAGGATGTAGAGTCTGAAGGAACAGCTGGCAGGAAAACAGGAACAGCTGGCAGGAAAACCAGAGAAGCTGCAGAGCTAAACTGGTTAGAGAAACATTTTGAACGTGAGGTAGAAGATTGTCTGGAAACGTCCCATTCCTCCCAGTGGGAACGCGTTAGCTGGAAATCTGTGATTATCTGACAGGTTTTACGTCAGTGTCCAGTAATGTAACAGGACGGTTTTATTGGAGCAAACACATCTATCTACTGCCCCCTGCTGGAGAAACGTGAGCAGAGCAGCTTCAGCTGGTTTCTAGACCAGGCCTCTGATAAATGAGTACGTTCCTGAGTGAGTTGAGCGTTTCAGGATGAGTTGTTGTTCTGCCATATGGATGTAATCTCAGCCGTCTGCTGGAGGAATATTCAGTTTTTAAAGGATTGCGTGAGAAATCTTCCCCCGGCTGATGCTGATGACTTCCACAGATCTGTGGCTGCTCATTAAACCGTTGGTTGAATTTCCGTCTGATTTCCGTCCTCTCCCCTCTGGAGGCCGAAGTTCGCAGCTTCAGAGGCGGCTGACGTTCCTAAGGAGAGTCTGTCCAAACCTGAAGGAGCGATTTCACTTCTCTCACCGTTTTCCTTCCCGTCTATTACAGACTCCACGTCTGCTGCCAGTTTTTACCATTTCATCGACCTTTGACCTGCTTGTGGCTTATGCAAGAGGATTGCTAGAATAATTTTTGAAGATATTTTATTTCTGGTTATCCCAACAACTAAACTAAAACCACATGGTTGGAATTGGGAATATTTTTTTTCCAATAAATTAACGTTAAACATAAATAGAAATGATATAATACTCTGAATAATTCAGAATTTATGAGTTGCAACATTTATTTTCAAAGTGTTTTTGAATTTGAATGAGTTCATGACACCAATGAACTCGAACCAGTTCAGTTTTTAATAAATCTCCATTAAAGTAATGACCATAACAGTGTTGGTGCTGCTTTAACGTTCAACTGCTTTACCAGAAATGAACAAAGCTTGTTTCATTTTTCCTAAAGGAAACTGGATTTGGGAAGCTCCTTCTACTGATTTATTTTAGTTTATAAATCAGACTTGACAAATGCAGCTAGCTATCTTATTCTCTATGTTTCTGAATCGTCATATTTTTAAGTTTAAAGTCAACCATGTTCTGACAAAACATAGAGAAAATATTTCTCCTGTTTCGTGAAACTCACTGGTCCTGAATTCATCATTAAGTTCTTTATTTTGGGGCGTTAAAGGTTCGGTATTTCAGAGTTTGTGTTGCCATGTCTGACCGGTTCGTTCTGTCTGTGGATAAAGATCCGATAAATGGCGGTAGGGGAGTTGCAGTGGCCAGTAGAATATAATCTACCTTCCCACTGACATCCGCTAATTAAATGTCACATTTCATTGTGAATTTCTGTTTGTTTGTTAAATTCTGTGTTTTCTGCACCTCTGGATAATTTTGGGATGAGGTCGAGAAGTTTCCCAACTTCTTGGAGGGGAAACAGCTCGTTTCTGCTTTCAGCTGCTTTCGTCTGTCTGAGAAACACATGTTCCCTGACCTTTGACCTTTAATATCCGCTCGGTTTATTTGCGCCCCCCCTCGCTCTGATGTGTATTAAATCAGATATGCCGACCGTCGCAGCAGCGCCGCCCTGCTTAACCCCCGGTGACCTCAGGTTTTCCCAGTAAATGGATTTGGACCGGGTCTCCTCCGTGTTTGCCGAGGCAGGCCGAGAGGTTCTGTTGACCCTGATACAGGAGAGCAGATCATTATCCGACCCTCGCCTCAGAGCTTCGCTGTTGTTTTAAACAGAACGGGCGGAGAGCTGCATTCCTCCGGCCGGTTCAGAGGAAAACACGGATCCTTAAGATGAAAAATATCAGGAGGACGATTAGTTTCCATCACCAGAGAACCACGGCCAGCTGAAGCCACACAGAGACAGTTTGAAGACAACAGCGGCCTAGTCAAAGCCCAGGCCTGTTCACAGCTGATCCCTGTCTGAATATCGACCCTTCCTCACGCATTGCGACAAAAGAATCCGACCAAGAAGACGTTGAGTTATCCTCACCTCATGTTCTAGATTCTAATGTCAGTTTTTCTATGAAGACGACGTCGATCATTTCTGGGCCGAGTTTGAGGATCTGGGCTTTGATATGTTTGAAGTTTGAACAGAAAATGAGGAAAGGGACTCTGACGTTTGGGAAAACGCCCATCAAGCTTGGCTCCTTGGGTCATCGTGTCCTCCAGGGACCCTCTGTGGTCTTCAGTCCACAGAATCCTCCAACACAGGTCATGTCTTTATTAGCTGTTTTTATTACTTAGTGGGCTTCAGGCTTGTCGCTCGCCGACCTCCAGGAGCTTTGCTTCTTCATTGATTAATTATTTAATTAATCTGTAAATGGATTGAGAAAGTTAATCTTATTTATTCAATTGCATTAACACACTTTTGTCTTTTTTTTCCACACTGTATTAAAATGTGATGCAAATATTTTGCGTTGTCATGTAGATTTTGTCACAGAAAAATCTATTTGATTTGAAAGGTATTATATAGACCTTATTTTGATATTTTTGTGCCTTTCTGTCCCGTACTACCTTATAACTGTACAGTCCACACCGTTATCTAAGCAAGCGTCTCCAATTAAATTGAGAAAATGGGCGGAGCTTCAACAGGCCACTGCGTCTGACCAGTCAAACTGAACCGGCCTTTTCAGGAGTTGTACAGGGAAGCTTTGCCATGGAGATAAAGACACTGAGAAATAAAAACCTTAGTTTTTATTCATATTTCTGTGCATTCTTCTACAGTAGGTTAATGAGAACTGCTGGGAACTTGTGTGTTTTTGTTGATCCCCGATGATCAACTGTGGAACGGCTGAACTCGCTGCATTCAGGGATAATCCTGCAGACGCTTCAGCTTCCAGTATTTTTCTTGCTCAAGTGTCCTTGAGCAGAACCGGCTCTGTGTGAGAGCATGCAGCACTCAGCGCAGGAAAAATGTTAATTCCTCTGAGAACACCAAGACGTCACTCTGTGCACAAAGCCTCCGTCGGCCTCTAATCTGACTCTCAGATGAGTCTCTTTGTACCGTCGGTGGCTGCAGACGGAGCGCCTCTTTCTCATCGTGGATGGGAGCGCTTGTTTCGGGCGACTGGACGCACGTGGCCCTCTCCAGAACCCGGTGACATGCCAACAATGGCTGTCAGTGCGGTGGGAAGGAAACCCGGGCTCCACGCTGGGCCGAGGCGAGGGAAAGTCACACTCAAGTGATCTGAGAGGAGATGAATGTCAAGAGCCTGGTGGGATTCACCGGTGGAGGTCCGGTCACAGCGAGCGACCCTGTGGGCCGGTTCTAGCAGCGACTTGGAAGGAGGACGGGTTTAATTGCTGCTTTGTGTTTTAATTAGATCTGTGGTTCAGTCAGGAGTTGTTACGTCCTCGTAGTCTGATGTGAGGAGTGAGGGGGCTGATGCGTTGTGGGATGCCGCCGTGTCATCGGCCGCCGCCATGCGACCTGAGAAGGGAGGGATTAAAACCCCGGGATGAATTTCAGGGGTTATTCAGGATCTTCAGTGGGTTTGTTACTTCTCTTCTGGTGCTGGATGCAGTGGCATGGTTGTTTACATCTTCTACTTCTGTGGGGTCAAAGGTCAGGCTTAGCCCTACAACTCCAGTTTTACAATTTATGAAAACTTGAGGAATGAAACCAGTCAAATAAAACTACATTTAATGGGCCTTTAGGTAAAGATGCACCAATCAGTTGATCAGAATCTCATTTTTTTCTGTTTTCCTTATGAAATTTGTTTTTTTTTTGCTTTTTGATGCATCTTCTGATGAAGGTTCAGGAAAAAGGTTTAGTTTTCCAACTGCTGCAGATGTATGCCCATTTGAATTCATTGTCGTAGTAAAAAGGGTGAAGAAGTTTCCAGTGCCCACCGTTCGGTTCAGTCCCAGCTCCTGCTGCTCTGTGTAGTACCCGAATCATTAAAGTAAATCCTGACGTTGTTTTCGAACCCAAAGCCCTCCACCGAGGCCGGGTGCCTTCAGGCCTTCGTGGAGCATAAATAATCCTCATCCTGGAACCGCTGAGCAGCGCTGCTGCTCTAAATCACCTCCTGAAGTGAGCCCATGAACTCCCTTCAGGCATCTTTGGCATGAGAAGCTTGTCAGCAGAGCTGCTGATTGGAGCCCATGTTGACAGCGGCTGATGAAGGTCGGTGAATCCCCGCATACCGGGATCACTTCCAGCGCGGTTATCAGAGAAAAACAAGCATCGCTGCTCTTCTTCTGCTGCTGCTTCACGTCTCTGGAGGCCAAGCCCCGCTTCACCTGCAGCCAGACTGGAGATAAACTACTGACAGTGCCGGTTCTCCACCACTAGAGGGCAGTGAGGAGCTGTCGACTCTAGTCGGTGAACTTGAGTCTGACTGCACACAGGAAGCTCCTCTATCTTCTCTCACAGAGAAAAGTATAATCTGAGTGAGATAAAAGAAACATACCTGTTAGCTGTGATGTTGTGACAGCCTGAGATCTGCTCCTGCTTTCTGAAACTCAGACTCGGCGTCCTGCACATCCTCTGGTGCTCAGGAGTCTGGAAACTCCCAGACTTTTTACACCCACTCACTACTCCACCCAGTCGGATCGCAGGTGAGGCTGGTGACCTTTAGGGGCTGTTGAGACTCATGTGACCAAAACAACCTGGATACCAAGACTTGGACAGAGTTAAAGGTTGTTGAGAGGATTCCTCTGGAGGAAAAAGCCCCAACCCTAACCAATGAAAACCATTCTTCACCTTCTCCATAAACCTCCCTGATGCTCTAATCCAAGAGTCGTTCTTTTAGATATTTGGCAGAAAATCGGGACATTAAATGTAAATGGACTCTCCACCGCAGGACCATGTCTTGTGTACACAGATGCATATTTGAGCCTTTTCATGCTGCTTTTTATACACATGGGAACGGGAATTTGGAGCATGAAGAATGTGAAGAGAGACCAGAGTGTCTCATAGTTGTAAAGCAAACATGAGTGATGGAGCGAGGCCTTTTAGAGCTTTATATACAGTCACCAGGAGGAATGTGCATGAAGGCTTCCCACAGACCTCTGAGGACGGCTTTTACACAACTATGTGCTAAACAACAGGTCGCATCTCATAAGCAAGGCCTCACGTCGCCACACAGCTTGTTGGGAACTTTATGCAACAAAATACCAAAACACTCGATCGTTGGATAGAAAGTTCAGGGGAAAATGACCAAATTTCCCCTGATTAATGTTTTTAGTTGTTATTGAATGTGTGTTAGAATAAAGTTGGAATAAACAGTTTTTAGACTGTCTGCTATAGAGATGGGACGATCCTGAGGTCCTACACCGATCAACCCTTCCTTCAAGATGCTTGGTGACCCAACAATCTGACTAGTAGAAAGATTGGAAGGGATCTGATGATTCCTCCTTCAACAGAGGAAATAAAACACCTGGAACCTTCGACGCTTGAAAGAGCCTGGCATCATCACCATGTTTTTAGACGTTGGAAGAAAGAAAATGAACATTTCTGGAGGAAATGTCCAGGACAGCTTTCACTTCTGGGCTGGTAATCCGTTGCCTTCATCTGCCAACAGACGGTGAGGATGGAGGAGTGTAAAAAGACTAAACCGTCTTTTAATTTCAGTCAGTCTGATCCTTGGTTTATTTCCATTCCACAGTTACAAGCGACTAACAGTCCAGAGGTCAGAAGATGTAACTAAATATCCCTGCGACCCTCCACTGGTCAGTTATGATGCATGAGCGTGAGGAAAGAAGAGCAGAGGAAGAAATTGGTGTTTTCTACCAGAGGGATGATTAATCAGCTCCATGATGCACGTTTAAAGAGTTTACTGTCAGGTTTTTAGATGTTTCTCTTTCTAAGCAGCCAGAGCTTATCTGAACTTTGGTTCTCCAGGCTTTCTGGAGACCTTTGACCTCAGATTTCTAGTAGTTAGTCTGTGGACAGCTGACTGATGTACTGCCAATCCATCAGATCTGAGAGAGGATCAGAGATGCTTTCTGGTCTCCAGAAGCTTAGTTCTGACACTGAGTAGAGTTTTAATAACTCCACCCATCACTACAGATACAATCCTGAACTTGCTTTCACCCAGAAACTTCACACAACGTCAAGTTTTCAACCAAACTTTGCTGTTTTGGACTTTCAAACAGGCATCAGGACAAAACGTTCTCATTTCAAGGGGGTAACATCTGGTCCAAGCCTCTGAGGTAGGGACAAGTTGTTCTGCTCTGGGACCTGAGAAGAAGCGGCAGCAGAGCAACCGGTAAATGATTCAAACATGTTTATCTGGAATGCCAAGAGATCCTTTATTTACCCATTTTTATTTGATACGCATTGAAATGTTGCTTTCACTGAGGAAACAACAGAAAGGTCAGTTTACATCTCCAAGACTAACATGGACGGACAGATGGAGAAGCCTGAATGTCGTGGAGAAGGTTAAAGGTTGAAGGTCGCACTTTTCAGCAGCAGAACTGGACCGCCAACGCTCGTCAATGAACCGAGGAACGTGATTGGCCGAGGAGCGACTGGCTCAGACCTGAGGACCAATGGGAACGGTTCGTCCTACAGGTTTTCCTCTGGACCAGAATCATCTCAACATCTCGTCTCATAAATCCTGATCTCTGTCTCGCTGACAGAACTTCTAGCTTCTCCTGAAATTCATCACCTCTTCCTCCAAGTACTTCCAGCCAAGCGTCTTGGGCGCTGAATCATGTGCGCTCCTGTCCAAATAAAGACGTTTTCTGTATACAGGACTCCGTCTCTGCCTGGACGCTCATAAAAGTCTCCTGGGTTTTATTTGCCTCGGCGTGGATCATTTTATCTGGAGACACTTGACCCTGCAGCTGTCCTGTTAGCAGCTCTCTGTCTGGCTGGAGACCAGCTTCCTCTGCATTCCAGACGCCGGAGCAGAGAGGAATCCGTCTCAGAAAAGTCCTCCAATAAAGCCCAGTGCACATGTTTGTGTAAGGAGAGAGGAGACCGCACCACCCACCCACCCATCCTTCCATCCAGTCCTCCCACCGTCCAGATGTGTCCAAACTGTCCCATAATTCAGCACAGGCCTGGAAGATCAAGGCATTTCCTCTGAACCCCCCTCCTTCGACAACCGTCCCGACTTTCATTAAAGCCCGTAAAGCTAGTCGGACGTTAGCGCCGCCGGCTGATCTCCATGACGTTTGACGTCTTTCCCATCTGGGACTCCAGAGGAGTTTATTCGGATCAATGCAGCCCACATTCCTGCGTTACGGACAGAGACGATGAAATCACCTGGATTTAGCTTCAAACTTCAGGACAAAGGTGCAACACAAGACGCAGCGTCTAAGATAAACCCTGTTGGTTCAGATAAAATCTGCAGACCCAATGTTTTGGTTCTGAACAGTCGGGTGGCAGACGCCCAGAAACGACCATGAAGACTGTAGCAGCGGCTGCGTGATGAGAGAAAAAAAGTTTTGGTTTTTATGTGTATAAGGAGAAACCTGCAATATTAGCATAAGAATAATAATTCAAATAAGTTTGATTATCACCTAAATTAGAGGATATTAAGTTTCTACTCACTAAAAACTTTTCTTTTGTTGAATGGATTCAGATTAGTCACAAAAGGCTGATGATCAATCAGGAAGCTGATTGATCGTGTGTAGTTAGTCACTGAGTTGAATCGACGCCCATTTCCACCCTGAACATCGTTTTCCTCCTGAACCAGAAGGTTAAAGGTCTTACCTGCTGAAACGAGCAAGAAACATGGGATCGATAGTCATTTATTCATGAAAACATTTTGAAGTGAATAACTTCTTCTGAAACAGACTGGAGTCATTTTTAAATGTCAGGATCAAAAGTGAGACGGCTGCAGCTGAAATTCATTCGTGTTTCTCACATTTACTGTGAAAATTAAATGTCCTGAATTTCATGAAATACTCAGTGATGTTGTAAAAGGTCCACAAGAAGATGTTTGTTTCTGCATCTCACGTCTCTACGTGCCACTGTATTCTTCTAAACAGATCCTTAAACAAAAACTCCTGCTAGCAATTAAAACCAAGAATGTTGGTTTTGTGTAGAGGTTTGACTGAAAGCTGCAATAAAAAAAAAGGAAAAAAGGTTGTATAATATTTACCTAATTCCATTTTTGTAGATCCATTTTTCAGAACGTGAGATTTTCCAGCTTTCAGTTAAAACATCTGACCCGTCTACCGTTCCAAATATGACCCTCTAAATCCTACAGGTGAGGAAATGCCCTGGTTTCCCGGAGAGTCTGGATGATCCTATGGATGCTCATTAAGCTCTAACCAGCTGATTTTAGCTGAAATGTGCTCAGATAAAAGTGCAGCCTGCAGAAACTTGTTCTGTCATTTCTGTGATGATTTATTCTAGTTTCTGGAGTTTTTGTGGTCGGCAGCAGAGAGTTCATCATCAGCCACATTTCTGGACGCTGGATGTCTCCCGTTGTGTTTGCCAGTGGGGTGTACTTTCTTCTGCAAACTGGTGGTTTCCATACTTTCAGGGAGCAAATTGGGTTCGCATGAGGCATTGCTGCTATCAAAGAGAGGATATAAAGTGGTTCTTTGCCAAGTTTCCAGTTATTGGTAGATTGAACCCAGGTTGAGTCCTGGAGGCGTTTTCATCCTGAATGATTCATAGGTCAGACTTAAGAGTCAGTCCAAACAGACGACTTGTCCAGGTTGTGGACTGAGACAGTGGAAAACAACTCATAAGTTTCCAGAAACTTCAGATGTTTGTGGACGGAAGCTGGATGTGTTGGGAGGGAGTCGGGAAATGTCAGCAGGTCTCCTTTGTTTCTCCTCTCCCCTCGTGTTCGGCTGCTCTTCCCACGCCGCCGGCGTGATGAATCACATACAACGCTTTGAAGCTGAGCGCCGCGCGGACGGCCCGGCCCGGCCCGGCCCGCTCTCTGATCGATGTCTCTGATGACAGCCGGCGCTTCGCCACTCGGACACGTCAACGTCGTCTGGCCGCTCGCTCTGTCATCTAACCTGAGGCAGCAGCTTCCTGATCGGAGGCTTTGTGCCGGGGTGGAAAGGTCAGCGGTAAGCTGCCGTTTGACCTTATCGCTGCTGCGGCTTAGACCCAGCTCTGGGACGTTCAGGGATGAATCCGGGCCTCTGGACGACTCGGTCAGCTTAGCTGGGTCTGAACGGTGACCAAACCAGCCGTCTCTGAAAGGTTTCACCTGAACCTGTCCACGTGAAAGAGGAAGGACATCGAGCTCCTCAGGGAATCATAACTTACAATCCTTTAAGGAGGGACGCAGAAACGTTTGGGTCCAGATGGGTCTGGGAACTGCTCGAGTCATCTGGAGGTTTCCAGCTCATTTTATTTTAACAAACACTTCAACTCGTTCAGCGCTTCGAAACACAAACACTCCCTGAAGTTACCAATCAAAACACACAAGTTTGGTTTGGAAACATTTTGTGTTTCTCACACAAAACAAGAGAAAACCAGAGTCTGTTTGTCCAGAAGAAATTCAGCTTTATCTCTGATAAAGTAGATGTGATAAACCAGAAACCAGCAGCTTGTTTCCTCCTGACTCAAGTCCACGTCCAAGTGTGTCTGTATTTATGTTTGGGTAGGGGTGTCGGTGTTCAAACAAGCCGAGTAACCCGAGCGCGTTGACCTGGGCGACGCACCGTATCGTAGGATAGATCAAGGCCGTTATCTCTGCTGATCTCTGGACCTTTTACCTGCCCAATCCACCTCTGCTTGACCCCCGACCTCCCAGCAACCTTCAGGCTCTGTGAGCGTCAGATCAGTGCTGCCGTGTTTCAGGTGGGAATCTGATGTGCTCCGGTTAATCAAAGTATAGCTGCATCCATGGAGATCTGTTGGGCATTTTTATTCTATTTTTCAATAATTTTCCCCTTGCTGATGATTTTTGTAATGTAAACCTGATATATGAGGGGAAATTTTGCTCAAAAATCCTAATTTTGTCTGTAAAAGACTCAGATGAACCTGCAGTGTGTGAGTTAAAGCGTGTTTTACAGGATCGTCTTCCTCTGGCGTCCAGCCGCTCGGCGCAGATTCCCGGAGTGGCCTGTCAGGATGTTGATGCTAAAGGCAGAAGTGTTGCTCCGCCGAGTGGATCTGAAAGGGAAACATGTTCAGGAGAATGAGTTGGTGCCGACAGGAGGCCCTAGATGTAAACAGGGTCGGTAGGGTTAAAAGCGTCCAGCTGTCCGAGCGAACAGTGATTGACCGTTTAACGTTACAGGAGCTTCTTGTGGTTTTCAAGTTTTCAGATTTTGTGGTTTAAAAGCCTTTTTCTGCTGGAAACACAAATTCAAGGAATTCATAGCTGCTGAGTAATGAGAACAGGACGTTTACTGCCTCAGAGACAGATCTGACTTATTGGAGATGAGGAGCAATCCAGAACCACAATGTGGGAAAATGTTCTTAGCTTTTATGGAGCTGCAATAATGGGCATAGCTGTAGACGGTGCACCGCCTTCACCCAAAATGAGCCGTTTTGGGTCTAATTCGAAACCTCTGCTGTAGTGACTGCTGCCAAGAGGCAGCTTGATTTAAAGCTGAACATGAAACAGGAGAATGGTTTGTGATATTCAATATGTACAGAGGAAACTATCATCAGCATAAGTCAATAGCTGTTGGTGTTTTGCATGTTTGAACGCTGCAGGAATGATTGGTGGAGGATGTTTGCTGTTCTCGCTGTAACGCCGTGTAGAATCCAGTTGGATCTGCATTATAGACTGACCATGGAGAACCTGCGCTAATCCCAACCTGGTTCACAACCCGGCACGGTCCAATCAGCCCCTAAACCTCCAGCCTGTTTCCCAAAAACACAGTTTGAGTCCAACAATATGTCAGACTTTAGTCTTCAAAGTTCTCCGATGTCAGGAAAGCCAACAGCAGAGAGCAGAAGCAGAAACATCAGACCGAAAGCTTGGAAACAAAGTCCAGGTTTTATTCCAACAACAGAGGAATTTCCAGGAGAACGGCGGATCCCCGATCAGGGCTGCATGTTGTTAGTTTGGACTCAGGATCCTCCGCCCTGCTGCAGTAGGCCGGATTTAATCTGGTAAAACAACGACGGATGGATGGAAGTGCATTCCAGAGAATAAATCTACCTGGATCAAATTCTTGTTGGGAAACAGGAGATCAGGTTTGTTTAAAATATTCAGGTTGTATATTGTTCTTCTAATCCTCCAGTTACTGCTCTGATTATTCATTCACACTGCAAAAACAAAATCCTACCAAGTCTTTTTGCATAGTTTCTAGTGCAAGTGCACTTTATATAAGACAAAGGTAGATAATAAGTAGCTTTCCAGCAACTTTCCACTTGTTTTAAGTTAATAATCATTTAATGTTGATGAAAAAGTTCCAGTTTCTCAAGCAGATTGTTTTACATCTGAAACTTTCCACCAGTTTCTTCGTCAGTGTCTGACCCTACTGGATGGAAAAGGGAATCCAACCCTCATCCTGCCATCTTCCATGAAGCTCGTTAAATTAATAAATCTAATAAAACCGCTGCAGGTCAGGTTTGTTGATGCACAGAATGTTTCTTGCAGCGCGTTGGGAGGATTGTGCTGCAGAGGCTTTTAAAGCTCAAACCGAACAAATCAAAGGTTCTCCTTCTCAGAGAAGGTGAAAAGGTTTGGAGCGACTGAGGTCAAGAGCACTTGTCTCACTTCCTGCTGGGTCAGACCGGGATCAGTGCGGAGGTGGACTGGAGAGGGCCGGTCTTCTGCTCCAAGCATTCCTCCTGCTTCAGCCCGTCACCCGGCACCTCCTAAAACCAGACAGGACGATTAAGAGCAGCACGCCTGAACCTCAACCTCCGCTTCCCCCAGCGCGTTTCAGAGAGGGAAGGTTTTTACCACCAGTCACCCCATGGATCACTTTAACGACACTGCAGTTCGGGCTTCACAGACCGCCGGGATGGATATGAATGAAGGGATTATCTGAGAAACGGCTCTTCTGTCTCCACTTTGGATTCATTTCTCTGTTCCTAGAAGTGTCTCCAGTCAAACCGCTCTTCTTCCTCTTTTTGTTCCCCAGCAGACATGAATTACACTTCCTCTTGAAGTCTGAAGGCCACTTCTTTAGGGAAGTCTTCTGCAGGCAGTAATTTTCCTGCCAGTGTTTGCTTTTTGCTGTTGAGGGCGTTCCAAGCTTAGCGCCCTGAAAATCCCCCAACAAGAGAGGAATTAGAGCAATTTTAAAGAAAGTACCTCACTTGGTTTGCAGTTAGGAAATACCTCAATAAAAGTAATTAGCAGGGAAGGGCTTGTTTTATAAAGTAACACGCTAATAAAGCAGGGAGCCTGTACAAGTCCTCAGGTTGAGCAGCTGGAAATGAAACCGAAGCTCCCAGTTTGTTCTGCTGCATCACATCCATCCAACCATGACTAGTTAGCCAGACTAATACCAGAATAAAGACCTGACCCCACCAGAGGTCAAATAAATCATTCCAGGAATTGTAATTTTACTTTTCCTCAGTGTGAATGGAGCTGCTGACTGCAGGGTTTTCTGCTCTCTAAAGTCGAATCAGGATTTTTACTGGATGTTTCCAGATTGAACATGCTGCTGGTATGACCAGATCAGATTTAATCAAGATTAAAATCTGATCGCTGATTTTAATCTGGGATGTTGTTTAACTCCATTCAGTGGCACCACAACCAGACGCTGTGGTCAAACTGGATGCAGTTATCAATAGATAATACGTCAATAGAGTTTCCATTAATATCGCTGAACTCTGATCCAGAACAGCACGGCATTCTGGGAGATGTAGGAAGAGAAAAAGGCTTTAGCCGCTAAGCTAAGTTGGTGGAATCAACTAACTCACTCACTCTTTGGTTGCCTAGCAACAACATGTTGAGTAACTTCTCCACTGTTCTCATAACCACATAAAAATTTAAATAAACATATTGGCTGATATGAATCTATTGTATCGTGATTCGTTTAGCCATATCGTCCAACTCGAGCTTAAAATTTAACATTTTTTCCCTTCAGAATTTGGATTTTAATCTCAGGACTTTACAGAAGAGGTTTAGGGCCACTGGGGAAAAAAACAGAAATCAAAGTCTTATTCTGACATTTTTCTTAGAAATCAGATTTTTGATCTCAGACGTTTGAAGTCAGAATTCAGATAAAAAGTCTTGGCCCTAATCCTCTTCCGTAGAACTGAACCTCGTTCCTTTAGCATCATTCTTGTCTCCACCAAAGCTGCTCGTTTGCTCCTTCTTTCTGAGTTTTAATCCATCCTGCCTCTGCTGTGAAGAACCAAAACATTTTTTCCAGGAATGATTCCAGCTACTTAAAAACAACCTTTAAACTTTATTCAAAGAATTGTTGCAGACTCTGCATCAGGATTTTTGTTTCCTGGAATAAAAATCGGGTTGTGGAGTTTTCCCTGGGGAGTTGGAAGAGGCCGTGATGGTTTGGACAGACGGCCCAGATGTGAGCCGTCTCTCTGGTCTGGACACGTTTCCTCTCCTCAGAGCGGGACCAACCAGATCGCTGAAGGATTTAACAAGCTAACAGCTCCAGCCGATTTCGCCTGCTGGTCGCCGTTTCCGTGGCGCCGCCTGGAGCTGGTCCAGTTCTGGACCTTCAGGTTCCTTCAGGTTGGGCTCAGCCTGACTTCAGGGCGCCATGACCCAAAAGGACTCCACCAGAACCCTGAGACTTATCTTCCTCTCACCTCTTCCTCTCCTCCCTGCACCGGTTTTATCCCAACATGTGGTCGGCATCAGATAAATCAAGAGGGCGGTGGGTGTTGTCTGGGCTGTGGGAGTGGGCGACGGTGGGATGTAAGTGGGTGTGATGGAGGAGGAAGACGGTGCTGGTCACGTGACGCAGCAGCTATCAGGAAGAAACAGGAGCGTGTTGCATAACCCTAAAGACATGTGGCTGCTGTCGACTGAATCCAGTCGGGTTCAATAAACAGAACCTGCGTTAATGCGAGGGAGAGCAGGTGGAACCAGCGTTTGGGTCGATCTCAGCAGAAACGGTACCAAACCTTCAGCAGAACGATCTGGTTCATCAGGACGTCCAGATTCAGATTTTATTACGTTCGAGCCACTTTGGAAAACCATTTTGGACTTTAACTTGACCGCCTCTGGTTGGTCTAAACCACATTCTGGGTCTGAAGTTCAGAACCTGAGGGAGACTTTTAGGCCTTGTTCAGAGTGGAATGAGAAACATCCAAGGTCTGGCTGCATCGCTCTGCTGAAGCTTCATAAACCATCAAGGCCACAAACCTCATGTTCCTCTTCTCCGGCCGGTCCTCTGTTCCTCACGTCTTGATAAAAACTGAGCCGTTGTCTTTTCCTGGGATGTGAATCACTTCACAATCATTAACTCTTGAACTGCCGGTCCTGCTCCAGGCCTACGCAGTGAGTCTCTGTAAAGGTTGATGACAAAGTGATTCATGTATCCAACTAATGGTTGATGGTTTTCTGCAGGTGAGCTCACAGCCTGGAGTTGTGGTGAATCCACTGCAGCCTCTGGTTCCTCTACGGTGCGTGGCGCCCTGTGGATCTCAGGGTTTCCAGAGTGTTGCTTTGTTCCTGTAGCCTTTAGAGATGTTGCAGAAACTTCATGTGGTTTCCCACAACAGGAAGATGAAGTCCTGGTTGATCTGTAAATGTTCCCAAACCTCTTCAGCTGCTTTTCTATGAATAGTTTGGATGTACGTTGACATAATAAAATATTTACTTGTCCTATAATATAACTGCAAGACCATGAATGTATTTTGAACAAAATTAATTTTCTACAGAAATAGATTACTGCTTTATTAAAATATTGTCTATTTAGTATATTATTGAAGAGGTAAAACAACTAATATCTTAAAAAATGTTTTTGGTTTTAAATAGAAAATGTGACCCTCCAGTTTTGGCCCTATAGATAAAAAGTTTGTACACCCTGGTTTAGACCATGCAGTCATGAAGCGTCACGTTCAAGCAGCTCGCTGCGTTTCTGGCATGTTTGGTGAAGATTAGTCCTTTCAGTTTTTGAAAAAGGAGGAGAGTTTTTAGTTACTTTTATTTTAAATAATATTTATTTAAAACATTATTAATGCTGGTCTAATGGCCCCTTATTGGTTGGGGGTCCAGGCTGTTGCCTACTTAAAGTCTGCGTCTGTCGTCATGTTGGCCGTTTACGTTGTTCCTGTGAATCTGGAGGCTAACTCAGAGCTGCCCCCTACTGGCTGCATTGTCTGCCAGCAAAGCAAACCTACTAAGCTCATTGAAAGTGTGGCGGAGTGACGCTGCGCAGCATCATAATCAATCAATCAATCAATCAAATTTTATTTGTATAGCACATTTCAGCAGCAAGACATTTCAAAGTGCTTTACATCATTACAAACACAGAAACACAATGCAACATAGAATCAATAATCAAAACACGACATTAAGTCAAGTTCCATCAATAAATTTGTAATTGATTACATTTCAAATACAATTCTAACCAGGTGGGTTTTTAGTCTAGATTTAAAAGAAGTCAGTGTTTCAGCTGTTTTACAGTTTTCTGGAAGTTTGTTCCAGATTTGTGGTGCATAGATGCTGAAAGCTGCTTCTCCTCGTTTGGTTCTGGTTCTGGGGATGCAGAGCAGAACCAGAACCAGAACCTGAGAGGTCTGGAAGGTTGATACAACAACAGCAGATCTTTAATGTATTGTGGTTCTAAGCCGTTCAGTGATTTATAAACTAACAACAGTATTTTAAAGTCTATTCTTTGAGCTACAGGGAGCCAGTGGAGGGACTTTAAAACTGGTGTTATGTGCTCTATCTTCCTGGTTTTAGTGAGAACGCCAGCAGCAGCATCTGGATCAGCTGCAGCTGTTTGATTGATTTGTTGGACAGACCTGTGAAGACGCTGTTGCAATAATCAATACGACTGAAGATGAAGGCATGGATGAGTTTCTCTAGATCTGGCTGAGACATTAGTCCTTTAATCCTGGAAATGTTCTTCAGGTGATGGAAGGCCGACTTTGTAAATGGACCTTTTGGGTGGCTCATGATAAATGAATCGCCCATCAGTTGAACCAAGATGCTAACTGAAAAACCAGAGCATCAATTATCTCAAACATGTCTTGTTTGCTTGTATTGTTGGTGTTTTGGTTCTTCTTCCTCTTGGCACCTTCATCACTCAGTGGCGGCATTTCAAACGAGCTGAAACGCCCAGAAGAGCGATGGCGTCCCTGCCAGAGTGCACATGCTCCTCTTTATGTGTCGTCTTTCATGTGGGGAGCAGAAACCCGCTGCTCAGTTTGAGCCGGTAGACGCCAACAGGGTCCAGCTGTGCGGTTCACACAGCCTCGCTGAGACAAATTGAATCTCTTTTGCCTCGTATATCTCCTTGAGTGTGAGTCCGCAGTCCTCTTACAGTCCCAGTTAGACCTCAGGACATTTTCCACAGCTTTCAAAGAAAGAGGACAGGTTTTCACATCTTCTTCAGGAATATGGCAAAGAGGGATGGTTTGGAAAGTGGTCCCTCAGGGTCCGTTTCCCTCAATATCTGTGTGCAGTTTGGTGAGTTCATCACCAGTGAAAGCCAATGAAACCGGCCTTAGGCCCTCATTTCTAATCTCTCTGAGTGATGAGGTTTCTGTGTAGACGAACCCAGGAGGGCTGAGGACCAGTCGAGTTTCAGGAGATATGAGGCCAGATCTACTGGAAACACTGGCCTGTCTGTCTGTCCATCCATCACACAGTCCATCCTATTCTTAAAAATAATCAGCGAACTACTGACGAGTCTTGATTTTTGAATCTGGCAGTAGATTCAGACGAGGATTTCACTGGAACATGATAAAACATTTAAACATAGAGACAGACTTTTAGTTTGTGTCCAACCTGCATTTTCTTTGCTAAACTTTTGACCACAGCAAGCTGAAGTATTTCCGAGGACAGAACTTCTTCAGCTGTCTTGCAGAACGGTCTTGGTTTGATCTCAGTTGCTGTGTCTTTTATTTTACGTCTATAATAAAACAGAGCATGAAACAACAGCACCATTAGTTTACTGGTTGTGGTTGTCTGGTCATTCGTGGTGTTGAGTCCATCGTCTGGAGCCTCAGATGTCCGGATGGCCTTGGTCTGATCCAACCTGGGCTGCTCGACGTCCAACTAAACACTTTTTGTTTTTGGTATTTGTAAGAAGCTCCTCATGGCCAAAACATTGGTTGTAAAAATATCAGTTGATCGTTTCCTTAAAAGATGCATATTTTAAGATGCACCATGGAGATTGTTTGACCTTTGAACCTGACACCAAACTGTACCAGTGGGGGTTTTATACACTGGGCATTTTCAGGTAAAGCCCCTGACTGGTGCAGCAGTCTGACGGTCTTTAGCCCCCCACCTGTCAGATGCTGCAGTTACTGCCAGATAACACGATGACTGCCCTCCTGATGACCCAGCCGGCCCCCTCTGGTGGCTATTCCTGAGCATTGCAGCTCCTTCACAATAAAATCTCATCTCGTTTCTCTGATCTTCACTCTTCGCCAGAAGTTTTACTCCAACTTCAGGCTCTTTTCTCTTCTTTTGAAGATTGAATCCCAGTTTCAGGCTGGTTCTGTTTTAGGGTTAAAGAGATGTTAGAAAAAACTTCCTATCAGATTTTCTTCAGCTGAAGGTATTTGGATAAAATGTGTTACTTTTTGAGTATTTATTCAAATTCCTGACTTTAGGTTTCAGTGCATTCTGCAGTTTCCAAAGCGACTGATGGTTTTATGGTTCCTTGGTGTAGAATAACATCAAACATGCTTCCTTAGCTCCCTTTGAGCCAAAGTGGCAGGCCGTAAAATGACAGAAATGACATTGTTGTAGTTTTGTTTACGCAGAGAAGAAGAACAGATAACTGAATCCAGGCTGCGTTTATCGAAGACACATGCTGCAACAACAGGACTTGTGATGAGGAAGTGACGAAGCCGAGAGCGTGCCTGCTTCCAACATGTGGCCGACGCGAGGCGTGAACTCAGCCTGAACCCCTCTCGCCACCGCGGCCCTGCATGGGAGTCATTATCCCGCGATCAGAGGTGTTTATGTCACCGCTGTGCCGCTCTGCGCCGCCGTGTTGACTGAAGTTGTGTCTGAACGTGGAGAGAACATGAGGGTTTCGGCTACATCAAAGAGAGCCGAGCGGTTCCCGCTTCTTGTTGTGTGGATTTGGGGCCGGCGGCCACAAACCTGGGATCCAGTAGCTCCAACTTCAAACAGCCAGACGGAGGAAAAATACTGCTGGAACAAAGAATCACTTCTTGTTTTTCTATTCCTTCAACATATAAAACTGGAAAACAGGCTGGAGCCTCGTCTGATTCACCAAAACCTTTAATTAAGTTTCCCAAAATAAGAGCACAGGCTACAGGAACACGCTGTTATCACAACTTATGAAGAACCTGAGCGTTAATGGACGGTCCTAACCTGTCCTGTTCTTTGTGTTGCGTAAGACAGCTACAGTATGTTTAACATTAGGGGAACAATGTGGTTGCAATTACTACAACAGGCCCATTAAAAGCATGTTTCTGATGGGACTGACCTCTGGTTTCCTGCACAAATGCTGCCCAGGCCTCAGCGCTGCTGCGTCACGTTTAGAGGAACCTCTTACACACCAAACTTTAAGGGGGTTTCTGTTACATGGAGAAATAAATGATCGAATCAGGCCACAGCTTGTGTCCAAAACAAACTCCTGCTCAGGTCTGAATCTGTCAGTCAAAGTGAAGCTGATGCACCTGCTGACTGACAAAACACGGAAACTTTCATGTGCGGTAACAGAAGAAGATGATGGAGCAATAAAAACAAATCCTTGTGCTACGTTTGAGTCATCCAGAGCGTCTGGACTCGGTTATTGAGAAACGATTGCTTCTTGTTTTAACGTTTGATGCTGAGAAACTTACCGGAGAATGAATAGTCGATTACAACTTCTCCTTCTGTTTGCTGATTGGTAGAAAATGAACCAGAAGAATCAAAGTAAATGGGAGAAAACCTAGCCTGAGCTGTGAGTGTGATGAGAAGGCCAGGCTACAGAAACACCAGATAGTTTCCTCCAGGCTTGGAGCATCATTCAGAGCGCAGACTGGATGAAGCTTCGTTGGCTGAGGCGCCTCGACTATCACAGCAACCTGAGCGGTCAGACTTTAATCTCAGCCAAACGCTGACCAAGCAGAATGTGGGTTAAGTTTTGTTTTCTTCCTTTAAGGACCTCCTTTTGTTTTCATTTGTGCTGCTAATCGATTTAGCTAATCAGCTAATGAATGCTTTAAGCCAGCAGCAGCTTAGAGGATCCGGAACCTTTGTCAGCGCTCCATCAGAGCCGTTATTTACTCTGATTCAGACGATCTGGTGACTCTCAGCTCTGGAGGCTCCAACACTCACCTGTGGTCATGAGGACGCGTACGGCGCAGCGTGGGTCAGGCTCCTGCAGCTGGAAATGAAACCAGAGGGAAATATTCTGCAGCAAATCTCCAGATCAGGAGATATGAAACTCGGCAACAATCATCCTTATAGTGCAGACAGCTGGCATGTCTGATCCCCTCAGATGGGTTTTAGTGGCACAAATAAAGCTGATTAGCAGCAAGTCTGACCTGTCAGACGCCGCTGCTTCATCATGCATCACATAAACAAATATCCTCCCTGCTGAAAACCGTCCAGGAGCTGCAGATGAAATCATGTTTCCTGGCCTGGTCATAAAACCTGACGACTGGTTTGAGTTTGAACATAAATGAAATACAACAAAAAACCAGTGAACAGAAACAAGCAGAACCAAAATGATCCAACATGTCAACAGAACTGAAGGGAAAATGAACCTGAGAAACAAGAAGACCCTGGAGAAAACCGCGACTACCGAAAACAAGACAAAGAGCCGCTGGGAAGAATAGATGGACATGAGATAAATGCAACGACCTGAGATTTGGAGAAAAGATGAGGAGAAGAAAACCTGAGCTGGTAGATGCTCCCTGTCAGACTTTAACTTGTTTCTGTTTTAAAGAGAAACGTCTCAGACCAAAGCAGAAAGTTTTCAACACCTCTGGTAATCGGCTTACAGCGGCCATCAGCCCCCCTCTGATTGGTCCAGCTGTTGGACACATCACTGACTCCGAGTTATTGAACCTTCCTGGTGCCTTCGGACCGCCGATGGCTCTGATGGCACCGCGCTAAAACAAACACCGGCGTGTTTTCTTAAGCTGCTTCGGCGTCACTCGATCGTCATGGAGCAGAACCGCGCGGCCCGACTGATGTCCTCTGGACTCTGGTGTTGTTGGGAAGGATTAGGAGGAAGAGGCTGATGGGAAGTCAAAGAGCTCTTTGAAGATTTCCCTCATGTTTATGGACGCATCACTTCATTTTAACTCCTGAGGGAGGACGGACCAGGAGGTCACCTTGAGAAGAGTTGGAACAGGTAGCTTTGGTTTCCCAACATATTTATGCAAATAATAAGCAGATTAAGACGAGCTGGATCCATCCCGACCACATCAGAACCTGAAGTATCTCCATGATCAGATTTCATGGCTGAAAACGTTCAGAGCCCACATCCACAGCCTTTAATCCGCCTCTGTAAAACGTTCCCAGAGCGAAGGAATATTGCCTGAGAAATCCAGATGTATCTGAGCTATGTGACCAGAAAACACGCAGCCTGACCCTGTGTCATGTTTCCTCCCATGCTCGTGTTCAAAAAAGACCTCAAGAAAGAAAGTTTGTCCTCAAACCAAACATGGTGAAAAGGCGGGTATCTGGTGTCTTCACTTAAAAGGTGAAAATCAACCTCAGTGCCTTCAACAGGGCTCTCCATTGTCTGACGGTTTACAAAAGCCACCTTGCCTTAGATAGAGTTTAAAGCCACCAGTTCAGATTGAGTTACGATGTATCTGCTGTTCGGCGGCCAACTTTTTTATTGTGTTTCACGTTGGTTGTGGGAGCAGACAAAAGCCGCCACAGTTGAGCGGAGAGCGGAAGGGGACAGCGGAGATGTACAGCCTGATATTTTTGTTGTGCATTCTGTAAGAGTATGAAAGTTATCTGAGTTTAAAGCCTCACAAAGTGACAGTAATGTTGTTTATTGGAGCTGGAGGCCCAGACAGCAACACCACCCACTTACACTTGATCGCTGGTGAGACGGACTCGAGGCTCAACGCTTCTTCAGACTCGGCACATCTCAAACCCGCTTCAGCCACAGAGGAGGAAACGAGTCTGGAATAAATAGTTGCTTTGGGGGAAGATCTTTTCTTTTTATAAGTGCTTCAAATATCTCTGAAATATGAAAATGCTGCAGCGTTTGCACCGTAAACCAGAATCCAGGTCCAGCATGATGTTAGCATTTCCTGTTTAAGAGGTCCAGCTCTCCGTCCAGCCGTCTGACCATCAGCTGGCAGAGAAATCTGGAGTAAACTCAGATATGGCCTTGATGTGGAGCCCTTCTGGTCAGGAAAACCAGTTCTCTGGTGGTTTGAACTGGGATCGTTCCCAGTTCAAGCATGATTCTAAACGTCTTGAACAATCAGGTTATTGTGCTTCTAGTAGTAAAACATTATAAACAAAATTTTAAAATCAAAAAATAATACATTTTTAAAAATCTAATAAAATATTTTCTTAATAATTTCAAATAGAAAAGAAAATGTCAAAAAATTAAAATAAAATTAACAAATGTTTAAAATGAATAAAATAAAAAATAACTAAATGAATAAATAAGAAAAAGCTTCTGCTAGGAGCCACGTTGAAGATTTACAGACTGCAGCTGTGATGGAGTCTGGCGTCCAGGTTGAGCTAAATAAAGTCATTTACAATAAAGGATCAATGAACGAAGGACGTCTGAATGTGATCAGAAGACGATTTACTCACATCTAGCGGAGAAGTGTGAGTTCGGTCCTTTATAATCCTGTTTGCTCTCAGCACAGCGATGTGATTGGATCAGACGGATGAATTAACTGCTAATGAGAAAACCAACATGGTCATTTCTGCTTGGATGAAGCTACGCAGTGACCTTTATTTTATCATTTCCATCCTTCACCTTTCATGAATTTGCTCTAGTTCTGCTCATTTTATGGAGTAGTTATAGTTATTTTTCAGTTTGGTGAATATTGGGCTGCTTATTGTAAATATTTCCCCATAAACTTCAGTAAAGCCCAGTTTTTCATGCAGCGACAGACTGCAGTCCGGCTGGAGCTAATCAGGCTGATCCTGCAGAGCTGGGAACGAAGCGGTTCCTTGATAGTCTCCTTGGTGGATGATTACTGCGTGATGAGGTTTTAGTGGCTTAATGTTGCAGCTATTAATCTGGTAATCTTTGTGCTGATTCGATCAGCCTCTGGAGCCTCGGATTAATTAATCCGCTGGGCGTTGTTGTTCAGCGACAGCAACATGCTAGGATGAGATGTCAGAGTCCGACCCTGACTAAGTCCTTGACCGAGGGAAGGAAACGTCTGGGTGTGGGATGCGACTGTCGTATTGATTATCCGTCATTCTGACAATTAAAATGTTGATAAAAACTAACAGGAATATCAGAATCGACCCAAATTCTCATTGTTTCCTAAATTTCCAGTAGTTACTTTTCTGTATCTTCTGCCACACATGTTGGCAGGAAGCTTGTCTTCTGGTTCTTCTGTTAAAAATATGTTGATGCTAAGCGTTAGCTCCAGTAGCTCGCTGTGTTCAAATGTTGCATTATCGCATTAAAACCTGGACGTTTTCATCAGCCAACCAAATCCAGACAGACAGAAGGAGAAATGTAGACAAGTCTGCAAAATCGGGGCGTTGGGTCCACCTACGTTATGCTAATAGCACTTAGCATGCAAGCCTTATTGGTGAAAGTGAGAACGTTGCGCAACACAAATACTCCTTGGCCCGTAACACTTTGAGCTAATTAATAACTTATTAAAGCTTCAAGGCAGATAATTTACCTCCAGGGATTTTAATAATCATTTGGTGAATCGTTTCAGACCAAGAATGAACCGAGACCAGAACCGGTCCAGGGTTCTCCCAGACGTTTGGATGGGTGGTTCTGTCGAGTGACATGTTCTGAAGGAGACGGGTCGGTCCTGAACTATGACTGCTGGTCTCTGGCTGCAGTGAGCCAGGCTGTAAAAGAGGAAACTGGGACGAGAATCACATCACTAAAAAATACTGAAATGTTTCCTAAAAAGCACAAGGTGCGCTCATTTCATGCTCAGCCATGTTTTATTAGGCTGCAATATTCACTCTGCTTTATTGTGTTTTTCTTAAATCCTACAGTTTTATTTTATTTCAGTCACTTCCTGGAGTATTTTGATTGTTGGTTGTGATGAAATGAAACGTGAAGTTTTTGGCCTTGTTGGTGCTCCATACGTGAGGAGCTGGATCCTCAGATCGTTTGTTTGATTTATTCGCTCACATCATTTTCTCAGATCAACACAGAAATTCAGTTTTTAAAGATAAAGATGTTGAAACCGGTTCGGTTCTGATAAACGGACCGGACCCACTTTGTTTCGTCTCTAACTCCTCAGTGGATGAACCCACATGTCTGCTGTGCTTTTCAGGCTCATTTTAACTATTCAGGCCGTTCTGATATATAATAAATCACAGAGGAACGTTTAGTTTCTCATTAAAGCACCGCCTGCAGGAAACAAGTCGGATAAACTTTCTTCACCAGGTTAACTTTAAACTTTATGCTTTACTTTTCACATTTTCATATCAAACCAGCTGAGTTTGCATTAATCCAGGTCAAAAATCAGAATTTGATTTGTCATTGATTATTACAGGAAACACCAAATCAACATACAGCAATAATCTCCTCCTGCAGTTAGAAATGAGAATCTTTAAATATAATTTTAAACTAATTCAGGTTGTTAAAAGTTAACTTCTCTCTCTGGAGTTTTCTAAAAGTTCACCAGTTCATTTCTGAGGTTCGTTTGAGAGGAAATGAAAAAATAACCTGATTTTATTTCAACGTTATCAGAAAAGCTTCGTCATGTTTTCATCCATAAATCAAACATGATGAGTTGAAACTTCAGCATCACACTAAAAACATTTAAAGTCAACTGATCGTTACGGTGATTGGCTCATTTTAAACTCCACTTAAATTAATTGCTCTTTTAGAGCAGCAACAGGTCAAAGGTCAGCCCACATTTAAGCAGCAAATTATCTTTGTGTTCCCATTAAAGCTGTGATCGTAACTCTGTGATATTTCGTCATTTCATCCCTCGTCTGGAGAATCGGTCCAGCAGATCCAGATCGTCATGGAAACGTGTCGCTTTGCAGCGTCCTCCTCTGTGGACGGATGATGGACAGAGACGTGTTAATCTGCAGGACAGCAGGTCTGCACCAGCGCTCCTGTTGTGGCTTATGAAGGATCCAAACTGGGTGAAATGACCTGGAAGCTTCTAAATCCTCTTAATCACATATGGACCAAATCAGGAAGCTCCTGGAATAATCTCTGTCCAGATCCTCCAGGTCCTGCAGCAACATGAAGCAAACAACAGGAAACAGCAGAAAGCAGCAAGAAAACTACAGGAAACAACAGGAAACTGCAGTAAACTACAGGAAAGTGCAGCAAACTACAGGAAACTGCAGTAAACAACAGGAAACTGCAGTAAACAACAGGAAACTGCAGTAAACAACAGGAAACTGCAGTAAACAACAAGAAACTGCAGTAAACAACAGGAAACTGCAGTAAACTACAGGAAACTGCAGTAAACTACAGGAAACTGCAGTAAACAACAGGAAACTGCAGAAAACTACAGGAAACTGCAGTAAACAACAAGAAACTGCAGTAAACTACAGGAAAGTGCAGTAAACAACAGTAAACTGCAGTAAACTACAGGAAACTGCAGTAAACTACAGGAAAGTGCAGTAAACAACAGTAAACTGCAGTAAACTACAGGAAACTGCAGTAAATAACAGTAAACTACAGGAAACTGCAGTAAACTACAGGAATCTGCAGAAAACAACAGGAAACTGCAGTAAACTACAGTAAACTGCAGTAAACTACAGGAATCTGCAGAAAACTACAGGAAACTGCAGTAAACTACAGTAAACTGCAGTAAACTACAGGAATCTGCAGAAAACAACAGGAAACTGCAGAAAACAACAGGAAACTGCAGTAAACTACAGGAAACTGCAGTAAACTACAGGAAACTGCAGTAAACTGCAGGAAACAAAGCGGCTCTGACTGGATGATAAAATCTGCAGAGGACTCGTGTTGGAAGAATCAGAGTTTAGCTGAGATCTTTGAACATCAAACCTGCTTTAAATCTGTTAATCTGGAATAAATGAAGAGCAGTGAGAGGTCCTCGGTTTGTTGAACCCAGTTCTTCTGGTTTCAGCCGTGAAAGGAAACCGAAGCCTGCTGCAATCTGGGCCAGCGCATTAGATGCAGCCGGGATTATCCGTGTGAAGTGATGCTTTCACATAAAGCAGCGGAGGCAAACAAACAAACACAAACACTCCAGATTAAGTCTAAGAGCTGCCGCCGCTGGATCCATTCAGGAATCAAACTGATCCACCTGCCAACATTAAAAGTTCACAAACTTTGAGAGTGAAACCTGAATCGTCGAGATTCCCTGAAGAATCAGAGTTTAGCTGTGATACAGTCACTTCTACATCTGCTGAAAGTCAGTAGTATTTTTATTTGTGTTCCAGATCTCTTAATGAGCGCCCGCTGGTTCTGGTTCTGGTTCAGGGAACCCGGGTTTAGTTTAGGCTGAAAACGACTTTAAACCTGCTGCGGATGCAGAGCGGGGCGGCCCGCTCCGTCCCCTCCTCTCCGGATAAAGACCCTTCGTGCAGAGCCACTCGCCTCAGGCCCAACAAAAGCCTCTAATGCAGATTTAGATTTTCAATCCTGCGCCTCAATTCAGCTCGCTTTGACAGGTCAACAGCATCCGACAATCTGTTCGCCCTCCTTCCACTTCAACCTCCCGCTACCTCTGACTGAGGAGGAGGAGGAGGAGGAAGATGACTTCCAGCAGAACATGTGGTGGCAGAGGGAGGAGAGGTGAGTAAAGTCCTAATTACAGGTTGGAAAGGTCTGGCAGCAGAGAGGTGCTGCTGTTGTTACAGACTGTAACTAATCCATGATGCCCCAACAGGGGCAAGCTGCTTTCTGGTGGCTCTTTCACCAGAGCAAAGCTTTAATCTGCAGACAGAAGGAGAAACGGACCCGGCAGAACGTAAACAACCCGGCCCAATCGGACCCGAGGCAGAGAAACAAACCGTCTGATTATCAGACAGGTAAATCCGTCACATCAATAAACCGCAGATCAGTTTAAAATAATATAATCCAGTTGAATCGTTGGGAAAATGATTCGAACAATTGATTCATAAATCTCCAGATTACATGTGATTTTATTAACATTTAGAGATTTTGCTGACTGTCGTCATCAAACATGAAGTTTAAAAACGTTTTCGGTGAATGAGTCAAAGTTTCAAACAGTGGAACCATGAAGGACGATGAGTTATCAGGAGATGATCTCCACTGACCGGCTCTGAATGAACCAGAAAACATTTCTATTCTGTTTCTCCTCCTGATGCTCCAGTGGACCCGGTTCTGTTGGAACCAGAACTCCATCATCTGCTCCACCTCCAGCTGCTGTGGTTCTGACCCAAACCAACCTGTTCCCCTCCTGGCCTGTGGGGGCGCTGCACCAAGAACCACTGAAGAAAACGACACAAAAACCTCTGAAGACACTGAGAGCAACTTCCTTCTTCACCAGATGGAAACAAGATGGAGGGTTTTAGTGTTGGAGGGTTTCTCTTTAGGCTAAAGACCAGGAGCCATTTCTGCTGCTAGCGCTAGGCTAGCATGTTAGCTTTGGTTGTATTTACCCAGAATGCCCTGCGCTGTAGTTCACTCCCTGCTTTTGGAGGGTCTCAGCAGACGCCATGTTTGGCTCTGAAATGTGAGGCTAGAGCTCAGCACTCGACTCAGCCTGAACATGCAGAACGTCTTCATTTCTGTTCCAGTGAAAGCCTTACAGTTTGTCACTGACTCCTCATATTCTCCTACCCTCCCGTCTGCTGGAGGTCTCAGATCCAGAAACTCGTCATCAAGAGAAACTAATTTATCCTCTCAGTCTGAACAAGATAATCCCAGTGGATGTTTTCCTTTAAAGCCCAGCCCAAGCTACAGAAAACCTTAGAAACCTCAACATGTTCTGGCTGTACTCCTAGAGACGGTCCACGTTGTCCTGAAGTTCACTTCAAGGACTTGTTTTGCTTCAGACTTGTCAGGTTTTACGGCTGTCAGCAGCTCGTAAATGCTGTCGTGTTCTGGAGGTAGCAGCGGAGCTTCGTCTGGGCCGCCGCTGCAGAGATCCTCAGCCCATCCCTACAGAGACGGTGCTGCGGGTCTTAAAGGTCTACGGTCTTCCTGTTATAGTTTGTTGCTCCCCCTCTCTAACCTGAAATGCCCGGGCGTTATGAATGAAAATGAGATTATGGCTGCCTAAGCCCCCGTTTCCCTCCCCGTGTTTCTGCCCAGGGCCCCCCCAGCCCCACCTGGGGAGAACAATATCCTCAGATCATCTTAGTGTGCTTTGGTTAACAGATGGTTCCTCAAATCCCTGGTTTCCTCCCAGCTTGAACATGTGTTGCATGTGATCCTGGCCTAGAAACGCCGGGAGAAGGAGATGTTTTCCCCAACATGGCGGCGTTCGGTATTCACCTCCAGACAGTCCCAGAGGTGCTGCAGAAGCAGGCTGTGGTTCTGGTGAACGTTGGGACCGGATCAAACGGGTCTGAGGTGTGAAAGTGGGGCGAGGCGCCTGTCTCTTCAAATAAAAAGTGGATAACAAAGGAAAGGAAGCTTCCTGTGGCAGCCATGCTCCGTCACTCATCACCTCTATTGTCTGCAGCTCCACAACGTCCCGTTTCCAACCGCCGGCCCCTCCTCCACTGGAAAGGCCTCCAATTATGATAATTCAAGCCTCCAGCTTGGTGGGATTTGACTTCATCTGCCTGGTTTCCCATAATTCACCTCTGCTTTCGCGTCCCGGTGAGAGCTTGTTCCGTTCACGACCTCTCAAACTGAAGACGAAGCCAACTGGCGAGATTCAATCAAAAAGCTCCAAACTGGCCTCAAGTGAAGAGGAAAGAGGCTGAATGGTGTTAAAATGCTGGACTTTTTCCACTCAGAGGGAAACTAAACGAATTTTAACTAATCTGGATGAAAGTAGTAAAAATCTGGTCCCACTTTGGAGGCAGATACCAGAAAAATCTCCAAAACAAAACAGTTTTTCTTTCATGGGCCAGCGGTAACGCTGCTCTTCATCCCAGCATGAAGGATGGGAGAAGAGGTTCTTCCTGTCCCCGGGAGCGTGATGAGCGACCCGGATCAGAACTATCCACTAATTGTGACGAGTTCTTGTGTTCGTGGCGCCACCCGTTACCCGTAGTAACCCTAGCGCCTCCTGCAGCCACGATGCTGCTGTTAGCACTGAAGAACTGGAGGAAACAACAACAGTCCAGGATCAGAACCAGCAGAACCCAAACACTCTGGGCTTCCCTCAGCGTCTGGATTCACTGAGGCCGACTGCGGCGCGCGACGCTCTAGTCGGTTAGAGGAGAGGAGGCTCCGCCTGGGAGCTGAACCCAGAACAGCAGTTTGGTTTCCCTCATTAACTCTCAGACAGTGACCACACGCTGCTCCACGCCTGTCGAACCGTTTCACTGGCAGACATTTTGACTAATCTGCCAGAATAAAATCTGAAATTTTAAGATTTAATGCAGAAATTTTCTAGAAAAAACTTCAACACTTCTAAGTTTCAAAAGTCGAACATTTTCACGTGAACAAACCGCGAGTTTTTCCAGAAGCAGTTCCTCCATTTAACATGTTAAAACTCTAGATATTTAGTGACTAGAGATAATGGGCATGTTGGGCTCATTCTAGATAGAAAAGGAGTGAATTTAGCCAAAATATTGGCTACATTTTTCGGCTCAAATTTTAGAATTGATTTGATTAATCTCAAATTTTATAGAAAAACTTAAAAATTTCTGCCATTCAAAAGTTTTTAAAAAATGTAAATTGGAAATTTTCTGAGTTTGAAAAGTTAATTAAATTTTGAGATTTAAAAAACTTGGAAATATCTGAAATTCAAAAGTTGAAAATGTTTGACATGAGTTTTTTCTCACATTCGTTTGAAATTCAACCTTTTTCTCAGAATTTTGACTTTTTTGTTATTGTTGTAACTTTGAGAACAGGACCTGGAGCCGGGTTTGGATCTGGGCCTGGTTGATTGTTTGACTCTAAGGTCCGTCAGTCGCTGACGTCGGCCTCCGTGATTCCAGCCGCTCCGACTTCATCCTTGTTTATTACGATGTTGTTGTTGTAATATTTAGACGTTATTGTTTTATTTTCTTGGCTTTCTTTTCGTATTATTTGGACTTTATTCTCGTATCGTTCTGACTTTGTTGCGGCTGTTAAACTTTGGTCGTTAGCCTCTGCGTCGTACTCTGCCGTAGCTAACACAGCGTTCCTCCCTGGCTCGTATCGGTGAGGACGAAACAGCGAGGCTCGACGCTCCAAGCGGGGACTTTTCCAGACAAACATACCTTAAAGACGCATGAATGTATTTAGTCGATGTTGTGATGTGAAATCAAGCCACTGCTGCGATGCGACATAAGGAATGCCCAGAGCCAGACAACCCAGGACAGCCCTTTGTTCTTCCCTCGTTGTCGCGCTGCATGCACGCTTGTTCCAGGCTTTGTCCCTCCAATCGCTTATGGAAATTGGCTCATTTTCTCCACACAATGATGAATGAAAGGAACACCGAGCGTTCCTCCAGGAGGAAGAGGGAACGCAGTGGCTTCTGAGAGCATCGTCTCCCATCTCCCCGCCGCAGCGCGCCCCATGCTGCCAACAGGCGTGACTGCTGCCCTTTGTTTTGGCCCGGTAAACACTTTCAGATGAAACGTAGCCGGGCTGGGAATACCATTCATATTATGCCTGTACAGAAGAATCGATATGGGATGATGCCAAAGGAGCAGTCATGTCCAGACAAAAGCCTGCTCACAATCCTGCAGGCGTTAGATATGCATGCTTTCCAGTTGCCCTGGTTAGGGGCATGGGGGCAGAAAACATGGAGGAACGTCTGCAGTCTGGACTGAACTGGTGTGAAGGTTTCACATTCTGAGAAGACGGAGCCAAAATGTGTGCAGATCTGCTGCTAGCGGAGCTGATTATTTTGCTAACTTTAAAAACGTTTTGGGCATTTCTCTTCCCAGAAGTAATTTTTCTGGAAAAATTCTGAACGCTAATGAATTTTCTTTTTGTTTAACTTTCTTTTAAACCTGTTTTTATATTAAATTGAAGACGAGATGTGATTGGTCAACTCAACTGTGGTTAGCTGAAGGGATGCTAATAACTTACATATCATATGACAAGACATGATTGGTCGATTCATCAGTGGGAAGCTAAATGTAGCTTTGTGGAGCTGTCTTCCATTGTTTTCAGCGCTAGCATTAGCTTCTGCTAAATACCATCTTAGCATAATGCTGTAGCATTAGCTCGCACTAAATACTATCTTAGCATCGTGATTTAGCATTAGCTTGGATTAGATACCATGTTGGCATAGCGCTATAGCACTAGCTTTCACTAAATACTATCTTAGCATCGTGATTTAGCATTAGCTTGGATTAGATACCATGTTGGCATAGCGCTATAGCATTAGCTTTCACTAAATATCATCTTAGCATAATGCTGTAGCATTAGCTTGGACTAAATACCAGGTTAGCATAATGTTTTAGCATTAGCTTGGACTAAATACCAGGTTAGCATAGCGCTACCTTTAGTTAGCTTTGCCAGCTGCTCTCTGTAAGCTGCAGGGGGAGGCGACACTTCAAGTCCAAACAAACATCAAATAAAAATCTTGTAGATTGTTTGTGTAGAAAGTGAATAAAATAAATTTCGTCTTCGCTGAAAGGGACTTTTTGTTTTCATGAGGAGTTGATAAAGTTCCTTTGAGTGTTTTAACTTTCCACACATTGATGAGCTGAAAGTTGTGAAGCAGGCGAAGGTTTCGCCCCGTTAGCCGACCCGTCCAGCCTCAGGCTGTGAGAAGTGATGCTGTTGTTTTCAGGGAAGTCTAAACAGCGCAGGAATCCCACGCTTCACTCAGGGAGTTTATAAACTGAGGGAGGTTGCCTCAAGGACAGGAGACAGACCGAGGGGCCGTGATCAGCTGGAGGAGTCAGACGCTCCACCCAGCGAGGCCAGCAGGCTGTGAACCGGTGGAGCTAATCTGAACCGGTCTGGAGAACGGCCCAGTTACGTAACAGAGTCAGCATCTTCACTGCAGAGCAGAAGGAGCAGCGCTGCGTTCCCAGAAACCACCACAGGCCTTCTGATGAGCAGAGGGACCAGCAGATGTTCCTCCAGTCCAACCAGTTCGGCTCCATCCCGCATCCACTGGTCTGGGAAGAGAACAAGCTGCAGCACAATGGAGCGTCACATGATGGCCGCCTTTCATGTGGGACATGAAAGCTCCGTCCGTCTTGCTTATGGGACGAACCGGGTCTTTAAAGTTTACTGGCTTCTAAAGAGAAGGCCCTCATGACGTTTATGTACCGGTGTCACCACTCAGCGCTCCAACCGGACCAACCGGACCAACCGGGACCGGTTAGGAGCTTCGTGGTTCTGGTTAGAGTCTGGGCCGAGGAAACGAGCCTTTCACTGAGGCCTGCCACTGAAAGGCAACGTGTACCAGTCAGGAAGCAGCAACATGTTGCCCAGTCCAAACAGCAGGTACCTCCAGAACCAGTGTGGTACCACAAAGAGTCCACATGTCCTCACAATTTAAATCCCTTCAATTTAAATCGTCCAAATGTCAGAAACTCACCAATAAACTTTTCTCTTTATTTTATTCTCTTATTCATTATCCAGGTTTTATGTTGTTTTCTTTTCTGTTGCTGCGTTTCTGGTTTTGTTGCTGTAAATCATGATTCTGTTATTGTTTTGTTTTGTTTTGTTTCTAGTTTTGTTTTTTATTTCATGTTTTTGCTGCAGCGTTTCTAGTTTATTTTTGTGTTTCGGGTTTTTTCCTTCTGGCCTCCAACCTGTTGTTCCATCTTGTTGCCCCAGCCTGTTGTCTCGTCTTGTTGCCCCAGCCTGTTGTCCCGTCTTGTTGTCCCGTCTTATTGCCCCAGCCTGTTGCCCTGTCTTGTTGCCCCACAAAGGGGACAGGTGGGGTCAGGTAGGACAGGTTGTCCCTTTCTTCCAGGCGATAAAGGCCAGCGGTAAAAGGAGAAAGGCTATCAGGTAGTCGTGTCCAGCCAGCGTGGCAGCGGCGCCGGCTGAAAGGCTTTTGGGCCGCAGCGTGAGAAGAGCCGGACGGTTCTGATGGTTTCTAAAGGAGCCCAGATTAGAGCCGTCTGACGGAGATACGGCCGTCTTCCCTTCCGTCTGTCTGCGCGGCGTTTCCGTGCCGCGGCTTGTCAGCGCCTCAATAGCTTTTGTTTGCAGTGAGATGCGCGGCCTTTGACTCTGACAAATGGAGGGAACGGGCGGCGGGTTTCCAGGCCCGAATCGGTTCCTCTGGGCTCAGCCGGACCTATTATGAGGTTAGAGCAGCGCTGCGAACAAAGCTGCCTTTCAGCAGCAGAGCCTCCCTAACGACTGAAGAGCCGTCACTTTATTTCACTTCAAACGCTTTCATATTTCAAAGACAAACATCAATAATCCACAGGAGAACAGGCTGAGAACGGGCCGGGACCGGGCCGGACAGGTGTGTTCACACAGGACCGGAACCACAGAACCACAGAGTCCGGTTCAGCCCGACCGGATCTCGGCTCGGCTCAGACCAAAACTAAATCCTGTGGTTGCAACAAAGTGAAATTAATCAGATAATTTAGTTAGAAAAACATTTTTAATATTTGAAACTAAAAACAATAAAATAACAAATGGAAAGTAAATAACAAGTCAGTTTTTAAATTAATATTTTTGTTTGTTGGAGTGATTTATATTTGGTTTTATATTTTAATTTAAACTTTAAAAAGTACATTTAATTTAAATGAGTCAATAAATTCAATTATAAAAACAACATGGAAGGATTTTTAGACTTAAGATATAAAATATTGTTTTTTGAAGTGTTTTAAATTTGGTTTTAAATTAAAATTAGTTTCAGGTGGAAATTAATTAAAATTTAAATTAATCAATAAATTCAGTTATAAAATTCTTTGCAGTGTAAAAAACAAATTAAACACAATTAAAATATAAAATAAAAAGGAAAACAAATTACAAGAAGTCAGTTTTTAATTCATATTTTTGTTTCTTGGTGTTTTTAAATTAAAACCAGTTTCAGTTTTTATTTCCTATAAAATAAACGTTGGAATATAATTTGTTAGCTTTTTATTTTAAACTGGTCTGTTTCCTGAAACCTGTTTTTATCCAGAGGATTAACTGGTCTGGTTTTTACAGGCTTTTCATTTCACACCTGTATTTTTCTCTCCCGTCTCTCTGTGGGTCGGGTCCGGATCCTCGGCGGTACCAAACCCAGCAGACCTCTCGTCGCACCGAGTCGCCTTCCAGGCGCCGTCGGGCCTGAAACCTGAGGAACATCCGTCCGTCTGCCGAGGTCAGGCTGCGAGACGCAGCGCTAAAATATTTACTTTAATAAACTAATTTAGTTTTGCGTTGAGTTTCCAGGCAGCAGAGGAGCAGCTAAAGTTTATATTTATTAAATGAGACTCATAACTCTATTCTAATAATCATAAATCTGGCCATTGGCCCGTTTAATCTGCTTTAATTTAAAATGTTCTCACATTTTCCAGACTGAGTTGGTTTAATGGTCCTCAGAAGCTTTAGTGCAGGTCAGTATAATGTTTATTTCAATAAACATCAGAGATGAATCCTCAAAGGTTCAGGACCGAACACACAGCCTGGAGGTTCGCCTCAAATTCAGGTGAATCTAAACACAAATGAGACGTTTCCTGACCTGATTGTCAAACTGTCCTGCTCTGGTTTCTACTGACTTGAAGGAAAAACTTCTTATTATGCTGCCAGCAGATCTATTTACTCTACATCTATAACTGAGGACTACTGCTGCATCTACATGTTTGTCACCATTTCTCTCCAGGTTTTGCTGTAAAGCCACAGCTGTGCGTTAGGGTGGAAACATGCAGGTGAATTCCCATGAAGAGGTGGATGAACTGGACGTGTAACGGGCAGCGTGGAGTTTGAAATGCGTGTCAAAGGTCAAACCTGGTCAAAGCCAGTGGAGCCAGTCGATGTTTCCATTTTAAATGGATTCATCTGCAGATTGAGCAGATTTAAATATAACCAGGCCTGGATAAATATGCTGCAGTCTGTTGTTCTCCCTTCAGAGGTATTTAACTTTATTATTGTATTTTCCATTCTCATGTTGGTGAAAACAGTTTTTCCAGAAGTCTGAGTTTATATCTTAATTTGTTGAAGTATTTCCGTCTGTCCCTTTAAATCAGGCCCAGTAGTTATGGTTAAATGAAAACCAGACAACAACATGTTCTGACTGGGCCTCAACAACAACAACTCTGGAATAGCTGCAGCCGGTCGGTGTTAGCATCCGTGCTAATGATTGTTAGCGTTAGCCTAGCCTGCAGTGAGTCTGCTGATGAAAGCTACGAGGCGTTGCTGTGTTGACTTTAATTTTGTCCTCGTTAGCGCTCTGATTCAGGCGACTTCGGTTAAACCCCAACATGAATCATTTATTGCTCAGACGGTATAAGAACGTGAAGCCGTGGGAACGAGGCTTGGACTATTAATGGAGCATGAAAGTGCTGGGAGTGAAAGCTGAGCCTTAAAGTCTCACATCTGGTCTGTTTTTAGCCAGCGGTACGAAGCGCCTGGAAAACACCTGGAATCCTGCTGGTGGAGGTGTTGACTTGGATTAAGCTGAGATTATCCAGAACGTAGGACTTTACGTTTGTTTTCCTTCGTTACAGTGTGGGGCTAAAGGAGCCTCGTCCTTCTCAGGTTCACCAGGATCAGCAGAATGACAGAGTTATGTGGAGGTTCATGGAGTCGGCAGCAGCTCAGACCGGCGGACCGCTGGTACCACTGAGGTCTGGACCCTCCAGGCTGATGTTTCTCCACAGATTGGTCGTCACCTGCTAGCCGTCGTTGGACCTTAGCTCCATAACCTTTGGTGTTGTCTCCATCTCTGACTCGTCACAGACGTTCTCTCTGCTTCTACCTCATGTTTGTGCCATTCCAGGTCTGATGTAACTGCTGCCATCTTGTTATACAGAACGACTGGAGGCCATCTTGCCCCGGCTCCATGTTGTCCGTTAGAAGACCTTGGTCTCTGCTGATAGTGAGTCTTCTCCTTGGTTGGACTTGACTTGAGCCACGTCTTCAGTCCTTCTGTAGTTTGTCGGCTCTTTCTTCCCAGTTTGATCCTGGATGTTGGTTCTGATACTCACCAGTCCGCCCAGTCTACAGTCTAAGGGTTCAGCTCTCCTCCGTTGTTACTGTTCCTCTTGGTTGTGGATGATCTCTTTGCTCACTGAGAAGCACAGATCCTTATTTCTGTCTTCAACATCTCCAGAGAGATTGTCAACCCTTTGGTAGAAACCACCTTTGCCCTTTTCTCCAGTCTGAGTGTCATTCAGTGTCCTGGTGTCTCTCTCTCTTTCTGTTCGACCTGCCAATGTTTGGTCCACCTGATGACCTCCATCCAGCAGCAGTCCTCCTCTCCCTGCCTCCCGTCGGCTGAGTTTGATCCAGATTGACGTAATGTGGCCGGATCCCCCAACACCCCTCTGTTGCTCTAATTCAAGGCCCAGTGTTGGGGGGGTTAAGCTGCAGGCTGCGTGGAGGAGAAGGAGAAAAACCCCGAGGGGCTCTGCTCCCTCTCAGCTCCTCCCCTATTAATCCGCCTCCTTCCCTCCAACAACAAACCCCCTCCTGCATTTAGAGCAGGCTGAGGACAGCATCCTCCACACACATCGTTCCTCCTCCTAATTTATGAAAATCTCCTTTACACTGAAGTAATTCAGACATGCAGAACATCCGTCCTGCTGTGCGGGTCGTGGAGGCCGTATGAACGCAGCGCTGACCTCCGGTCGTAGAGAAGTTTGACCCTGGAGAAACCAGGCGATGTTGACAGAAGGACCAATAATCTGTTGCTTTGTCCAGAAACTGCAGATTTCAGGGAACAGCAGCTTTTCTTCCAAATTAAACACAAATATCTCCATCAACAAAAATGTAACCCCAAACCATGATGCAGCCTCCACCGTGCTTTAAAGGTGATAACTTTTACTGAAGATTAGCTCTAAAATGAACAATGTGGGGATTACCATCTGGTTCCACTGCCCAGGAGGATCCAATCCCACAGTCTGATGCCGGAACCAGTGAGGGAGAACCAGTGGTCCATCTCCTTGACTACATGACTGGATCACACCCAAACTGGTTTACAACTGGACCAGTCTGCCTCTGAGGCATGAACTTTAACTTACTGGTCAATGAACTTTGAATAAAGCTAACTCTGGTCCTCCAAACGTCGGACTGGGTCCGGTAGAAGTGAGCTCTGGTTTGGTTTGAATGCATATGTGAACACCAAGCGGACCGGAGACCGCTCCAAAAGCAGGAAGTGGACTACAGCGCAGGGCATTCTGGGTAAATATAACCAAAACAAACATGCTAGGCCAGAGCTAGCCACAGACAAGAGAAATCCTCCAACCGCTAAAATCTGACGCCTCCATCTTGTTTCCATCTGGTGAAGAAGGAAGTTGCTCTCAGTGTCTCCAGAGGTTTTTGTGTGGTTTCCTTCAGTGGTTGTTGGTGCAGCGCCCCCTACAGGCTCTGATCCCCAATCAGACCGAGTCTGCAGGAAGATTAGGTGTGAAAACTCACTAGTCCTCAAGTTTACTCTCAAGTTTACGTTTTCAGGAAAACAGGTGATGTTTTCCTGAAAGGTAAGAAGATTTGATGTGACAGACCAACAGGAAGTTGTTTGGTAGAAGGAAGTTTGAGTTGCATTTGTGTTTAGTCTCTTTTACTTTGAAGCCTCCAAATAAAACCAAAGCTGGTCAGAGTTGATGGGAAGATGGAGCTCAATCAGGGAACTGTTACAGATGTAGACTACATCCATTTCTGACCAAATTCAGTTTCAAAATGAAGCAACATTTACACCTCGGCTGGTTTAACTGTTTGCTAAATTCATGTTGTGAAGAAAAGCAGCTGATGATCCGGTAAAACCGTTCCCAGCAGAGATCCTCGTCTCCCATCCCAGAGCTCCGGCTCCCAGCCCGCAGAGCTGAATTGACTCGCTCCATCTGCCCCGGGTCGCCACCGTCATGGAAGAGCCCTCCTAGCGCGGGGGGCGGAGCTCCGGGGCGAGCGGCACTTCATTCATCTGGCTTCAGGCCTGCCTTTGTCTGGATGGCAGGTGCTTCTAATCCCGCTGTCAGAATGAGCCTGGACAAGATGTTTGGACAAGCCTGAGTGCAGAAGCCCCGATTCCACGTCATGCAACCCAACCCCCCAGGCTTAGACGTGAGATATAATCCATACGGCATGGTGGACGACACCAGGAAGCAGACGGATCACAACCACGAGTTTCACCCAGAAAACCCACACATGACTAGTAGAAATGGTAAAATCCCCAAACACAGTCTGAACTGGGTCAAAGTTCCTCCGTTTACAGCCAAAGGTAAAACGAGTCAGTGGGTTTTGTTCATCTGCTGCTGAAAACAGATTTCATCGTGTTTTTCTGTCTGTCATTTAGTCAGAACCGTAAAGGACTTTGTAACGTTGGGTTTGAAGGAGCAGTGATCCCTCCGTCCATCTTGACCTTCCCTCAGGCTCCACCGTCCCGTTGATGACTGGCGACAGCTGGAGCCAAAAGGCACTTTTACCTCCACTTTCTCTGAAATCTCCACTGATTGGATGTAATCTCGTTGTTCTTGGCCATGATAATGCCATTGATTTTGCCCCCGGGGGTCAGGCGCCGGCCTCTAAACCGTCCCCTTTGTTGGGCCGGTGCGGTCGGACGGCTCACCCCTTAATCTGCGGCCTGATGGGATCCCGGAGGTCGGGAGGAGACGGAGAGGACGCGCGCCACGAAAATCCTTGTGAAGTTTTTCCTCGGCATTAACCTGGTTTCCGCCTGCCGATGCTGATCTATTTTTGGTGGGGGCGGGAGAAGGAGATGGCTGCTTCAGTTTGGATTCCTGGTGGCCCGGCTGCGCCGCCCCAGGTCTGCCGTAACCCAATTTGAGTTGACTTTACCCGTTCAGGGAGAGCCGTGGCCCGGGGCTGTGCGCTGTCATAATTCAAGCAACATAATGAAGGCCAACCTTTCTGCTGTCGGTGCACGCACATATGCACCCCTCCACACATCATCACACTCCGTTAGCTCAGCTCGTCCTGCCACACACTCGGGTTCAAGCTTTTTAACACGTTTCCTCTTTATTCAGACGAATTTACAGGATAAAAACCAAACAGCAGAGAAACTGACAGAGATCATCTTTCATTTCATCGAAGCCCAAACGGTTTTATTCAGAGACTAAAGTGATGAGCTGCTGCCAAACGTAAAGTTTAGATGCTTAAACTGATGATTTATTAGAGTTAATATAAAATAAATCATCAGAATGTGGAAAACTTTTTTAAAAACTCAGAAACAAGAACAGAAATTAGATTATTTCTCTACCAGAGCCTTTATTATTATCTGAATCATAAGAAAATAGTTTCATTTTAATAATAATGAACCCTAAAAATGTTTATTAATGAGTAAATACAGTAAACTGTTGTTAAACATCAAACTGTGACCTGAATATTAATAACATTGTTGAAAACTGTTAGTATGGATTTTACCATTTATTAAAGTCAAACATCAAATCACAATAAATTTATTACACAACATATTAATGTACTAAAGTCGTTAATTTGTCATATTTTCCTTCAGAAATATGAAATTAATCCAGGAGGTTTTCAAAGGGTTTGTGTTCTGCTGTGGATTTTAGCCGCCATTTTAACTCCGTAGCCATGGAAACGATGACGAACTCGGCTCAGTTTTTGGCTTTTGGAAGAAAAGAACAGAAAAGTTAAAAAATAATTTTTCAAAATATTTTTGTATCTAATCATTTTTAAGTTTAAAAATCTTTAATATCAACAATTTTTTTAGTTAAATTTTTATTGTTTCAAAAATTTCTTTCTGGTAAAAAAATATTTGTCAGCTTTAAATCTTTTTTTACCTCAAATTTTTTTGTTTCAAAATATTGTTTAGGGCGTGCCGTGGTGGCGTAGCGGTTAGCGTGACCCGTATTTGGAGGCCTTGAGTCCTCGGCGCGGCCGTCGCTGGTTCGACTCCCGGACCCGGCGACATTTGCCGCATGTCTTCTCCGTTTCCTGTCAGCCTGCTGTCATATCAGGGGCACTAGAGCCACAAAATACCCCTGGAGGGGTAAAACAATATATATATATATATATATATATATATATATATATATATATATTGCTTTAGTTGCAAATATTTTTCTTAGTTTCAAAGTTATTTTTTATTATTGAAGCAATTTTCTGTTTAAATTTTTTTTGTTTCAAAATATTTTTTATTTTCAAATAAATTCTTTTTTCAGTTTATTTGATTATTTATTTTAGTTTCAAAGTCAAACACTGAAACTGAAATTATTTTTTCAGTTTCAAAGTAATTTTTTGGTTTCAAAAACATTTTGTGAACAAAGTTTATGGCTCTAATGTAGCTCCATAGTTTCTAACCATATTTGTGATTTCTAGAGGTTTGGTGAAACTGGAAACGTTTATTTATTTTTAAACTATTAAGCCCAAGACATTAGCGACTCTGTAGTAATGAGCCCATACTGCAGACGGCTGCTGGTGGATTCTGGGTAACGGCTGCAGCCATCGGTGTGTTTGTGAGACTAAAGTCAGAGCAGGATCTCAGCTGGTTTCATGGTGATCAGGTCCGTTCCGTTTCGCTGTCCATCAGCGCTGAAGCTGGCGCTGCCCGGGCCGGTCCATACTGTATGTGGGGTGTTTGGGATTCGGGACGCGGCGCTGCGCCGCCCGGGTCCCTCCATGCGATCTGCGGCCCAGTAAACCATTGTTTGACTTGGCTCGGCTCGGGGCTCCCCGGGGTCTGTGCCATGAAAAGCTTTCTGTTGGACGCCCGGTGCTTATTGTCGGAAAATTGTCCCCCCCAAAATTAGCATAGAAGCATCCAAAATGCATAATGTTGTGCAAATGACAGCTGCTTAGCTGAAACAAAGGGAGCAAAATGGCTTTTGGTTGCGCTGGCCTTGTTATGCTAATAGCCCCCTGCCTGCCATTACAGCCCGGTCCAAACAAATCAGGAATTCCTGCTTCATTTGGCATTGCCGCCCCACGTCCTCCATCAGAGCAGCAGTGTGGTCCGGTTCGCCCCCCGCCGAGGCGCGACGTGAGCGTTACCTGATATCTGAGCTTCTGACGGGTCCATGTTTCTTTACTGGAGCCTCCAGAGCAGGACGGGTTCCCAGTACTTAGTATGCTAATGTATTCTAGCGGCTAATTCAGCAGCAGAAACAAAACGCAGTGAAAGGGTTTGGGTTCCAGCGCAGACTAATGACCAGCAGATTAATCACTGGACACGTGGACGGGGACGGCGTCAACTTGAAGCTTTCTGCAGCACTGGAACCAGGATCAGAACCGGACTGGACCAGGAGTCACCCAGCAGAGGACAGAGCACTCCTGCTTCTGGGGCAGGTCATGAATAAAAGGCCAGAACACTGACATGGTCCTTCCTGACCCTCCAGAACCTCTGCAGATCCTCTGGGTCATGGATTCCTGGTGAACAGAGCTTGGGAGGTTCTGGTTGACGATGTTGGACCTACAGCTGAAGGAATGGTGCGGTACCGGTCAGTTTCACAGTGGAAACAGAGTGACCCGGTCCGGCATCAGTAGCTTAAATCAACAGTAATAAAGTGGATGGTTTGGTAAACTGACCAGTCTGACTGAACTGGGTTGAACTGGAGAACATTTGGTGTTAATCATGATGAGGTGAACCGGACCGGATCGGCCTCACGGATCGGGTCGTGTTGGTGAAAACGGAGGCGAGATCATTTCTCCTTGCTTCCTGCTCGTCATCGCGCGCCTCCAGCCGGTTGGAGCCAAGCGTTTCCTGGCTGGAGGTGAGACTCTGTCCTCTCTCAGGCCATCAGGCCCGTTGCTGAGCGCTGAAAGAGACGGACAGCGCTCGCCTCTCGCTCAGTGGAAATTAAGCTGCCGCGGCACGCCCGCTGCCCCATTGTTGGCCGCCCGGGGAACCGGCCGCTTGGTATTCCAGGCACAGATTGGCTCTGAACTTTGCTGTGTGCAGTAGGAACCCGGCCCACTGCCATTGCAATTCTCCCCTTTGCCTTTCCAACTCAATCTCGCACTGTGCCCTCATCACCCGCTCCCTTCCTTCATGTCTTTGCCTTTCCGCTGGCTCTCACCCCAGAGAACATCTTGTTCTTGTTACTCTGAGATACAGGAACGATCCGGTTTCATGAAACATGTCAACTACTGTGCATGTGAGCCAGAACAACCAGAAAATCTGTCATCTGGAGGCAGCGCTGCTGCTGACGCACGCTGCAGCCCCTGGTGGCAGCTCCTTCATGCCACTAGCGGACTGTATATTTGTTTAGTTCCTCTAATCATCAAAGGCAGCCCAGAGCCGTCTCACCTGTTTCCTCATGAAACGCTGCCTTTCATAGGAGCGCTGCAGCTGCTTTCTGTCCCGGCGCTCAGGCCTGATTATACGGCTGCAGAAAGGAGGCCCCGCTCCTGCCACGTGATTGGGAGAGTCACCTCTGATGGTGATTTATTCCCCCGACAGGACGTCCACGCTGCTGCGCGCAGGAAGGTCTTGGCCTTCTTTCCTCCTCCGCCAGGTGGAGAGACACGTCAGCTGTCAGGAGATAAACCAAACTCTGCCATAAAAACAGCGAGTTTTCAGTTAAATGAGAAATAGCATCATTAATGTTCGGACATAAACATGACTTACATCCCTTATCCATTCCATGACCTCAATCATCTTGGGAGAGATTGGAGACGATGCCTTGGTGCCAGCGGTGACCCAAAGTCAATATCTTGAAGAAATGATCCTTAATGGTTAAAATATGATCTGAAGCTTCTCGTGTTTCATTAGATGTCCTGATTTAAAGCATACATGAAGAAGAAAGGATCGCATTCAGGGACTCGGCCTCTTTGTACAGATGTTGGGACTCTAACAGGGTCACACGTATGTCTGAATCTACGGTTTTAGAAAAAAGAGACAGTTTAGTCTCCATGCGCTGTGAAGTTGAACAGAAAGTTCTTTGGGACCGATGTTCTCTTCTGTAGTGGTTCTCAAACCGTGGTACATGTTGTACCCCTGACTCCCTTCTGGGGCTCACAAGAAATATTGATGTCAGCTGTTAACAAGTTGCACACAAAGCCAAGTAACCATGGGCAGGGTGTGGAGAACAAACTGGACGAGGAACATGTGCAACACCGGCCGTCTCTCTGCAGAGCCGTGCTGGACGGCTGATTGCTGCTTTCATTTGTGTAGCATCAGGTTTACAATCATGACTTTGTGCTGCCAAACCAGTAAAACAACACTTAGAAACGCTAACGTCAGGTCGCAATAAACCAAGAAACCTTTGGTTCTTATAGGAAGAACCTGAGCAAAATCCCATTAAAGTCGTCCAGAAAGATTGGGCCCGACACCGCGGAGTCTCCACGGATTGGGCCGAGCCAGAACGGAGTTTATCCAGGACTGTAGAAAAATAAAAAGCTGCTCTAATTTCTGGAGCAGCAGCGGTAGCCAGTAAAAGTACCAGGTAGGAACAGGACCTACATGGCCCAGAGTCCTGGTGATCCTCCGGTCCAGTTTTCTCAGATCTGAAATGTTTGTGGGATCAGGTCCATTTACCGTCTGCTGAATCGTTTCAGTCCTCAGCCTGTTGAAAGACTTCCCACATACTCAGCTCTACGGGTTGGACTCAACGCCGCTGCCAGCAGGCGGACATTTCATCGTCAACATCTCGTTACAAACTCCTTCATTTCCCTCAGCCTGATGAGGAGCTAGCTGAGCGGCTAGCCCGTTTCTCCTGACAGCGGTAATCACGTCCTTACCACTGGTTGTCCTGATTCCCAACCGGATCGGCTCAGGGCGGCGTACAACATAGTTTGATGTGAACGCTGTTTCACCGAAAACAAAAAGCTTCACCTCCGGCAGACATCAGTCTTGAGTCTTCTCAGAGGGAAATATGTCGACCCGCTCTCGTTTTTCTGGAAGAAGACGCCTCGTTTTATTGAAACCTTCTGCAGTTTCTGAGCGGCCATGGTGGACAAACAAGCGAACCACGATGGAGGATCTTTATGTCTTTTTAACCTGATGCTACGTAAAGCAGCGACCAGCGAAACGGCGTTTAGGATGCTTTAGTGTAACTGCTGTTCTCTGCAGAGTTCTGGGTTTTTCCAATCATTTTGATCCCATTGAATCAAGAGAATCTTTCATCACGTCTGCAGGAGGCGAAGTGACCAAAGCGTCCTGGTTTTTGGTTGGACTCTGCTTCACGGCGGCGCTGCTGAACTCCAGGATGAATCCGCCTCTCTTCGCCTCCCGGCCGCCTCCCATTCATTCAGCCGGACTCGGATCGACGGCCTGAGTGATGGACGCGGCCCGAGGCGGAGACACTGCCCCAGTGTTCAGAGCACAGCCGCTCTGTTCAGGCCCCGCGGGGGGCCGCCGCGGCCCCCAGAGCCCCGCAACAAATCTCCCAATTGTGTTCCCAACGCTCTCCAGAAACATGCCACATGATCCTTATCAGGCTGCCTGTAAAGTAAATATACACCCCACCATATATTACCATAAATTACTGCTGCAGCGGCCTGATGGTGATTGCTGCTAAACGCTTTCTCTGGAGAAACACTCGCTCTGTGTGTGTGTGTGTGTGTGTGTGTGTGTGTGTGTGTGAGAGAGAGTGAGGAGCTAAAGGGCCGCTGCCAGTGTTTGTTCAACTTGCCTCCAATGAGATCTCAGGGTCCGGGTGGGATTTGTATGAACACAAGCTGTGAGTGATGTCATTCATTCAGCGCCGACTTGGACCTTTAATAGCTGCCGTCTTGAATCGCTGCCATCCCTCCTGGAGAATACTGTGACACTGTGTGTGTGTGTGTGTGTGTGTGTGTGTGTGTGTGTGTGTAAGGTCCTCTTTATTTTCACTGATGTTAGCACGTGCTATTACCAGGTCAGCTAGTAATTAAAAAATGCCCAGAAACAAGAGCGCTTCAATTAGTCTGCTGGGTTCTGGCTCAGCTGGTGTTGGCCGGGACTCGAGTAGAGAGCTGAGGCGGCGTCGCACTCGGCGGCGTCGCACTCGTTGGCGTGTTTAACGGCCGGCTTCATCAGCACGCCGTTTTACAAGCAGACAACATTCGCTCTGCTGGATGCGTCTCCAAATGGAAGATGGTGAAACGTTGAAAGCCAAATGTTGACACATTCAGTTACAGGAGGAAAAGTTTGACTGGCTTCAGTAACTGAATAATGCATATTTTAAAGTTTCACATCAGGAAACGTTGCTAGAAATAGTGAAAACTATTTTCTTTACTCAAGTTGGTTTTTGGCTTTTCAAAATGGGAGATCAAAACTCATTTACTGAATATGCTTTCAGTGAACTTTCCCATCCACTGGAGGGTCTGTGCCTTACCAGAGGCACAAAAAGACTAAATTTTCTTGAGATCCACTCTGGTGTGTAGTTTCTACTTCCATTTTATTACGGCGCTGCGTAGCGTCAACGTTATATGAAATTACGTTTTGTGAGACTTGGATCATTCACTCCAAAAAATCAGCATTTTCATTTCAAAAGGGAACATTTTACATTTTTGAGTCCAAATTTTCACAACAGATGGAAGGAAACAGGTGATGGAAACTTGCTGTCATGGAGGAAAACAGTGGATCATCTCTCCAGTGGCGTACCGCAGGGCTGAGTGTTCGGTCTCATTTATTTGTTTCTGTTGAATCGATGCTTCGTGTCTGCAGCGTTTTAAGGTTTATGTCTGCTAGAGATAAACCTGGAATAAAGTTCGTCCAGATTTATCTGGACCCGGGAGCAGAGGTCATGTACGGGAAGCAGGAAGGGTCATGGATTAGGAAACAGCAGGTCCTGTGTGTGACCTCCTCTGCACGCCACCCACAGCCACACATCACTTACTCACGTCAGGTGTGTGGTAGAAGAAACTGGAGTTGAGAAACACTGGTCTAGTCAAAGCCCAGGTCTCAAGTTGAGCAGCGATCTGGTAGCTAGTTGAACGTTTCCCTCATTTTCTACATTCTCAATGTTTGTGGATTGTTAAATCTCTTTATTTCCAGACTTTGATGTTCATTTCCCAGTAAATATTAAATGTTTTCCAGGTATTTAAACCCTCCAGCAGCAGCTCAGGTCCCGTCTGATGACCTCTGACCTGCGACCTCAGAGTGAAGCTCCTCTGCTGGAGTCAGGTCGGTGTTTTCAGTGACTGAACCTCCTGGTGAGTTTCTGATGATCATGACTGTGTTATTCCTGAGAAAACAGCCTCACTCATTCATCCTTCAACAGTTGGGAGCAGTGAGCCATGCGCCGCGCCTCCTCGCCGCTCTCAGCCCATAATGGGCCGAGTGTGCGGTTATAAGGAAATGATTCAGCTCCAAATCCCCGTTAAGACCATAATGAGGCTTTTTACTCCTGCACAAATTCAGCTAAGCCTCTTAATTATACCAGCGCCGCATTCTTGGGCCAACCGGCTTCTTTACCGATGAAATAACTCAAACCAGGAGATTACCACACCGGCGGGCCTTGACCTCCCGCAGGACGCTTCGCTGGTGACCTCCGGCTGCAGGCAGGACTGACGGCGGCGAGCACCGCGCTCCCCTGACGGCGGCGAGCACCGCGCTCTCTGACGGCGGCGAGCATCGCGCTCTCTGACGGCGGCGAGCATCGCGCTCTCTGACGGCGGCGGTGTAATGAGGAACCTGCGGCGCGTTGACAGGCTGACAGGAAGCCGTCGCTCTGCTGGGATCTCATCTCTGATTATTTAGCAATGGGTCAGAGCTTTTATTTTGGCAATCAACGCAGAATGGGCCTGACTTCCTCTGATGGTCCACAAAGCGAAGTCAAAGTCCAGTCCAGGTGTGAACACAAATCGACCTCTGACCTCCAAACCTCGGTCTCAGTTTGAAGTTTAAAAAAATATATGAGCATCAAGTGTCTTCAAAAGCAGGAAGTGGAATACAGCGCAGGGCATTCTGGGTAAATACAACCAAAGCTAACGTGTTAGCCTAGCGCTAGCAGCAGAAATGTTTCCTGGTCTTCAGCCAAAGACTAAAGAGAAATCCTCCCACACTAAAACCTGACGCCTCCATCTTGTTTCCATCTGGTGAAACAGGAAGTTGCTCTCAGTGTCTTCAGAGGTTTTGTGTCGTTTCCTTCAGTGGTTCTTGGTGCAGCGCCCCCACAGGCCAGGAGGGGAACAGGTTGCTCAAATTTACAACTTTATTCTGAGATTTTCATCCTGTTATTTTGGCTTTATTCTGGTAAATCTCTGTTTCTTCATGATGTCTTTACGTGACTCTGTTTTTGTTTACTCTCCATGAAGAAGGAAACTCCCTGAATGTGTTCCAGGATATTTTTGGCTCTTCTTGATGAGGGAAAGTTGTAGACAGTTTCAGTGGCTGATTTTGACGAGCCTGTGATGAGGAGCCCTTCGTCTCTCTGGGAGCCGACCCCCTGCCTCCTCTTCATCAGACCCGGCCCGACTCGGAGCAATCAGGGGCTCAATCGGCTCCCCGAGGGGCCAAGGAGAGAACCGGAGTCAGCACCTAAAGCAGGTGAAAAGCCACTCATGTAACAAAGCTATCAGCCTTTATTCAGAGAGCTTAGCCTGGAAACAAGACCCAACCTGCAGCCCTCGCTCACAGGCATGACGGCGCTGCGAACTCCTCATGTGAGCCTGAAGAGACACGTGGCCTGATTTAGATAATAGATCTGCTTCCCCCTTAAATTCTGCTCAATTATTCAAACATTTGGAGGGAGAACAATGCCTAATTGGGAGTTACCAAGAAAAGCAAACTGCGGCCCATTGTGCCTTTTGCAACTTACTCTGTCCTACTTTTCTGAGGCTCCACAGCGAACAAAAAGGCAGAGATAATGGAGCCATGAATGCAGGACAAACAGGTGTGAAAACCTGAGCGGCTGCAGGTCACGCTGCGTTTCTCCTCCAAACCTCCGACCCAGAAACACGGATCAGCACCAGAGTCGGCCGCCTGCTCTCTGGAAACCTGTGAAAACATGAATAATCATGAGGTGGGACCATCCTAATGAGGCTGCTGAATATTCATGAGTTCTGCCGGGTCGGCCGGACCCGCATCGGCTCGGCCAGCCGTCTGGAGCGTTCAGGGAGCGCCGCACCGCACCGCCGGCTGAGAAACGACCAGGAACAGGAAACGCCGCGATGCAAAACGACTACAAGACGTCTGCAAAACACGCGGCGATTTATCCTGTTTATATTTATAATTCTTATTTTCATTTTACCAGCATAAAACACCTTTTCAGAGGAATCAGGCCAAAAACAGAATTAAAAACACAGAAAAATAAACATTTAAAAGTAAAAAATCTAAACTAGATCCAGAAAACGTGTAGATATCAGAAAATCGCCTCAAGAACTTTTAGATTTAAAAAACCAAATGAATTAATTCAGTAAAAGTTTCTGGCAACAAACTCCAATAAGAGGAGGAATAAATAAGTTATATTTTACTGTACAGTTTTTATTTTATGAGTCTGTAGGCAGGAACTGTTTGTATTCTTTCTGTACTTTATGAACTAATCAGTGAAACGTTTTGTTTTCTTCATATTTAGTTTGAATCCAGACGAAGTAAACCTGCAGGTTGAATCTGTTTTCTGGTTTATTTATTCTGGGTCTTTATTCCTGGTTCTCCGACTGAACACTTTCAGAACCAGCTGCTGGTGCTGCAGGTGTTCGCCGCGCCGCCTCATCCTGACGGGAAACGTCCCAGTGAGTCACAAGCTGGCCTGTTATGAAACTTTGTTTGGATCGCCGCGGCTGTTTGGACTAATCCGGGAGGAGCTGTTGTGACTGCGGCTTCCTCTGGAAACATTCCCGCCGTGACTCACCTTCCAAACTTAGCTCGGCCGTGAACCGCCGGTCTGGAGGCGGGACGCCACCGCCGGCCCAGGAAGGGCTGAGGGATGAGTCAGGAGGCAGCAACGACCAATCAGGAGGCAGCAGGACACTGAGGCATCGACCAATCAGGAGGCAGCAGGACGCTGAGGCATCGACCAATCAGGAGGTTTGGACCTGACTCTTCAGTGCGTTACTTTCTGCTACAACCTCAGACGTCCGACGTCTTTACAGCCGTTCAGAATTCCCAGAATTCCAAGCTGCATGACCCGATTGAGACCCAGAAGCCTCTGGTTTCTACAGCATGGCCCAGTTCATCCCAGTTCCTCCCAGTTTAATCTGGTCCAGTTCAGTCCAATCATTCTGTCTCATTTCTTTGCTCTAATTTAATCCAGTTGATTTTGATAGGCATCGTTGATCTGATAGTTGCTGGTTAATCCCAACATTTCTTTATAATCCAGTTTAATCCAGTTCATCCAGTAGCAGAACACTCAAACCAGCCCAGTTTAATTCTCCAGTTTAATCTGATTTATATCAGATTGGTAAAAATGTTATTAAAATTAAAACGGTTTAATTCATTAGAGTTACAGTGAATTCATTTTAACGTTTCATTTCTGGGTTTTATGATTCCTTGACAAATTTAAATAAAACATGAAAATAAGTTTACAGCAAATAAAACGACTGAAGAGATTTTATGTGAATGTTTTGGAAAACTTCACAGAAAATGAAAAACATCTTGAGAAAAAAATGTTTAAATCTGCAAAACTTTAACTAGATTCAAACTTTTCAGTTATTTTCCTGATTTACTAGTTTGAATTTTAAACTCGCTAATAAACATTTATCTGGATTAAGGTCATAAAAATCTGATTTAATAACCAAACCTGATCAGTTTGCTCTGTAAAAACACTAAATCCTACCAAGTGTTTCTGTCGCTTTTACAGTGCAAATATATCAGCACTTAAATAAAGTTTTCATTTAGATATATCAGCTTATTTAAAGTCAATAATTGATGAAATAATCTGCCAGCAGGTTTTAATTAATCCATATTTTCATTAGAAACAAAAACGTGTTTAGTGTTTCTGCACTGATGGAGCGTTGAACTGTGGAGGTTTAATAAAAAACGTTTTTATTCTCCAGAAACTCATCCGTGGCCTCAAAATGTTTTGACTAGGCCAGAAATCTTTCTTCAGCCATAAAAACTCTCTACAATATTCCTGCTTGAACTGGAACCAGCTGGCAGAAATGAAACTGTTTGATTCTCTGAAAATGCAGAAATGTGGTTTTGTGAAATTTCCAGAAACTCTTCAGTTTGTTGTCCAACATGGCTGCAGTGAGCAGAGCAGCGCCACCGGCTGGTTCTGACACGAGGCGGCCCTTCAGGGCCACCGTAGGCACAAACATGGCGCCAATTACCACACAGAACGTTTTCTGTAGAAAACCTTGGGAACTTTTTGAAAAGTTGAAAATTGGGAAGGTTTGAGATTAATCTTTAACTTTTTCAAGAAAAAACTTAGAAATTTCTGAGATTGAAAAGTCAAAAATTAGCAGGAAAAACTCAAATTTTGAAATTAAACTCAGTAGTTGGACTTTTCTGAGTTTAAAAGTTTAGAATTTGAAAGGCAAATCAAAAAGTTTAAGATTAATCTGATGATTTATAAAAGGAAAAGAAATTTTCTGAGCTTTTAAAGTAAAAAGATTTTCTAGAAAAACTTTGAAATTTCTGATTTTGATAAGTTTAAAATTTGTGAGAAATGTTTAAAATAATCTCTGAATTTTTCTAAAACATGCTGGAAGTTTCTGTGCTTCAGAAATGAGCAAGAGCGTCTCAGAAGTTTCTAGAAAAAAACCTGAAGTTTTGTGAGTTTCAAAAGTGGAAGATTAATGTGAACATTTCTGATTTTTTTGCAGGATTTGGCTCTTTCTTTCCGCTCTGATCCTCCGTCAGATGGAGGGTTCCTCCGGTTCCCGCGCCTCCTGTGCAGCTTGTAGTTTTCCTCCTCCGTTTCTCCTGTCCAGGCGTCAGGTACCACCTCGTTAGACGCGCGGCTCGTGATTCACTGCCTCTCCCTGCAGCGCTGCGCCTGGGCTGCCGCCGGTCGTAAATCAGCAGAGAGCACATCGAGTCCCGCTCAGAGCGGCGCGCCAGGCCCCGCGGCGGCCATCATTAACATTCCTGCGCTCTGCCGTGTACCTGCCGCCGTCGAGCAGCAGGACCAAACAGCTCGCGTGTCGCCTGACGTCACCACACAGCTGCACTTCCAGCAGCAACCAGCAGGTGGTGCAACCAAGAAAACACACCAGGTCAAACGGAGCAGAAGAAACATGGAGGAAGGAGCAGATCATCGGTTCTTCTGCCTCGGCGTGGTTTTCATTTCTGATCTCATGTTCTGGTTGTGAATCGATGCAGCGTGTTAGCATGGCTAACGTTTAAATTAGCAGTGCTAACCACAGAACATTAGCATAAATAACTTCAGTTAAACAATTAAGACTTTAATGTCTTCTTCCTCGCTGAGCGGCCGTCCAGCTCATGTTCTCACACTGCCATCGTGTTTTTACTGAAGACTCGGTTTAAAAACACCTGCCTGAATGTTTATACCCGATTATATCTGAATAAAACAGATTATATCTGATTAAAACTGATTATATCTGAATAAAACAGATTATATCCGATTATATCTGATTATATCTGATTAAAACCGATTATATCTGATTATATCTGAATAAAACCGATTATATCTGATTAAAACCGATTATATCTGATTATATCTGAATAAAACCGATTATATCTGATTATATCTGATTAAAACCGATTATATCTGATTAAAACCGATTATATCTGATTAAAACCAATTAAAACTGATTATATCTGAATAAAACTGATTATATCTGATTAAAACCGATTATATCTGATTAAAACCGATTAAAACTGATTATATCTGAATAAAACCGATTATATCTGATTAAAACCGATTATATCTGATTAAAACCGATTATATCTGATTATATCTGAATAAAACCGATTATATCTGATTATATCTGAATAAAACCGATTATATCTGAATAAAACCGATTAAAACTGACTATATCTGACTCCACATAGTTTAAAAACACAAAACATTCTTTAATATTTGACCAGCAGCAATAATAATTATACTTCCAGTACAAAATGAGTTTCTGAAACACGACAACGCTTCGTTACAAGTAATAAGAAATTTATTTTCCAACAATTACAAAGAACCAGATATCTGAATGCTGATATGTTACATGATCTGTACAGAAGTCGATGGCGTGCGCTTCAGGCTAAACAGTTCAAGCTAACAAAAAGCAAACTAGGAATATTTAAGTACTCTGATGAAAAAATAGGACATATTTAATGTCTAAGTAAAAAATAGAAAAGAGTTTGATCTATGGACTGATTGAACCCTGAACAGTGTTTAGGCCTCTTAACAAAAACATGACAGCCTCTTTGGTTCCACAGTTACATCTGAACACTTTGCTCCTATAAAAATAGCTTTTTCATCGAACCCCGGCAGCGTCTGTCTGCTCAGTGCAAATACTAACAACAGGTGGCTCTGAGGGCGAGGCGGGCGAGGCCGGACGGCCGCACCGTGAGCAGGAAGTGGAGCTCAGGTGTTCGCGGCGCTCAAACTGTGTCGTAAAGTGTGTTAGTGTGCTGCGACGGCGCTCCGCCGGGACGCAGCTTTAAAAGCCTCTCCGTCACATCTGGGTCGACGTTAGCCCCAGGTTTCATCTTCAGATGCTGCCAGTAAAACCGTATTTATAGCTGGGTCAGTGTTTGAAACGCCTCCATGTGTCGCTGCTGTGATGGCGGTCCAGTAGAACCGAAACACGAGCTGGCAGGCCGGAGGACAACCTGGTTTCACCCCACAATAAACCCTGGAAATCCCTGTGGAGTTCCTCAGGGCCTGATTTTAACCCCCTTTTGATTTGATCATATCAGATCTTCTTCTACTAAAATAGCACAAAAATCCCAACGACAGCAAAATGTTATTTTAAGACTTCTCCAGTGACTGAATCACAACGTTTAATGTCAGAAAATAACTTTTTCACATGTTTTACGTCTTTTATTCTCTTCCTGAACTGGTTAGCTTCCAGTTTAGCAGAGTTTGAATAAACTGGTGAAACTTTATAAGCATAAACTCATTTGTACGTCGCAGATAAATTAATCTGCTGGTTAAAGGTTTGATTCGTGTCTGCTAGCTAGAAAGTTAGCGGCACTAACCATAAACAGTAGTTAAGCTAATGCTAAAGCGCTACAGCAACATGGTGTTGACCTGAAGCTAACACTGATGTGCTAACGTCCGTTATATCTGCCTTTAAAGGACGACAACCTTTCAGCACCAAGTTAATTTAATCAACATGTTGAATTTCTGCTCTAGATATAAATGTTTAATCTAGTTTTGAATTCAGTTATTGGAAGAAAGAGAAAGTGAGGACAGGAAATGTTGATTTCTGGGTAAACGGTAAATCAGAGCATCAATATAAACGTCTCAATCCTTGAAGAATGATCAAATATTAAATTATATATTTAAAATTTATCCAGAAATAATAACTTAGAGGAAGGTAAGTGCACTAAGGGTTTTCAAAGCTAGCAGAAGGCTAAGCTACCAGTTAGCTGCACCGTTAGCAGCCACCGCTGCGACCCGATGACCTCCGGCCTGAAGCGCCTGCGTTTCGAGTTCCAGTGGGACGTTTGGAGCTGTTGGGCTATCGGTACCTTCTACATCTTGCATAACTAATGTGGCACTTTCCAAGGGCTGGCCGGTGATGAAGCGCCACTCCGGGATCATTAAAGGCAAATCGATCTGCAGGAGTTTTGAAACGTGTACGTTGGGGCGTGCAGAGCTGCATTGAACTGAATATGGCAACGTCTAACGAGGCTCAGCGTTCCCTCGGCTCTAAGTGCTGGAGATGAAGCGTGAAACGGCAAAGTTTGGCCTCAGCCGTCTGCTCTGTGTTGCTAAGTGCAAAGAAAAGATGATTTTTACAGGTTCTGAGTGTCTTTAACTTCCACAGAGTCGGTTCCTCCAACAACACCTGACTCAAAGCCAGCAGGAAGGAACTGGAGCTGTTCAGTCACATATCAACGCCAACACGTCAGTTGACGCCAATGTTGATACGACTTCAAGGCTTCAGGCAACTTTTAGCTGCTTACAAGCCTCTGGATTGTCAAATATTAGCAAATAATGGTTGAAGCATAGGTTGGGTGTATCGTCGGACTCCTGTTGGTCTTTGGAGGATGATTCTGTGGGTCGGCGCCAGACGTCCAGTTCCTAGTGGAATAAGTTAAGGCCAGAAGTGCTGTCGGTTGGCAGTCGTACCTTCGGTGCTTTCGTGTAAAAATAAGGCTCAATAACTGGGTTATACTGCTGAAAGAGAGAAACGGGGGCATCCTCACAGTCTTGGACGTTTCTACTGAGGAGCTGATTGTTTGCCGAGTCGATCAGATTTGGAAGATTGGACAGAATATATAGCAACAGACATAAATATATGTACAAGGTTTTGTGCAGGCATACATGCGAGTTTGTGGATTTGTGTGGATGAGGACGTTCATAAATATTTTGCTTTATATTTATTTTTGCGGTAAAGTCGTCAGTCTGCCGCATTGTGGCGTTAAATAAACAGGAAGCAGAGTCAGGCGCAGCCGCATTCGTCCACGATCATGTTGGGAACGTCCCGCTTCACGATGTTGTACTCGTCGTCGAAGTAGAGCATGGACATGGTGCTGAGCTTGGTGGGGATGCAGCAGGAGTTCATGGAGCCGGGGCTCATGCCCCTCATGCGGTACTGGTTCACCACGGCCGTGTGGAAGGACGAGGCCGAGCCGGGGACGCCCGCCATGTAGGCGGGGCAGTTCCCCTCGCAGTAGTTCCCAAAGTACCCCGAGGGCGCGATGATCCAGTCGTTCCAGCCGATGAGCCGGAAGTCGATGTAGAACTGCTGGCGGCAGCACAGGCTGCTGCTGCCGTCGCACTCCAGGCCGCGCTTCCGGATGCGGTGTTTCCCGTCGGCCTGCCGCGCCCGCACCACCAGGAAGGGCCGGTGGGCCTCGTCCTTCGGGTTCATCAGCGCCGGCGCCACGCCCTCCGCCTCGCAGCCTTCGCAGCGGACGTCCAGGTTCTGCCGCCGGTCGCCGCTCCGCTCGAACACCAGCCGCACGGCGTCCGTCAGCGAGAAGGTGTGCCAGCCGCTGCGCCTCAGCTCCACCCGCTTCTCCACCAGGTCCCACCGGCTGCCCAGGCCCGGCTCCTGGTAGTACACCTTCACCGTCACCTTCCGCTTCCCGCGCAGCTCGGCGCCGGCGGCCGGCGGCAGCAGCTTGAAGTACAGCCAGAGGGTGGCCTGGGTCACATGGAGGTTCTGGTTCCCCTCGTTGGAGATCAGGAAGAACAGGCTGGACTTGGAGGTGACCAGGTCGTCTGGGGAGAGAAACAGGAACAATACGGATCAGAACCGAACCGAGGAGAGAAACAAGAACAACACGGATCAGAACCGAGGAGAGAAACAAGAACAACACGGATCAGAACCAAGGAGAGTAAGAAGAACATGGAACCGGTGACAGATTAAACATGGCGATTACTGACGGCTGCACTGATGCATGATGGGAAGCTAAAGGCTTTACTGGATCCCAGCAGCAGACAAATGATGGCTACAAAGCTAGCTGCACTGTGAAGCAGGAGTTAGAAATATTACGCTAAAGCGCTATAGCTATAGCAACATGTTATTTAGCTGAAGCTAAAGCGACATGTTATTTAGGTGAAGCTAAAGCGCTATAGGGCTGCACAGTGGCGCAGTTGGTAGCACTGTTGCCTTGCAGCAAGAAGGTCCTGGGTTCGATTCCCGGCCGGGGTCTTTCTGCATGGAGTTTGCATGTTCTCCCTGTGCATGCATGGGTTCTCTCCGGGTACTCCGGCTTCCTCCCACAGTCCAAAAACATGACTGTCAGGTCAATTGGTTTCTCTAAATTCTCCCTAGGTGTGAGTGTGTGTGTGAATGGTTGTTTGTCCTGTATGTCTCTGTGTTGCCCTGCGACAGACTGGCGACCTGTCCAGGGTGTACCCCGCCTCTCGCCCGGAATGTAGCTGGAGATGGGCACCAGCAACCCTCCCGACCCCATTAGGGACAAGGGTGAACAGAAAATGGATGGATGGATGGATGAAGCGCTATAGCAACATGTTATTTAGCTGAAGCTAAAGCGCTAACTACGATTCAGATTAAATCTGCCCCTAGCAGACAGCAGCCTGAGCAGCAGTTTAATATTTTATTTCTGTTTTATTTTGTTCCTTTATGTTTCTTGGATATAAAATACGATAAACGGCTTTAATACTAAAGTATTCAGTATTCAGTATACTTCAGTATACTTCAGTATACTTGAAGAATACTGAATGTCAAAAAGTAAAACTTCAAAAGTGAAGTTTACAAAACAGATTATTTGCTTTACAGATTATTTAGGGGAAGCTAAGTGCGCTAATTCTTTCAAAGTTAGCTAAACTGGTAAACGCTAAATTAAAACTAGACAACAGTTTAGTTTTCTCTGGTAAACTTCAGGTTTAGTTTGGATTCAACTGAGACAGCCTGAACAGGGTGGCACATGGTGGTGGCAGCATCATGCTGTGGGGACAGGGAACCTTCCAACAGAACAACCCTACAGATACAGAACCCCAGTAAGATCAACTGGTTTACACTGTAAAAACACTAAATCTGACCAAGTGTTGTCTAGTTTCTACTGCAACTTTTACAGCAAAATACAGAAACTTGATTTAACTCTAATGACTTAATAACTATAAAAAGTTTTATTTCCACTGGAAGATTATTTCACAAAATGTTAGGAAAAATATGTATAATAATAATAATAACCTGTCAGTGGAACTAAAACTTTAAATCCAGGATTAAGAAATTATTTATTTATCTTGCTGAAAAGTTCCTTATTTAAAGTGCACTGAGATATTTTCAGTAGAAATCAAAAGACTTAATATTTTGTTTTTACAGTGCATGTCTCTGCCTGAGGAGGTCAAAGGTCATGTAGGGTCGACGTTTCACAGTGAAACTTCATAAAGACTCAGAAAACTTCATCTGATCCTCCCTGCCAAACACTCATTCATTCATTATTTCATTCATTCATTCTTTCATTCACTCTTTCATTCACTCTTTCATTCATTCTTTCATTCTTTCATTCTTTCATTCACTCTTTCATTCACTCTTTCATTCATTCTTTCATTCTTTCATTCATTCACTCATTCATTCTTTCATTCTTTCATTCATTCACTCATTCATTCTTTCATTCACTCTTTCATTCATTCTTTCATTCATTCATTCTTTCATTCTTTCCCTAACTTTGACCAGAACCGCTCCATCTGCAGCAGAACCGGGCCGATCCTCCTCAGGTTGACAACCTGCCAGAAACGTTCCTCTGTCTCGGCAACGTGTTGCTGCAACCTGCCTTCGGCAACGTGTTGCTGCAACCTGCCTGCAGCAACAGCAGCACAGTTTGTCCAACAGGGGCCGCGGGGGCCCAAAGTGGCACGGTGAAGAGCCTCTGGGGCCACAACGTTGATATTTGTCTCTTTGATTATAAAAAACTTTTATTTTTACCTGATGAATAAATAACTCAACTAAAAACACAATAAAAAATAATTTTGTTTATAACTGCAACCCTGATTTTATTATTTTTATTGGCTGAGTAAACAAATAACCTCTGAGCTGAAAAACTGTTTTCTGCTCAAACTTTTATATTTTTTATAATTGTAAACTTTTATTCTTTCCAATCAGAAATGATTTACTCTCCACTAAAAACTATTTTTTTGAATTTTTCATTTTTATTGCAACAAAAACTTTTATTTTTACACAATTAACTCAAAACTCAATTATAAAGTATTTTTCTGTTTAAATAAATTGCAAAATAATTTTTTTACTTTTAAATAAAGAAATCAACTAAAAACATCTTTTTAGTATATAATTATTTTTCCTGCCAAATAAGCAACAAACTCAACTCAAAGTTTTAATTATATATTAATCAGGTTTCTGTAAATGTTTCAATTAGTTTAAATGAAGGATTTTACAGTTTTAGCTAAAACAAAAATCATATTGTACATTTTTCAGATTGTCTAGATTTTATTTTTCTCAGCTTGTGGCTGAATTTTAAAAAAGTGAGTTTTAGTAAAAACTTCTGGATGTTTTTGGTTTTTATTTCTATTAAATTACATTTAAATTTGTTTTGCATTTTCCATGTTCAGATTTTAATTTTATATTTTTAACAGGTTAGCATCAGTCAAAACCTCAAATTTAGTCTTTTCTTGTACTGTAATAATGGGCCGCTCCAAATCATTCTGAGGGTCACAAATGGCCCCTGAGCCTCAGTTTGGACCCCTGCAGGAAAATAGAGAAGTTTCCTCTGTTTCATTAACAGATTTATGACTTTTTAACAGCTTTATACTTTAAAATAATCAGGTTAAATCCAGTCATTAACATCTAAAACTGGCATTTAAAAGGTCAAAGGTCAGAAAATGATGTCCAGAAGTTCAGTGTGTCGTTTATTTTTGTTATAAAAATGTAATTTCTGTAACTTTCAAACCTGAATCTGCTGAATATGAAATGAGAGGAAATTTCTGACAAACCCAGAAGTTTCTCCAATTGACGGGTCTCCATGGCAACGGACTGGAAGTAATGTTTTCCCGCCAACGTCATTCAGTAAATCAGGAAGTTGATAAAAACTTATGGAAGCAGCGACCCCTCAGCATGACGCTGCCGCTCTGACCCTCAGCATGACGCTCTGACCCTCAGCATGACACTCTGACCCTCAGCATGACACTCTGTCCCTCAGCATGACACTCTGACCCTCAGCATGACACTCTGTCCCTCAGCATGACACTCTGACCCTCAGCATGATGCCGCCTCCGCCTCGGTCCTGCTGACCTTTCTCTGCGAAGCTGATGATCTCGGAGCTCTCCTCCAGCACCTCGTTGCTCATCGGGTGCCCGTCCAGACTCGGGATCTCCACCCGGCCGTCCTCGCGCAGCTTGCCCGCGTGCAGCTTGCGCAGCGCCGTCACCATGGCAGCCCGCGGCACCGGGTGCGTGATGTTGGGCCGCTCCCGCAGCTGCAGCCGGCTCAGGATGTGCCTCTTCACCGCCTCCAGGAAGTCCCCGTCCACGCGGCCGGGCTCCGGCTCCTCCAGCCGGGCGGAGGCGGCGCAGGACGCGCAGGACTCGGGGTGCGCCCCGGCCACCGCCTCGGCGTCGGGCGCGGCGGCTCCGCGGGCGGAGAGAAGGACGCACGCCGCGAGCAGAGCCAGTCGGAGGAGACAGCGCGTCATTTTGTGAGTGAGTGGAACCGGAAAGAGTCCTCAGCTTCAGTTACATCCTCTGCGATCCTCCGGAGCCGGACGGAAACTGGAGCCGCTCTGCGTCTGGTTCTGGACTCAGCCCGAACCCGCCTCCAGCTGGTTCCTGTCAGGGAGCGGAGCCGCGTCCCGCCGCAGCATCCTTCCAGTCCACAACCAGAACCAGAACCGGGGAGCCGCCTCTAGCGGGGGAGCTGCGGTCTGCCGCTGCGGAGAGGAGCACCAACGGGAGCAGCTGGAACAGCGGGGAGCAGCGCGCACAGGAGCGTTTCCATCCTGGCGTGCGTAAAACTGGAGAGTCCAGGAGCCGCCAAGTTTTATATAGAGGAGAGGAGGAGGAGGAGGAAGAGGAGGAGGGCCGGGGGGGGGGGCGGGGCCCATCAGGAGGAGAGAGAGAGAGAGAGAAAAAGCCCCGCTGGTTTCAAAGCGGCGGATCAAAGTTTTCAGGTTTGAACCACAAACTGCCCGGATGTTGGTGGTGGCAGCATCATGCTGGGAGTTACAGTAGAAACCACGTGGTTTAACAAATAATTACAGAAATACAATCTGAAAGTGCGGAGTGCATTTTTTCTTTTCTGCACCCCCTGGACTTTGACTAGGCCCCTCTAGGATGGGGTCCAGATGGTTAGTCTGAACCATCCCACTGCATGATGCTGCCACCACCGTGTCTCATGGTCGTTAACCTTCAGCTTCAGACTAAAGTGACTAAAATCATTCAAATGGTTTTAATTCTTTAATTCTCCGTTAAAATGAGACGGGTGCTCTGATTGGCTGCTGACCAGCAGAACCAGTCCAGGCCCGGTTCTACTGCTGGTTCTGCAGTAGAAGCAGAAACGCAGCCTGGTTCTGCTGGGCCCAAATATCCAAACGAGCCAGCAGCTTCAGCCAATGGGGGCGCAGGACTCAGCCTGATATTTGGTAGTAAAATCTGTCAACCAAATGAAGCCGCGTTGACCTCTGACCTCCCACATGCTGCTGTTACAACCCAGAGCCGCATGCAAACACCTCTGGGGTTGTCGGAGCCACTGGGCATGCGCAGCAGCCGCTGATCGAGGGGACCGCGGAGGAAAGTGAGTTCATTGAAGCTGCGCTCAGAATCCACAGGGAAGGAAATGGCGCCATCTTCGGTCCGTCACCCGGAACTGCAGACCGGAAGCTGGAAATATCAGCTTAATCTATTTCTAAGTTTTGGTTCAATAATAAGAAAAACCTTTTTAAAAACATCTGAATGTATTTTATTAGAGATTCCTAGTTTAATTGTGCTTACTAAAATCTAACAGTTACAGGGATTATTGTGTTAGATAACAGATTAATATTCCAGTTTACCTTAACATTAATATTTAGAAAATACAACAAAGAGTTTTAGGAATGTATGTATCTTAATATATCTCATTTCATTTCATTTGACCAAGTAATTCAATTTATTTTTTTCTGGAATTTTTTTTATTTTCCTCCAAATTTTGCATTACATTCTTTTTATTGTTCTTGTTTTTAAGATAGGTTTTTTAATTTTTTTTAACATAATCATATTAATTTAACTTGATTTTACATTCAAATTTATTTTATTTCACATGTGGGTTTTGTATTTCCTTTCTTTTTTCTTTGAAAATTCATTCATGCTTCTTAAAATAGAAACAGAATAAAATTTGAAGTTCATATTTGATTGATCTGAATTAATGCGGGTTTTTTATTAAATACGTTTTTGCTTTTATTGCATTTTAATTGACTTTTCGTAGATTTATTATATTTTATTAGGATTTTTTTCGTGGTTGTAAGTGGTTTAACTATTTTAGAAAAGGGAACTCTGTGACATCACTTCCTGTTAATGATATCTGTGCCTATCAGAGAAAGAACAGAAAGTAAGATGTCTCACTACACTTTTAATTCTGTTGTATTATAACTAAGCTGCCTTTGCGTTCTTTCGTGTCTCTGTGGTTTAAGCAACAATAAGAACAATATTTGCTTAACTAGGGTCTATTAGACTTGTTGTTTGTTCCTGTAGTAACCAGAGGCGGTCAGAATCCACGTCTCACACAGGTTCTTGGTCAGAGGACTCATCTTCACGTATATAAACGATCTGTATAGGTCCGGGTAAAGGTGGGGCGCTCAGTCTGATGATCAACTTGTAAAAGTTTTCTGAGACGGATTTCTGGGAGGACGGCAGGGAAACACGGCAGCGGGTGAGTCACCGGAGTTTCTCCAGGCTGTTTCGGTCACTGTCGGGCTCTCCATGCCGCAGAAAGAAGCTTTTATCGGTCTATTTTAACTCAAGTACCCTGAGCAGAGAAGCGTTATCTGTTGCTGCCTAACTGGCTAGCAAACACAGGGCTCACACTGACGGGGGAAGCAGCCAATAGGATCCTTCGGAGGGGAGTTCCGCTGGCAGCCTGAGCCAATCAGAGGCGCCGCTGCCCCTGAAGGCGGGAATGTGCAGCAGAATGTTTAGAAACTGGTTTCCAGCTGCTGGTTCAGAGGAAGCTGAGTGACGACGCCGACAGTTCCTGATTCTGATCACTGGACCGTTCCGGGTCACAGCTGAGCCGGTTCTAGCTGGACTGGTTCTGGTCTGGCTGCTCATGCTGGTTTGGGTCGCCCCTCACTGAGCCCCACTGACACCACTGATAAGGTCAAGTGGGTCATTCCACAGCAGCCCTGAGGCCCAGACTGAGACTGGATCAGAACCACGGCTCCAGAACCTCGACTGGGAAACACGTTTCTACTGCAGGAAGTCCAGCCAGGACCAGGCAACTGTTGACCAGGTTCTGTCAGGACCCGGTTCTGATGACACCAGGGTAAAGTAAAGTGGGATGATCCACTGTGGCTGTTTTCAGTGATTATTCAGAGTCAGTTTGGATCAGAACCACGGCTCCAGAACTAGTGGAATCGGTTCTGATGACATCAGAACAGAAACGTGTCGCCCGGTGAACTTTGACCTGGGAAGTTCTGACGGACCTCTTCCTGTTCCCTCTTCCAGGCTCCAGTAGAACCTCCTTGACCCGGCCCGGTGCTGTTGGTGTCTGACTGCTTGTGTTTCTGTGCAGGAAGTGTCGTTTGGTTTGAGCCAATCAGCTTCCAGAGGAGCTGAGTCCTGGTTTGGTGTCAGGACCGGTTCTGATTCCGTCCCAGCTGGACCGACCGGACCGGAACCATGTCCTCCGGTAAGAATAAGGGCCAGAACTCGCTGACCCTCCACAAGGTCATCATGGTGGGCAGCGGCGGCGTGGGGAAGTCGGCGCTGACGCTGCAGTTCATGTACGACGAGGTGAGCCTCCCACTACGTTTCCCATAATGCCCCTGGCTTCTGTGAGCTGTCTGTTCGCTCTGTCGCAGTTCGTGGAGGACTACGAGCCCACCAAGGCAGACAGCTACAGGAAGAAGGTGGTTCTGGACGGGGAGGAGGTCCAGATCGACATCCTGGACACGGCGGGGCAGGAGGACTACGCCGCCATCAGGGACAACTACTTCCGCTGCGGCGAGGGCTTCCTGCTCGTCTTCTCCATCACCGAGCAGGAGTCCTTCACCGCCATAACCGAGTTCAGGTCTGACCCGTCACCGTGGCAACGCAGGGGTCTGGGTCTGGTACCAGAACCAGAGCGGATAGGAGCGTCTCGCTCGGCTCCGTTTAACCCGACGGATCGATTCAAATCGTTTGTCTAAAAGTTTCTGGCTAAATGAAGTTTGAGGTGAATTTACTGTAAAACGACATTTTAATCATTTCAGCCTTAAACTGAACCTGAAAGTCCAGTTTTCATATCCAGGAAGGAACCGTGTGAACTCTGACACGTTGCCATGTCTGTCATCCCTCTACTGGTTCTACGGAACACTCACCCTGCCGAGATTCTCAGCTGATTTACTGTTAATGATTTAATCAGCTAACCGTTAAAAAGCGACAGTTGCTGTTCTCTGTTTGGTTCATAACTTCCTCGTTGTTGCGCATCGTCATCATGACTTTAAAAATTGATTTTAAATGTATAAACAGACAAATTTACACCACAGTTCTTCTTTTGATGAGAAAATATCTAATATTTCATATTAATCTTCTCTTTCTGATCAAACTTTTTCATTTACAGATTAACAAACAAATCAGATTCATAAACTTAACTGGCAGCCAATCAGAAACATGAATATGCAAAAAACATTTTCCTGAATTTCCCGACTGAACAATAAAGGATATTTTTATTTCCATCTTCAGGAAGTTATTATTATAAAATCTAAGTTAAAATGATTGAAAACCTTCAGTTGTGTCTTCGAGGGAAAAAGTCAATCTTCACCAAAAACGAAACATTTTTTACATTAATCTCAGAAATTTTCTACAAACATTTTAGAATTTCAAGACATTTTTTTTCTCAAAATTTGTGATTTTTTTTTCTATACATTTTTTGACTTGAAACTCTTAAATTGACTATTTTTTCTATCTAGTCTGGTCCTGTAAAAAAAGGTTACATTTAAAAAAAATTAAATCTATTAGTTAAAAATATCTTTAAAAAATTCTCTAATCTTCAAGTTAATCTGCCATGAAAATGGACGGCGGCCATGTTTTATGATGTTTTATGATGCTTTATGATGTTTTGGGGAGGAGCCATCAGGGGAGCTGAGTAGCCAATCAGAAGCAGCGCTGTGCTCTGATAGAAACCAGATTCTTCTCCCTGTTTGCGGGCTTTAACTAGGCCGTGTGTCCGCTCTGGCTGCAGGGAGCAGATCGTCCGGGTGAAGGAGGAGGAGGCGATCCCGCTGCTGGTGGTCGGGAACAAGTCGGACCTGGAGGACCGGCGCCAGGTGAACGTGGACGACGCCACCGCCAAGGCGTCCGGCTGGGGCGTCCCGTACGTCGAGACGTCGGCCAAGACCAGAGCCAACGTGGACAAGGTGAGCGCCGTGGCGGAGGACGACCTCTGACCTCTGCTCCTCCACATGCCTGACCTTTGCCCTCCCCTCTGTAGGTGTTCTTTGACCTCATGAGGGAAGTCCGTAAGAAGAAAATGGCGGAGAGCAAAGAGAACGGGCCGAGCGGCGGCAGGAAGAAGCGGCGCTGCTGCGTGCTGTAGGCGGAACTGAGCGCGCTCAGACCGCGGCGCTCGGCTCCCGTTTAGCTCTGCTCACATTCCGGAGGCTCTGAAACACTCGTCTGCACCCTGAGTGACCTCTGACCCCGTCTCCAATCAAGCTTCGTGTTAAACTAATCATGCCACAGAATCGGACTCTAAGGGAACTCGGCTTCAAGCTTCTCTGGGAAATAGGAATATTATTATTATTATTGTTATTATTCTGCACCAACACTCATTATTGTTTATATCTGATTAAATCAAGTTCTGTTAGAAAAACACTTTTCTCTTGAATTTAACTTCCAAACCAGTCCAAATATTTACTGTAAAATACTAACAATAAACTTTAATAATCAGCAAGAAGCAGGAATACAAAATATAAAAATAGATTTTATGTAGAAAGGATAAAAACAATTTCAAATATTTATATTAAATTATGTAAAATAAAAGACTAATTATTAAAAATTACTAACCTTAAAAACAGTTTAACGACTTTTTATAAATAATCAGAAATGTGAAAATAATTATAAAAGGTAAGAAATTGAAAAAGAAAATGTTTATTTTTGGTAGAAGAAAAATATTTAATAAATCCTTGATTATTTTCAAATGAGAAATTTATTAAACTTTTTTAAAATAGTCAGAATATTAATCCATGTTGAATTAATAAAATTTACAGTATTTAGTTTTAAATCTTTTCTAACTTTGTAGCAGGTTTCGCTCTGGCCACCAGGTGGCGCTGTGTCCTCGGTGTTGAGGGCTGAATGGGGCAGAAAAGCTCAGCTCCGGTTTGGCTGCTGGTTTCGGGTTCTGGTTCTGCTCCAGGCCGCCACTGAGGCTTTCAGCCGGCGGTTTGGAGCAGAACCGTCCGGTATTCGGTGACGCATCCCGGCTCGTCCTCTAAGCCTCTTACTGTAATCACGCTCCTGCTGAGGCGGTAGGACACGGTTCCTCCGCCTCACAGCTGCTCAGAACCGGTCCGGGCTCGGACCAGGAGTCCAGGATGCCGTGTGGAGACGCGGTGGCCGTGTGGGACGTGGCTCTGAGCGACGGCGTCTATCGGGTCGAGTTCGCTCATGGAACCACCACTGGAAAACGGGTCGTCTACGTCAACGGGACGGTGAGGTCTGAGAGCTGGTTCTGATTTCACTGGAAGGACGGTCAGCACCAGAACTAGGACCAGTTAGGGCTCAGTGTGATGTCAGGGTCAGGTCACTTCCTGGGTTTTAAACTGCCTAGTGGGGTCAACCAGTCCAAACTGAAGCCATCAGAACTGGGTTTCTGGGTGTTCAATGAGGTTCTGGTGACGGTTTAATGATGGAAACATCCAAACCCAACAGGACTGGGTTATTACCAACCACTGAGGTTCTGGTTTCTGAATCAGTTTGTGTTGGTTCAGACAAGAGAACGAAACCTTTCGGTCTTAGAGTAGGAAACCAGTAAACAGGTACTGGAGCGGTAGAAGTCCTAGAAAACTCGACAGGTGAAATGGGGAACATGAAGATCTGGTCTCAGGGTAATGCTGGATGGTTGAAGGAGCCTTTGAGGATCTGTTTCATCTAGTTCTATGTGGAGGAACCAGAGCTAAAGTAGCTGGAAAACCTAGCAGGCGGGACTGAGGTAGGACCCAAGGAGCTAAAGGTTCTGGACGTTGTTGGACTGTTCGGTTGGCGTGTCTCCTGAATGGAGGACTAGGGCTGGTCCTCTGGCAGGTCATGGTGGTCCGTGTCTTTGAGGGTCTATGGAGGATCCTCAGGTGAGTTCAGTCCAGGACGATCCTCAGGTGAGTTCAGTCCAGGACGTTGGAGTTTAGACTCCCTGGTGAACCTCCAGGTCAGAGGAGCAGTGTGGGACACTAACCCTTCCTGGTGTGGGACAGCGGACACTTCGGTTGTCTGGTCTGCGTTTGTCGTGGCTTGTGAGGTTTTTTACCCCTCCAGGGGGTATTTTGTGGGCTCTAGTGCCCCTTATATGACAGTGGGCTGACAGGAAGCGGGGAAGGAGAGAGGGGAAGACATGCGGCAAATGTCGCCGGGTCCGGGAGTCGAACCCGCGACGGCTGGGTCGAGGACTCAAGGCCTCCAAATACGGGTCACGCTAACCGCTACGCCACCACGGCACGCCCCAGAGGTTCTGTCCCTTTAACTGTACCTTTAACTGTACCGTCCCTTTAACCGTACCGTCCCTTTAAGCAGACTGCAGTCAGGTTGACTCCAGCGTTTCCTTGGTTGCGGTGAGTGAGTGGATGAATGAAGCGGTTTGCTGTGCAGGAGGTGATGAGGAAGGACTGGATGTTCAAGCTGGTTGGGAAGGAGTCGTTCTCGCTGGGCGGCGCCGACACCAAGGCCACCGTCAGCATCGAGGCTGTCGGCGGCTTCGCCTACCAATACTCGCTGACCGTCGGCGGCAAGAGCCTGCAGAAGTTCATCGACCACAGAGCCAAGACCACCAAGACCTGGGTGGTCCGGGTGGACGGGACGGACTGCAGGGTCGTCCTGGGTGAGTCAGAGAGGTCAGAGGTCAACCTGAACACTGACCGGTCCTGACTGACTGTGTTGTGTCCCACAGAGAAGGACACCATGGACGTCTGGTGCAACGGGCAGAAAGTGGAGACAAGGGTGAGAATCAACCAACCAGAACCAGAACCAGAACCAGAGCGCCACCAAGAGGCCACAGCAGAAACTACCACTTGTTTACTTTTGTTATTCATTTAACGAGGCTTTTTAAAATAATTTAATTAAAGTGTTTATTTAGTTATTTAATTAAAGTTGAGAAACATTTCAGAGGGAAATTAAATGTTGTGACTCATTAAATCTAAAGTTATTGTAGAGACTGTAAAGAGTCATATTAATATTTAATTTATTTATTTAATGTGGGTTTTGATTTTCTGAAGTTAAACTTATTTAACTCATTTATTTTAAGTTTCTCTATTTTTTATTATTTTGCTTTTTCATTTTTCTGTACATACATGTTTAATATTCCTATTTAATTTCACTTGTACTTTTTTATTTAGTTGTTTTAAATTTAATGTTATTTTAGTGGAATATTTTTCATATTATGATTTTTTTATTTGAGGGTTATTTATTTTATTAAAATGTTTTAATTTAAGCAATTTTCCTTTGGGGATCAATAAAGTATATTCTATTTTAGATGTCATTTTGTCCTATTAAATTATAAGGATTTGTCCTCCTGTCCTCTTGTCCTCCTGTCTTTCTGTCCTCCTGTCCACCTGTCCTCCTGTCCTCAGGGAGAGTTTGTGGACGACGGCACAGAGACCCACTTCACCCTGGCAGAACATTCCTGCTGCATCAAGGCCACAAGTGGAGGCAAGAAGAAGAACGGCATCGACCACAACCTGCTGCTGGACGGACTCAAGGTTTCTGCTTCCTCCCAGTAGAGCCGGACCAGAACCAGTAGAGCTGGACCAGAACCAATAGAGCCGGACCAGAGGTTCAGACAGACCCAGCAGGGGGCGCTGTGGGATGGCCTCACAGATGTGGGACTTCTTGTTTTTCTTTTCTGACTCTAACAAATAAAGCTGTATCTCCTGTGCTGGTATTTTATTCTGAAAGGTCGTTAATGGCTGGTTGTTATGGCAGAGGTCATCTTTGCGCAGTCTCCATCTGTCTGAATGCAGCTGTTCAGCAGAACGGCGGGAAAACCGGAACACGACTAGTCGGGCCTTCAAAATAAAAGCTCGATACCGATTTAGGTTTTTTTATTTATATATTTTTTATTTATTATTTATTTATTTATATTTATAAGTAAAAACAGATGTTGCTTCACTCTTTGTGTGTTGGGTGAAAATAATAACTCATCAATAAAGTAAGTAACATTAATTTTAGTTTATATGGAGTAAAGGTGGATTACAGAATATAAAGTTTGACTTCAATAAACCAAAATTAAACAAACTGAACAAATGAATGGAAGTCAAAGGAAACAAACGAGTCAGAACATTTTGGTTTGAAACTGACCCGAAATAAACTGAAAATAAAATGTGTTAAATGTTAAGGCAATGCAACACAAACTGGTTTAACTGGAACTAATTCAAACAAACTGAGTTGATTTCAGCTGAACAGAAAAATTAATAATTTAATCTGAGTTAAACTGAAGGGATTAAACAGTTTGTGTTGAGTTAAACTGTCTGGTCTGTTTGAAAGCCAGCTCAACTAAAAACTGAATTTAATGACCTAAAATGATTTTTTTTTTAAAATTTTTATTAAATACATAATTTCAGTTGGATTAAACTGAGATAAAGTTGATTAAATTTATTTGGCACAAAGTAAAGCTTGTAGCTGAAAGAATCTGTGTTGATTCAAGTTTAGTGGAACTGAAATGAAATTTAATTTCAATGTATTGATTTAATTAGAATAAACTAAATTAAGAAAACAGAAACAAACACAGTTGATTTTCGCTGAAATTACCAGAAATTAATTAAGGATAAACAAGTTAGTGAAGCTTTAAGTTAAATGAGCTGTTTTATTTTGAAAGGTTAAACCGGATGTCTGTATTTGTTGGCGTGTGGTTGACGGTCCTGGAGGAAATCCCGGCTGGGATCTTCGGTGTATCCAGGACTGAGCTCACCGCGCTGAAGGAGCGGGACAAGAGCGGTGTTTGGGTTCTGGTTGCGGGACATACCTGACGCTTTGACCCGGTTCGGTCGTCCTGGATCACCCGGTACCTCCTGTTGGCTCCTCCCGCTAAGTTTCCAGCCGAACCGGGAAGGTTATCCGGAGCTTTTTAACAGCAGGGAGACAAAACAAGGAGCAGGGATCCAAACTAGCCCCGCAGACTGATTTCCGAGCCCCGACCCGCGGCTCTTTTCCCGCATGCTGTCTGCGGTTAAACCCCGCTCTCTGGCCTGATGTGAGGCCGACTCTCACCCCTGGAATTCGGCGACTTTTCCCAGTTTTCCTCCCAGCTGCTGGGAGCTACAGCTAGTTAGCTTTAGCCAGCTAGCATCCAGCAGGCCGTTTGTCATCCTCCTCCGGTCAGTTATGACTCAAAGTTCCGCTGGAAGCTCCGTTTAATCCGGCTGCAGGACTCCCAGCGGCCCGGTAATCCAGCCCGGCCTGGAAGGATATGGGGCAGCGGAGCTCCGCCGCCTCCCGCACATCTGTCACCGCAGCGGAGCAGGGAAGCGGGGAGCCCCGGGGACAAGCAGCCTTCCCCGGACTGTAGCTGCCATCTGGCCGCCGCCGCCGCTGGAGGGATCCCGGATCTCCTCCCCGGGATGTAGAGCAGAGTCCGGGATTATTTCTCCGGGATTATTGTTACAGTTGTTCCCAGAAAGCCTGAAGCCGTTCCTGGAGCCGCGTCTCCCCCGTCAGGATGAACTACCAGCTGCATCTGGCCAACTCGGCCGCCATCCGATCCGAGATCCAGAGGTTCGAGTCTGTGCACCCGAACATCTACTCCATCTACGAGCTGCTGGAGCGGGTGGAGGAGCCGCTGCTGCAGAACCAGATCCGGGAGCACGTCATCGCCATCGAAGGTAGGACCGAGGGAGAGATGCAGGTTCTGCAGGCCCGCTGGGCTGCTGCACATCCTGCTGCTGAGAGCCGCGCAGGTGTGTGTGTGTGTGTGTGTGTGTGTGTGTGGGTGGGTGTGTTACTGCTCTGGGTTGGTTCTGAACATGCTTGACCCGGCCCAGGTCACTGAGGCTCTCCGTTCTGGTCTGAACAGTTTATCGCGATACATTTCGTGATTTATCGTTATTTTAAAACCTCCAGTATTGTTGGAATTGTTAGTTTTGTTATTGTTTTCCATTGATTTTTTACATTTTATTTTAATGTATTGATACAAATCAATAAGTTTGAAAATCTGACTGAATGCAGTTCTTAGACTTAGACTGACTTTATTGTCATTTTGCATGCACAGGGTGTATACAGAACAACATTTCGTTGCATACGGCTCAGGACAATGTTTTGAGGTTCCAATGTTGTGAGGTTACTCCAGAATAAAATAAAATACAGTATAAAATATAAATATAAATATAAAATATAAAGTGCAGGACTGACAGTAAAATAGAAGTTACTTAGCTCTGTACATGTGCAAGGTATAAAGTGGAGACCAGATTTTAAGTGCAGTGCAGTTAAGAGTTCAACAGTCTGATGGCAAGTGGGAAAAAGCTGTTTCAGAACCTGGTGGACCTGCACCGGATGCTGCAGAACCTCTTTCCAGAGGGCAGCAGGGAGAACAGTCCATGGTGGGGGTGTGAGGGGTCACTGACGATGTTTCGGCCTCGGCCTTCAGTTATGTAACTGCTGTCCTACATGATCAGGTTGTGTCGCCATGGTTACTGTGTCTTTCACCTGGAGAGAAATGATTCATGTTTTATCGTTATCACAATAGTTCCATAAAATATCGTGATATTTTGCTTTGACTCGCCGTCTGGCAGACTGTGATGCTGCGGGCCAGAACATAATGACCAGTTTAATTTGAGCTGAGGCCCGGTTGGTTCTGCAGGCCCGGTTGGTTCTGCAGGCCCGGTTGGTTCTGCAGGCCTGGTTGGTTCTGCAGGCCTGGTTGGTTCTGCAGGCCTGGTTGGTTCTGCAGGCCCGGTTGGTTCTGCAGGTCCAGGCAGAAGCCCGGCTGCAGCTGTGGTTTCCTCCAGAACCTCACAGGAGCCTTCATTGTTGTTTGCTGGTCCATCCATCCTGAAGCGGGCCCTTCCTGTTCAGTACCGGGTCCAGAGAGGACGCGGCAGCTGAGCGGACCTTTGTTCTGCCGGGCCGTGTGACCCAGTTGGCCCGGCTGCTGTTTGTTCACCGTCAGCCTTTGTTTCCTGTCAGCCTGGATCTCAGGTTTCTGTTTCTGAAGCAACATAAAGAACCAGAACCCGGCTGAGGTTCTGCTTAAACACACACTGCGGTGCTGCCTGGTTCTGCTGGAAACAACCAGAACCGGTTCCTTATGTAACCATGACGACTAAATTCAGTCCTAACATAAATGCAGCTTCAGGTTTAAACCCAGAATGTTGGTGTTAAACCAACAGTGCTTAGCATTAGCATAGCATGTATTATTAGCAGAACGTTTGACTTTAGCATTGTCAGAGTGTTTAGCATTAGCATTAGACGGACCTGAACCCATCAGATGAGCAGTTCTCTAGCAACTGGACCTGAAGGTTCTGTTCAGAACTCTCTCTGGACCCAGATAAATGTCTGTGAGTTTGACCTTCGGCCCCGGAAAAGGAGGGAATCACCATGGCAACCAGGGGCTCCAGAGCAAAGCTGCCTAAATCTTTGTGATGGTTTTAAGTTTTTTCATTTCATTTCCAGTTCTGCAGTCTGATCCAGTTCCGGTTCTGGTTCCGGTTCTGGTTCCGGTCCCGGTGCGGTCCGGTCCGGTTGTGTAACCTGAGCTGCTGTAAAGCTGCTTCAGGCTGTTATGTAACGTCAGAGCGTCTGTCCTCCAGAGGAAGATGATGATGATGATGATGAGTCACCGCCAGGCCGGAGCGTACTGAGCGCGCTCAGTGGATCCTGATGGGATTATGGCGGCAGATGTTGGATCCAGTAGAACATCTGGACTGGTGAGCAGGCAGCAGCCACAGCTGGATCCCAGTTCAACCAGTCAGAGCTGAACTGGGATTAGTTTGTGTTAATCTGCAGCAGCCCAGATTATCGGCCGTGTTGATGTTCCAGATGTTTCATCCTGGAAAGCATCAGAGCAGCACGGAGCCGCCTGATTGGTCGACTCAGGCGGCGCTTTGAGGCCGGTTGCCGTTGGAAACCTGATGAACCTGAGAGGAAACAGCTGCAGATGACTCATTATTTAATCCCACTTCAGGTTATTTAAACTGGCCCGTCTCCATGGCAACGGCAGTTTGATCTGAACAAAAGCTGCTGCTATGAGGCTGGAAAATCCCACCGTTTCTCCGGTCCTTAAACGCATCAGCCAGCAGGAAGTAGTTTGTGTCAGAGTTCTGGTTCTGGATGTTTGGATGTTAAAGGCTCACCGGACCGGTTCTTCAGCCCAAACAGAGGTCAGAGGTCACAGAGAATAAACTGCAGAAAGTCGTGTGAGAAGAGAAAGAAAACAACATAAAAATCAAACAATTTGGTGGAAAAAATTCATCCATATGAATAAAATCCAAGAAAAATAAAAAAATGATCAGAAAAAGAAATAGAGAAAAATTAAGAGGTAAAAAAACAAAGAAAAAAATTATAAGAAAATATTGAAATATGAAACAGAAGATGTAGAAAGATTTATAAAAAATATTCAAAAAGTTAAATGTTGAAAATATTAGTACATTTAAAATTAAGTAAAAATCCTAACTATGTAAAAGTAAGAAAGTTAATTATAGTAAAATTATTAGTATTAGTATTAAAAATAGAAAAAAATAATACAAAATTGAAATGTAAAAGGAGAAAAATAAATTAAAATGTTAAACTGCAGATTAACAATAATAATAATTGTAATAGTTGTAAAAATAAATTCTTTAGATGTAGAAAATTAAGGAAATAGATTAAAATAAATAAACTTAAAGTAAAACAAACTTGTACAGAAAATATTTTTGTATTAAAAATTAGATGAAAATATAAAGTATGATAAAACATTGGTAGATTTAAACTGTAAATAAAATGTTAAAATAAGCAGAAGTTTTTATAAAAGTGAAAATAAATAAAAGATTAAAGAAGTTTGAAGTGAAACCAGGAAGAATGAGAAGAGAAAATAGTACAGATAATATTACTACTATTAACGCTACTACTGATACTACTAACGCTACTACTGATACTACTAACGCTACTACTGGCACTATTAACGCTACTACTGGTACTATTAACGCTACTACTGGCACTATTAACGCTACTACTGGCACTATTAACGCTACTACTGGTACTATTAACGCTACTACTGGTACTATTAACACTACTACTGATACTACTAACGCTACTACTGATACTACTAACGCTACTACTGGCACTATTAACGCTACTACTGGTACTATTAACGCTACTACTGGTACTATTAACGCTACTACTGATACTACTAACGCTACTACTGGTACTATTAACGCTACTACTGGCACTATTGACGCTACTACTGGTACTATTAACGCTACTACTGGCACTATTAACGCTACTACTGGTACTATTAACGCTACTACTGGTACTATTAACGCTACTACTGGCACTATTGACGCTACTACTGGTACTATTAACGCTACTACTGGCACTATTAACGCTACTACTGGCACTATTAACGCTACTACTGGTACTATTAACGCTACTACTGATACTACTAACGCTACTACTGGCACTATTAACACTACTACTGGTACTATTAACGCTACTACTGGTACTATTAACACTACTACTGGTACTATTAACGCTACTACTGGTACTACTAACGCTACTACTGGTACTATTAGCGCTACTACTGGTACTATTAACGCTACTACTGATACTACTAACGCTACTACTGGCACTATTAACACTACTACTGGTACTATTAACGCTACTACTGGCACTATTAACGCTACTACTGATACTACTAACGCTACTACTGGCACTATTAACACTACTACTGGTACTATTAACGCTACTACTGGTACTATTAACACTACTACTGGTACTATTAACGCTACTACTGGTACTACTAACGCTACTACTGGTACTATTAGCGCTACTACTGGTACTATTAACGCTACTACTGATACTACTAACGCTACTACTGGCACTATTAACACTACTACTGGTACTATTAACGCTACTACTGGTACTATTAACACTACTACTGGTACTATTAACGCTACTACTGGTACTATTAACGCTACTACTGGTACTATTAACGCTACTACTGGTACTATTAACGCTACTACTGGTACTATTAACGCTACTACTGGTACTATTAACGCTACTACTGGCACTATTAACGCTACTACTGGTACTGTTAACGCTACTACTGGTACTGTTAACGCTACTACTGGTACTGTTAACGCTACTACTGGTACTGTTAACGCTACTACTGGTACTATTAACGCTACTACTGGTACTATTAACGCTACTACTGGTACTATTAACGCTACTACTGGTACTATTAACGCTACTACTGGTACTATTAACGCTACTACTGGCACTATTAACGCTACTACTGGTACTGTTAACGCTACTACTGGTACTATTAACACTACTACTGGTACTATTAACGCTACTACTGGTACTATTAACGCTACTACTGGTACTATTAACGCTACTACTGGTACTGTTAACGCTACTACTGGCACTATTAACGCTACTACTGGTACTGTTAACGCTACTACTGGTACTATTAACGCTACTACTGGTACTATTAACGCTACTACTGGTACTATTAACGCTACTACTGGCACTGTTAACGCTACTACTGGTACTATTAACACTACTACTGGTACTATTAACGCTACTACTGGTACTATTAACGCTACTACTGGTACTATTAACGCTACTACTGGTACTACTACTGATACTACTGGCACTATTAACGCTACTACTGGTACTATTAACACTACTACTGGTACTATTAACGCTACTACTGGTACTACTACTGATACTATTAACGCTACTACTGGTACTACTACTGATACTATTAACGCTACTACTGGTACTATTAACGCTACTACTGGTACTGTTAGCGCTACTACTCGTACTATTAACGCTACTACTGGTACTGTTAACGCTACTACTGGTACTATTAACGCTACTACTGGCACTATTAACGCTACTACTGGCACTGTTAGCGCTACTACTGGTACTATTAACGCTACTACTGGTACTATTAACGCTACTACTGGTACTATTAACGCTACTACTGGCACTATTAACGCTACTACTGGCACTATTAACGCTACTACTGGCACTATTAACGCTACTACTGGTACTATTAACGCTACTACTGGTACTATTAACGCTACTACTGGCACTATTAACGCTACTACTGGAACTATTAACACTACTACTGGTACTATTAACGCTACTACTGGTACTATTAACGCTACTACTGGTACTATTAACGCTACTACTGGCACTATTAACGCTACTACTGGTACTATTAACGCTACTACTGGTACTATTAACGCTACTACTGGTACTATTAACGCTACTACTGGCGCTATTAACACTACTACTGGTACTATTAGCGCTACTACTGGTACTATTAACGCTACTACTGGTACTGTTAACGCTACTACTGGCACTATTAACGCTACTACTGGCACTGTTAACGCTACTACTGGTACTATTAACGCTACTACTGGTACTATTAACGCTACTACTGGTACTACTACTGATACTATTAACGCTACTACTGGCACTATTAACGCTACTACTGGTACTATTAACGCTACTACTGGTACTACTACTGATACTATTAACGCTACTACTGGCACTATTAACGCTACTACTGGTACTGTTAACGCTACTACTGGTACTATTAACGCTACTACTGGCACTATTAACGCTACTACTGGTACTGTTAACGCTACTACTGGTACTATTAACGCTACTACTGGCACTATTAACGCTACTACTGGTACTGTTAACGCTACTACTGGTACTGTTAACGCTACTACTGGCGCTATTAACGCTACTACTGGTACTATTAGCGCTACTACTGGTACTATTAACGCTACTACTGGTACTGTTAGCGCTACTACTGGTACTGTTAACGCTACTACTGGCACTATTAACGCTACTACTGGCACTATTAACGCTACTACTGGTACTATTAACGCTACTACTGGTACTGTTAACGCTACTACTGGTACTATTAACGCTACTACTGGCACTATTAACGCTACTACTGGTACTATTAACGCTACTACTGGTACTATTAGCGCTACTACTGGCACTATTAACGCTACTACTGGTACTATTAACGCTACTACTGGCACTATTAACGCTACTACTGGTACTATTAACGCTACTACTGGTACTGTTAACGCTACTACTGGTACTATTAACGCTACTACTGGCACTATTAACGCTACTACTGGTACTATTAACGCTACTACTGGTACTATTAGCGCTACTACTGGCACTATTAACGCTACTACTGGTACTACTATTACTATTAATACTACTGCTGCTAATAATAATAATAATAATAACAACAGAGAAGAGTAAAACATGTCTGGTCTGCTGGTCCAGTCGGATCCCTAGTTCTGGTTCTGGTTTCTACCAGCCAGAGGAGGAAGTGTCACTTCTCTATCAGACGGTGAACTGCTGGCCCGTTACCATGGAAACTGGACCCGGGTCAGGCCTCCGTCTGGAAACCTGCAGTAAACGTTTCTGTTCCCGGTTCGGTTCTGCTCCTGAGCCCGGTGGGGACGGGCCGGCGCGTGGCAGGAAGTGACATCATCAGTCTCTCCTGGGAGCCGCTGTAAGCTAACGAGCCGCATTGTGTTAGCGGGACAGGAAGTTTATTTATACTGCTGGACGCAGCGGAGCTGTTGTTGATACTTCCTGTCGAGGAGACGCAGCCGAGACACGTCCAGGTGCTTGGTCCATCTACCTGTTGGGATACCTGGATGTGCGTTTGCGCCTCCTGCTGGCTGCTAACGCTGTTGCCGCTCCAGGTGTAAAAGCAGCTGCTGCTCCAGTTGGCAGCAGAGAAAACCTGAGGCTGCTGCAGAATACGGAGGACTGGTGCTGCCAAAACTTTATTCATAGTTGCTTTAAACCATGACTAACTATATTATTTAGTTTTCCATTTCATTTCATTTCCCATCAAATTTTTTTAATAATTACTTTTCTTTGCCTAATTATTTTTTTAAGATTCTGTATTTATTGAATATTTTTTTCAATTTCATTTTTAGACTTTTGAATGTAATATTTTAAACATTAATCATTTTATCAAGCCATTTACTTATTTCAGTATTTGCGGTTGTTTATTGGCAGTAGCAGTCCTCCATAGAACGAAGCAGCTACTGATTCATAGTAGAAACTACAAAGTCCATAAGCTTTAGTTTAAAAAAATATATAGTCATTTAAAAAAACGAAAATGTTTATTTGTAATTATTTTAAATTTTTGTCTTGTAGTTTTTATTTTTTTTAAATATTGTAATTCATATTTAAAATATTTTGCTGTTGATGTAAAATCTGGTCAGAGTTTCTTCCTGCTTGTATTAAAGCAGTTTTTCTGCATTAATTATCAAATAAATATGAATTAAAGATGAAAACTGGCTGAAGCTCAGAAGTGGATCTGGACGCTGTAGAAACAGGAAGTGATGTCGCATCATTTCCTGCAGGACTCAGAGTCATCTCCACAGGAAACCAGCCAGAAATAAACCTGGCTGGCTTTGTTTGAGGAAGTGATGCTCGTTACCGTGGCAACGTGTTCCACAGGCAGGCCTGCAGCCGCGTTGCCGTGGCAACCAGCGGAGCAGCGAGACAGCAGAGTGTCATGGTGGCTGTGGAGCGCAGCGCCTAGTGGTGAGCAGCAGGGGGCAGCAGAGAGCTAATGTTCATGAAGGTTCAGTCGGCCGCACTAAGGCTCTGATATGAACAGAGAGGTCAAAGGTCAGCAGTCAGACACCAAACAAACAGCCCTTCATGTTGCTACTGATCGCTGGTGGAGATTAAATCCACTTCCTGTTGGGATTCAGCTGAAACTGGCCAATCAGAGCTGATGTTGACTGAATGTATGGAAAGCAGGTTTATCCGATAATCAGATAGGAAAAGTTCATCTGAGCTGGACGAGTTTCTTCTTTCTTTCTGTTTATATTCTTTCTTTCGTTTTTTCCTCCTTGTTTCCTCTCTTTCTTGTTGTCTTTATGTCTTTAATTCTTTGCCTCTGGTCTCTTATTAAAACAGGCTGGTGCCTTGATGGCTGTTAATTTGAGGTAAATTGTCCCCAGCAGGCCTCCATCCTCATGTTTAGTGTTTGATCAAGTGAAGGTCGTTTGAAATGTTTGGAGGTGAAGTGGATGAGAGCTGCAGGTTGAATTCCCTGCTGGGTTTGTATTGTTAGTCTCTCCTGGGAGTTGAACCGTCGGCCTGTCCCTCCTCCTCTCCTCCAGGATTAAAGATTTGGATTATAACTTCATGAATGTGTGATGAGCTGCTCTCCATCTGTGCTGCAGCTGCCTCTCTTTGTCAGCTCCTGCTGCAGGTTTGGGCTTCAGACGGATCTACGGTGTCCCTGAAGGCCCAGAAAGTCAAAGCCCAGCCATCAGAGCAGACCTGACTAAAAGGTGGAGCAGGAGAACATCTCAGGTCTGGATCCTGGTTTGCACAGAGCGGCCCCTCCCCCGCCCTGTGGTCTCCATGGCAACAGAGCAGCGTCTGCTCAGTGGAGCGGGAGCTTGCTGTCCGGGTTCACATGGATCGGATCCTGACCCAACAGAACCTTCATGCTGTCTGCTGCCCCTGCTGGTCACTGCTGGTCACTGCTGGTCACTTCTGCCTGCTTCGCTTCGCTTTGCCATTTTTGAGAGTTTTTTGTGCTGGAAACTGAAACCTGTGTGTGCACAGTGATGATGCTGTCAGCAGGGGGCCTGCTGCTGCCCCTCCCCCACCCGCTGCTGGTTGACCCAGTTTCCAGGCTGCAGGGTGAGGCAGAGCGTGGGAGGAAGATGCTGCAGCTGCTCAGGTTGTTGGTTTGGTTCCACCTGCAGTCACACCTGGATTTACCGCCTGCATCTGAATAAATCCGACCTTTAGTTTCTGGATCAACGGGGATAAAATCGGCTGCCAACACCTGGTTCTGTTTGGGCCGGGTCAGCGCCGTTCTCCTCACAGTGAACACTCTGGCAGCCGCTGCAGCGCCGCATGCATATTTCATAGCATGGAGAGATACAGCAGCAACACGCAGCCGGTCCGGCGACCCGCAGCCGGTCCGGCGACCCGCAGCCGGTCCAGTCCCACGCCAGCAGTTTGCTTTACCGCTCTGAGGTCATGATGCTGATAACTTTGCTGACCCGGTTCAGGTTCTGCCAGCCGCTCTGACCTCAGCTGGTTTTACATCCTTCATGGTTCCGTCTGTCCTTCCATGGACCAGAATCAGGAGGTTCTGTGAATCAGAAGGAGACAAGAGTAGAGCCCAGAGGAACCCCAACCAGACTCACTGTTTTCATTTTCTCTAAATCAGCTGCAGACATCTTCATCTGTTTCCCAGTAATCCCACTTCAGTCTGTCTACTGGTTTCAAACAGCTGCTTCCTGGTTCGTCTGACGGTTCTGATCCGGTTCCACTGGGTTCCGTTCAAACTGCTGGAGGTTTTTATGTTTAATGAGGATGAATGAACCGTTACTGTCCAGTTAAAGCTGATTAATGATGACCATGAAACGTCAGAGCAAAGAAAACCCAAACTATTTTATATTAAATCAATTTAATATAAAATAATGAATTTTTTCTTCTGTTTCATTCTGTGTGAAAGATGCAGAACCAGTTGCCTCTCACCTTTAATGAACTACTAAGACTAAAGGTCAGTCCTGTGGAGGTCAGAGGTCAGCAGATAAACCTGAGGGGAGAATCTGCCGAGGTTCTGACCCGTTTTACCTCCAACAGATGGAAAGATGGAAGGAGGAATAGAAAGATGAAGGAGGGAATGTTTTCAGTGTGACGCATGAAAATCACAGAGGAAGAAGAGGACAGCCCCGCACAGGCCCCGCCCCCCAGGACCTGGGAGAAGGTCTGAGGTGAGGAAGAGGAGGATGAAGGATGAAGCAAACGCTCCACTAACTCCTGCTTAGCTCCTCTCACTTCTCCAGATGACCTCTGACCCCTACAACTGGTTCAAGGGATCCAGACCATAAAGGGTCAAAGTTCAGCTCCGTTTTTCTGCCAACAGTCTGGGATGATTTTGGTTTCTCTTTGTTTCGCATCACGAGTCACATGACCAGAGCCAGCAAGTTACTACTGCAGGAAACACAGAAGAAGAAAACAGGAAGTGGAACCAGAGCTCCCAGGTAGGCGGAGCTTATCGCTCCAAGGCCTGAATGAGACGCTGACGTCTGCTCTGATTGGCTGACAGCTGAGCGCTAGCGCCACCATGGCTGAGTTCTGAATAAACTGTTTCATCCGCCATCATTATTATCGACTCATGTGAACACATTAATTCACATTTGATGGAAACAAGTTTTTGTTACATCAGAATAAAAACAAACATCTGGGATGTGACCAGCTGGACAGGTTGGACGTCTGAGAACCGGGTCAGAACCCAGACTGGAGGGGAGACCCGGAGAGATGAGGGATTTTTCCACAGCTTCACTTGAACCACAGCATCGTCTGCAAACAGCTGGACCAACATGGCAGCTGCAGCAGCTCTGCTGGGCTCTATGGAGGGAACATGTTGGGTTCTGCTCTGGTTCTGGTTCTGGTCGGAGGAACCGGCCCAAACTGGGAGACGGGACCAGCTGGGACTGGGAGTCTGCTGTTGGAGCTGCAGATCTGCCTGAGCCTGCATGGCTGCAGGGAGGAAGAGGAGGAGGAAGAGCCAGCGCAGTGGGGAGAGAGCAGGCTGGAAAACCTGGACTGGAGTTCCTGTTTTCCTGCTGGAGACCAGAATAAACCCAGAGGAGAATGTTTAGCTGAGACCGCTCTGCTTTACTGGAACCTGATCCGTTTGGTTTATGAAACTTTTCAAAAGTTTCATAAACTTTTCAAAAGAAAAGTTTCAGTTTTAGTTTAGAGTAAAAATGATCCTGGTCTTCTCTAAACAAACCTTCAGTTCATCCACAGGGTGTCCAAACTTTTTACTCAAAATTCATTCATTATTTTAGCTTTACCTGTTTAATAATAAACCCGTTTTTATGAAATCTATGTATGAAAACATAAACATGTTTGGACCGTTGCCTTATTTAAAAAAAATTATTTCTACGTTTGTTGGTTATTAATTATTTTCTATTTCTATTTTTTCTTGACTTGTAGCCAAACAAACTCATTTGAAGGGCCACAAATGGCCCCGGGCCACGATTTGGACACCCAGGAGATTCAGTCATGTTATTATTTGGTTTATTAATCGTTACATTTCAACAAACTGCAGCTCAGAGTTCAGATTAGAGGCAGTTTTTCCCTCCGTCAAACTTTCTCAGGAATGTTGGTCAGATGGATCTGATGTGAGTGTTGCTCCACCCCAGTCCGCCTCTGGCGCTCCGCTCCAGGTTTCCTCCCCTCCCTGGCGCTCCGCTCCAGGTTTCCTCCCCTCCCCGGCGCTCCGCTCCAGGTTTCCTCCCCTCCCGGCTCTGTGTGGGTGTCAGTGAGCAGTGGAGCGGCTCAGACAGCAGCAGCACTCCGGAGCTCCTCGTTGCTCGGCGGCAGCTGGAAACATTGAGGCGGCGGCGCTCTGGTCCCAGGTGAAGCAGGGGGGAGGAGGAGCAGCAGCCCGGAGGGGGGGGGACGCCATGGCGGTTGGAGTGGAGCCGGGTCAGTGAGAAACATCTGGAACATCAGGATGCTGATGGAGAGGGGAGCGCCTCAGAGGAAGACCGTGTACCGGATCTCCCTGACTCTGGTGAAGAGGGAGGACCTGGGGGGGTCGGCGGCGGGGCGGGGGGGTGGCGTGCTGGAGGAGGAAGAGCCAGAGCCGGCGGCGGCTCAGGGCAGCATCATGAGGAGGGTCAGGACGTTCAGCATGGGTCAGCTGGAGCTGGGCCGGCTCAGGGCGTCCCGCAGGGCACAGCGCGATGAACCGCGGCCCGAAACCGCCGCCGCCAAGGTGAGGAGGCTCCTGAAGGCCCACAGCATGGAGGACCGGGGCCCCACCCACCCCAGGGCCCCCCCGAAGCCCGGCCTGCTGCAGCGCAGCTTCAGCTTCAGCGTCCGGACCCGGATGAGCGGAGAACTGCTGCGTCTCCGGCAAGCGTCCAGAGACGGGTCGCCACAGACCCCGCCCCCTGTACAGGCCACGCCCCCCGCACAGGCCCCGCCCCTCAGGACCCGGGAGAAGAGCCGCACCCTGGAGGTGGGGGCCGTCCTCAGCAGGGCCGACTCGCTGACCGAGCTGAGCCGCCAGAGGGCCGGCGCCGCCAAGAACCGCACGCTGGACAACAGTGACCTGCAGCGGCGGGACGCTCAGGGCGACGGCGCCACGCCGCGGGGGGGCGACCGGCGGCTGGGACGCTTCTTCAGCGGGTTCTTCTCCAGACCCGGCCCGGCCCGGAACCCCGGGGTCGGCAGGTCGCTGCGGCGCGGTGCGGCGCCGTCCAGCACGGAGAGCGTGGACGGGGGCGGAGCCAACGGTAACCATGGTAACCACACACCTGGCTACCTGCTGGAGGCAGCAGCACACCCGGTCCAAACGGTCCAGAACCGGCAGGTTCATCTGTGAAACACAGATTATCAGATAATCCTCAATTCAGATTATTTTAATCTAAACCGTCGAGATTTTGACACAAATACCAGAGAAGATGTAAACTATAATATATTACTATATATTACTATATAATATATTACTATATATTATATATTACTATATATTATATATTACTATTATTATATTATATATTACTGAGATAATATAGAGTTTATATTATCTAAATGTTTCATTAATTTAGCCAGAATCATAATCTAGAAAATGAATCTAGATTGACTTCTGTACCAAACGTTTCTTATCGTCTCCAGACAGAAGCTGGACCGACGGCTCAGAGGGAGGAAACATTTCTGGGATTCTTCACACACCTGAGTGTGTGTGTGTGTGTGAGTGTGTGTGTGTGTGTGTGTGTGTGACCTACATCCTCGGCCAAGCAGAAGTAATGTCCTCCTGAGAGGAGAACTGAGCGCGCTCAGTAGCAGCTTTAGTGACAGGAAATGAGGTCAGCAGGGCTGCTCTCTCGGCCCTCAGGGTTTATTGAACTGGTTCTGGTTCTGGTCCCGCAGCATCACACATCCTCCACTGTGCTCTGTGGTTCACTTCTTGAGGTTCAGCCAATCAGGCGGGTCGTCCTCACAGGCCCCGCCCCCAGCTGCTGACCCGCTGACCCGACCCGCTCTGGAACCCGCGTCTGACCCGGCCAGACTGGGACGCCGGGCTGATCCAGTTATCCTGAAGCTCAGCCAGCTGGAGGCTCCTTCACAATAAGAGCCCAGAACCAGGAAGTAAAACTTCTGACAAACATCTAAAAATAAAGAGTCTGAGGCTGAGTCAGGACCGGGCCAGACAGCCGGCCCGGTCCAGCAGGAGCCGGGTCTGAGGACTGGTTCTGGTTCTGGTTCTTATTGAGCTGAATCAGTTTAAAAAACCAAACACAGAATATAGAATTAAAATAAAAGATGTAACTCTGGTCACATTTCACACTGAATTAAATTAAAATAATTATTACCTAAAATAAAGTCATAATATTTAATATTTCACTAAATATTTTCAAAGTATTTGTTGTCTAAAATGATTTTTGCTGCAGCCTGCTGCAGCAGTTAGCTTTGCTGGCTGTGATTGGTTGCTTATCCAGTATTTATAAGGAGAGCTCTGATTGGACGAGAAAATCCCGGCCTGTGATTGGCTGCTGGTCCAGACGGTACTGAGCGTGTGCAGATCTGTTTGTTGCTCAAACAGCAGCAGCCAATCGTCTGACGTTTTGTGATGAAGCTGTTAGCATGACGGTAGAAACAGGACAATTAGCTAAAGCTAACGCTAACGCTAAAGGAGGAAAACTGAAACAAATAAAAATGTAACTAATGGAAAAAGTATAACTGAAACTATATTGTGCTTTTATCAAACTAAAACATTAAAACTATAAATAATATCTTTATTTATAGATATGATGCTGTTTTATTTATTAGCATTTCAGTTTGATGTGAAACAATCTGCTCAGATCAGCTGATGGAAAAATACGGAGCTACAAACATGTGAAAACTGAAAAAGTTTAGAAACTCCAGGCAGCTGGTTAATCAACAATAAATGAACATATTTTCTGTTGAGTATTTATTATGTAAACATGATCACCTACCCTAACCCCTAACCTCTGACCTTTTGACTGAAGCATCTAAACAGTGGTGGAGAAAGTACTCATACAATGTACTTAAGTAAAAGTACAAATACACAGACAAAAATTTACTCAAGTAAAAGTCAAAGTACCACATTATTATTTTACTTAAGTAAAAGTAAGAAAGTACAAGCTTTTAAAACTACTTAAGTATTAAAAGTAAAAGTACTTGCCGACCATAATACCTAACGGCTTATATAATGTCATTCAGTGTACCTATCGTATTTAGTTTTAATAAATCAGTAATGTACCATTTTAATGAGCAATGCTGCAGATAAAGCATGTTTTTATTGTGTTTACCCCCTGTGACAGTTTAGATTTAGATATTTTATTCTATGCATCAGAATTCCAGGGATGACCTGCAGGGTTACATGTAATTAGGCAAAATGAGAGAAATTATTATACCTTTGAAATGTTTTATTTAATTCAAAATAAACACGTTCAAAAGAAAATTGTTTCCCTGAAAAAAGGGACTTTAAACTGACCTAACAAACATCAAGCGATTTGGAAACATCTAGTCTTTCGTCCTAACAAAACATGAACTTAACTTTTCTGCCAGCTATTTTGAGAGAACTCTTAACAGAAAGGGGCTGACAATGAACACCTTCCAGGCAGGGGGGGTACGGCTGACTCTGTGGGCGGGCATGTCCGCCAATGTCGCCGGACTCTCATTGGAACCCATATTCTAATTTATTGAATATGACTGTAACTGTTACATGGAGATTATTTTAATGGCGCTAACATTTATTCAATAACCAGGACGTGAAGGAGTTTAGCGTCAACTTATATGTAACATTCATGGCGGGAGACGTGATCACGACCGCAGTAATCACTGTTACTTGCAAGTTCATGCTAGCTTATAACAATATACAGTAATCGTATTTATTTACTGCAGTCGAGTTCAACAAAAAGCTTGCTAAGATTACATAAAACTTCACTAACACAAATTAATTTAACATCGATAGCGTTTAGCAACTTAACTTACCTCAATATGTTTTTTCAAATGTGATGGTGAATTTTTGAAAGATAGAATTTCATGCAAAGGCGGCATTGGAATCTCCAGGAAGCGTTTTTTGACCCCGTTATTTCAAAGAAATGTTTTAAATAAGACCATGGGTGGGGCAGGTCTTCTGGAGGATGACTATCCTTGGACTCCATTCTGGGAGTTAATGATTCTGCAGGTCCTGCGTACTGTGCTGCTCTTCTTGAGGGAGGGCCTAATGGTTATTTCCCGCTTTGGATTGGTTCAGCGGACTGATTCTGCTCTCGCCATTGGATACTTTCAAACTAACGAACAAATCAAAAAACTGAAATGCGTCTTGGATGTAACGAGTAACGAAACGCTATATAGAAATGTAGTGAAGTAGAAAGTACAGATACTTACTGTTAAATGTAGTGGAGTAAAAGTAGAAAGTATCCATTATTAAATCTACTTAAGTAAAGTACAGATACACGAAAATTGTACTTAAGTACACTAACGAAGTACTTGTACTTCGTTACTTCCCACCACTGCATCTAAAAATATTAAAAAACTAAAACTAATGAAAACTAAAGTCATCAGATTGAAAGTCCAGGAGGAATAAAACTGAAGAGTAATGGACCAGAACCTCTCTGACCCGGCTCGGCCCCATCAGGACCCGTTGCTCCTGTTTCCTGGAGGAGTCGGAACCTGCTGGTACTGCTGCCTGCAGGTTGCTGGTCCAAAGTCCAACAGAACCGGACACGAGGCCGGCCGGCTGGCCCGGCTCATCTCAGCCGGACGCCCCCGGGCCGCCCTGAGAGGAGGGCCAGAACCGGGCTGGAGTGGAGCGTTTGATCAGGAGGAGGAAGAGGAGGAAGAGGAGTAGCCAGGCGGGGGAGGGGGGATGGTCGGCTGATTACAGGCTCAGATATAGGTCACAACGTGTGTGTGTGTGTGTGTGTGTGTGTGTGTGGGTGTGTGTGGGTGTTAGCCTATCAGTGTTTCCTGCTCTTCACACTGATCGTTTGTTCTGGTCTGAATCTGATGGGATCATGGCTCCACTGCTGGTTCTGTTTGGACCTGTTCTGGTTCTGCTGCTCAGACACCAGAGCGGGCTGGTCTGGTTCTGATACTCTGTTCTGGTTCTGGATCCCCAGTCCTCCAGTTTGGTGTCCAAACCTTTAAATCTTTGTTTGCGGCAGAACTTCATTCTCTGGGTTTTCCATGTAAATGATGGCGTTGCCATGGAGATCTGAGTTTAGGAAGTGAATCTGCTTCAGGGCCTCAGGGCCACGGTTCCTCAGCTGCAGTCAGGGGCCACACATGGCCCCCGGGCCGCATGTTGGACCCCCTACATGTAGTATCAGGAGGACGAATCGCAGACAGAGCAGCTGATGATGAAGAGCCGCTCCTCTTCCTCCAGGTGTGTTACCTGTCGGACAGGTTGACCTGCAAACAGACGGCCTTTGTTCTGCAGAAGCAACCGGGTCCAGAGGGGAACCCCAGCAGAACTCGTCTACCAGAACGGATCAGAACCAGTAAGAACCCGACATCAGGAGGTTCTGGTTCCGTTTGTCCCTCTGCTGCTGGGATGGGACAGGGGGCGTGGCCTACTGGACTGAAGGCGTGGCTTGTTGTCTAGTGGGCGTGGCCTGCTCCTTGTTTACTCTGCCAGCTGTTAGTGAGGCGTTCGGATTCCTGTCGTTCTTTAAGCTGCTGACTGACGTCATCCAGATATTCATCAGTTTCTCCAGGCAGATTTTAGTGATATTGTAGAAAACTAGCCAGTGTAGCGTTAGCATGCTAATCATGAACAACAACTGAAGACGGGCAGAAACTTTTCATCAAGGTGATAAAATGATAAATAACAAACATTTAATAAATAAGAATGTTAATAATACACTTATACAAAAATACACTTTTCATCAAAACAATAAACAGATTCAACAGAACTAATAAAAATGTAAAGAATGAAATCATAAATAGGTTAATTATTGTTAAAAGAAACAAAATAACCATAAAACATTTAAGAAAGTAAAGTAGCAATTTAAAAAATATGATGAAGGATTTGTAATAAAGCATATGTTTTAAAATGACATTATAAACGTTAAATATATGAATACATGATTAATATATTATAATGATATATGTTTAATATCTAAATTCAAATAAAATAAATAATTAGAAGAATTATTTCATGATTATTCATTTAGAAAGTAATGAAGCCTTTGGAATATCTTGTCCATGTTCAGTTGTTTTATTTATGAATTATTGGTAATAATCTGCTGAAGTTCAGACAGGTTCAGGTTCTGACGTGTTCTGGATGATCTTCATACCATGAATACCTGCAGCCTGATCAGCAGAACCGACCCGACCCGACCCCGCGGCTCAGATCTTATCTGATATGATCCGCCTGCCACTAGCCACGCCCTCTTCTGACTCCGCCCACCTTTTAGCCCAGAAACCAGCAATTTCCTTCCAGTTGAAGCTGCTGGTCCATCACCTGGTGCAGCAGAGGAAAACAGGAAGCAGCTGGATCAACATCCTGCCTGGCATTATGTGACGTATCAGCCTTCCATACATGCCAAACAATGCATGTCCCTCTGCTGCTGCTGGGATGCTCTGTGACACCGCCGGCCAATCAGGACGCTCCGCTCTGGATTCTTTCCATGCGGACGAAGTTTGGACCTCAGAACCGGGTCAGGATCATCCTGACCACATTCTGTGGACAAACCTCTGGAAAAGTCCAAACTAAAATAAACTTTGTCCCAAAGTCCAGGGCTGGTTTAAACCGGTTTAAACCAGTTTATCAAAATAAACAAAACATTGATCACTTTAAACCGGTTTAAATGATCAAAAGCAACAAAAAAAACCTACTGAGCTTAAACTACTGTAAACCGGTTTAAGCTGCTTTTCATGACTGCAGATGGAAACGGGTTGATTTGTGACCCGGTTCTGGTGTTTCATCCAAATAAAATACATTTTCCTCATTTAAGGATATTTTAGCTGGGATTTGTTTTTACAGTGTAAGCTATCAGATTTACAATAAAAAGTTGTTTGTTTTTTAAGAATTTGCCAATTTTTCCTGCTTCTATTGAATCATCTGAATAAATTCAGGGAAAAGATAATTTCATTTTGAACCTTTACTGTAAAAATATAATATATATATTTATCTATTCAGGATATCCGTTTTTGTCTCGTAATAAGTAAGAAAATATAAAAAATATTTTAATGTAAGAAGACTCTACAGATTTTGAATTTGTTAAATTACAGAATAAATGTTTTAATTGTTGAAATGAATCATTTCATTCTAACCAAATGTTTGGTTCCAGTTTTACAGTGAATGTTTTGATTTTAAGGATAAATTCTGACGTTTTCTGGTTTCCGGGCCTTTGCAGAATCAGAACCAACTTAGGGTCAAGTTTTGGGTTTTGTGGCGCTGAAGTATGAATAACTGTGAGTCATGGTTCTGGACCGACCCGGCCTGGCTCAACCCGACTAACTGCTGCTTTCTCCTCAGACGCCTTCGTCAACAGCCAGGAGTGGACCCTCAGCCGGACCGTACCAGAACTCAAAGTGGTGAGTCCCGGTATCGTGTCACAGTCGACCCGGTCCGGTCCAGTCTGGTCCAATCAGAACTAACCGCCCGGTTCTGTCTCCTCGCAGGGCATTGTGGGTAATCTGGCCAGCGGGAAGTCGGCGCTGGTCCACCGGTACCTGACAGGAACCTACGTCCAGGAAGAGTCTCCTGAAGGTGAGGGGTTCTGGTGTCGGTCCGACCTGATTCCTCTGAGTTCTGATCAGAAATTAACCAGAATAATGAGCAGAACCGGGTCAGAAGGTCTCCTCTAACCGGACCCGACCAGAACATCCACAGACCCAGCTTCACTGCAGGAAGGTTCTGCTGAACAGAACCGGACAGAACCGACTCTTATCCCATTATTTATACTTATTTTTTACTGATTTATTTCTATATTTTTATTTACATTAGTACATAAGTTGTTCTTCTTTTACTCCATGTTTGGGGTTTGGTTCTGGTCCGGTTCTGGTCCGGTTCAGCAGCAGCTGGAGGCTCCAGCAGGAAGCGCATTCCTCCGCTCTAAAAATACGCAAGGCCCGGGTTACCGTGGCAACGCAGCCGGACCACAGACCAGAACTATTCTGGTTCTGGAGCAGGCCGGCCCGGTGGGTCGTCCCGCTCTGCGGTGCGTTCAGGGCCGCTCAGACAGACCAGCGCAGCCGTTAGCGGCGGAAACCTGCCTGACCTCCGACCTCTGACCCACAAACCAGGAGGAAACGGATCCAGAACAGGAGCCAGATGACTTAGGCTGCTGTCCTCTGTGACCTCTCCGTGACCTCTGCATGTCCTTCAGCCTCTGACCTTGCTCTGCTTTGTGTTTCCTCTCTTGCTGCTTTCTGGGACGCTCTGATAATCTAGCTGACGTGGATGCAGGTAAATACTCACTCTGGTAGTCCGTCCGTCTGTCCATCCATCTCCCTGTCCGTCTGCCCATCTATCCATCCGTCCATCCATCTCCCTATCCCTCCATCCCTCCATGTCAGACCGCTGTAGGTTCTAGCAGCAGCTCTTGGCAGCAGCAACTCGGTTCTTGTCTCTTATTGACAAAACACAACAATAAAGTTTCTCTAAACCTTCAGCTGATCAGCCAGAAAAGGGTTTATTTATAATACCTTATATTTTATTCATTTTTTGTTTTTATATTTTTGCTTTATTTAAAATATGTTATTTATTTAGATTATATATATTAATTTATTTATGTAACAATAGGTCAGATTATTTTTATTAAGTAATGAAGTAAAACCAGATAAAAAGTCAGATTTCCTCCTAACTCCGTTTTGACGGCAGATGTTTCTGTTTAACTCAGAGGCAGAAATGATCCGGAATGTTTCCAGAACAACGACTTAAGGAACCCGATCGGTTCTGCAGAACCTAAAGCTGACTCCAGCCAGCTGCTGTTAGCCGACTGTTAGCCTAGCTAGCGGTTAGCTCCGCCTCTCCTTCGCTCTTTTTCGTTTTCCAGCTCTTCGTCGTCTTCATCCTCAGTAGCTAGAAAAAACTCAAGCCTCATTCTGATCCAGAAGAGAAAAGTTTCCAGTTCAGGTCTGACTGGAAGGCGGTTTGAGTCCAGTAGGATTTCGGATCGGGTCAGACTGAACATCAGGTTCACTGGGTCAGGAAACGGCAGCCGTTAATCCGGCTGAACAGCGCCCCTACAGGCCGGAGGTTTTAATAACGAAACAAATCCTAAACCTGTGAACTTTATGACTTAATAACTACCAGTAAAAGTTGCTAATGAACCATATAAATAGGTTCTTTAGCGAACCAACATTCGTTAAAGAATGTTGGAACCCTGAATCTAATAAATTTGGGGTTTAGCAGGTTTTTCAGACATTTTTTTTCTGCATAATCTTTGCATAATTATCCACAAAGAAATATTAATCTCTCATACAAAAAAAGTCCAAACTTTAAAAGTCCAGTTACCATTTTAAAGGTAAAATTTCCTTCTGAAAATATTTGTCTAAATTTCTAAGCCATCTTTTTCCATTCGTGGCTCCAGAGTTTGGTTAGCACCAAGCTAACAGAGACCCAGCTGATACAATAATGATCCTGTTCGCCAGGGGGCGCTAGTTTAAGCATGTGTGAGCGCAGCAGCTGAACCAATCAGCTGTGCTCTCCTCTCTGCCGCAGGAGGGCGCTTTAAGAAGGAGATCGTGGTGGACGGCCAGAGTCATCTGCTGCTCATCAGGGATGAAGGAGGCCCCCCAGAGGCGCAGGTGGGTACTGCAGCTGTTACCGGGGCAATAACTGGATTTTAAACCATTCATATGATTAGAAATCAGTTTTTAATTAAGTTTCAACTTAAAATTAATTACCTTTCACATCTCGGTGCTTATACTCTGCAATTTATTTGCAAAAAATATTTATTAAGAGACAGCTTTAAGATAAAAAGTATGAAAATAATAAAATATAATATTCTGTCAAGGTATAATGAAGAATTTGTGCTGTATCATTACAAACAATATATATTTTATATTTATATATATACTGCCTGTTTTGTGTTTAAATGTGTGTCTATATTAGGGATTATTTAACTATTGATTAATTCATTATTCTGACGATAAATTGGATAAAAACTGACATTCAGCAGATTTTATTTAAACTTTTTTAATATAATAGAAATACATTAAAAGTTGTAAACAAATAACTAAATTCCTTTTTTAAATAAAAACATAAACAGTTTAATCCATAAATTCAGTAACAAATTTTCATTTAAAACTTTTCTGTTGATAATTTTATAGATTAACTGATTAATAACTGATGGCAAAAGGTACTAATAGATTTTTATTGATTATGTTCTATTAAAAACAATAACAGAAAGTTTTTTATATTTTAAATGTTTATTTTTGCTTCATTTCTGTTCTGACTGTTGTTGTTTCAGCTCCAGTTAATGATTATTGATTATTAACCTGGTTGGTTTCAATAATCGACTCATCATGATTAGTCTATATGGATAGCTGATTGATTATTTGTTTCATTGAGTTTTTCAGTTTAAATCAGCCTGTGGTCCAGTCTGACCTGTGTGTGTGTGTGTGTGTGTGTGTGTGTGTGTGTGTGTGTGTGTGTGTGTGTGCGTTCAGTTCGCTCTGTGGGTGGACGCCGTGGTATTCGTGTTCAGCCTGGAGGATGAGATCAGCTTCCAGACGGTTTATCACTACTACAGCCGCCTGGCGTCCTACAGGAACACGGCCGACCTGCCGCTGGTGCTGGTGGGAACCCAAGGTGCTCACACACACACACACACACACACACACACACACACCAACATCCTGATCCACACACGCGTCCTGTCTGAGCCTCTGCTGCCATCTGGTGGCGGTAGGCGGCGTTACATCTGAGCGTCTCTCATTTCTCTCACACCACATCATGATGCAGCCACTGCTGTGCTTTACTCTCAGTGGTTCTGTTTAGAGGTCAAAGTTCACTTCTGGACGTCTTTTCCTGTTTCACCTGCTTCAGATCAAACTGGGCCCTCAGCATAATGCTGCCGGTCGGTTCTGATCCAACCAGAACCAGAACAGGCTGAGAGTCCATCAGAAACAAAACTGGCTTTCATCTCTGTCAGCTCATCTACCTGATTACCAAGTTATTTTAATTAATTTTATTTAATTATTCAATCATTTATTGATTTTTATTAATTTTATTTATGTCATGATTTATTTACTACTTTATTTATAATTAAGTTCATTTATTTACTTACCGTAATGGTTTATTAATTTGTTTCTTTCTAGAAAGAAAGATGTCTAGAAATCGATCAGCTGATCTTTTTATTTGAGATTTTCTTTTTGGTTTTATTTATTTTGTCATTCATTCATTTCATTTATTAATTTATTTATTACGTTGTATTTATTTCTTTAAATTATTTATTTTTATCCATTTAATTTGTTAATTTTATTATTTAATCATTCATTTATTTGTGATTATTTTATTTAAATTTTTGTCATTTCATATGTATTTATTAATTTAATCATTTATTTTTATGTATTATTATTGTGTCGCTGTGGAAGCCCTTCCACCAGCAGAGGGCGCCAGAGCCCCTCCTCCTGACCGTCTCTTCCGGTCGTTTCCCTCCAGACGCCATCAGCTCGTCCAACCCGCGGGTGATCGACGACAGCCGCGCCAGGAAACTTTCCAACGAGCTGAAGCGCTGCACCTACTATGAGACGTGCGCCACCTACGGGCTGAACGTGGAGCGCGTCTTCCAGGACGGTAAGCCGCTCCTGCGGGAAGGTGACTTTCCTCCATCGGCTCTTAATCGCTCCGCAATTAGGAGCGAAATGGCGCCGCTCGGCTATTCAGCTCCGACCAGCCGCAATTAACTTTTATAATGAGGAGGGGGGGAGATGAAGGGCCGGACATTACGGCTGAAAGTGACCGAGTGCCATCAGAGTCCTCACTGACCCGGCCGCCGGGTTCCGGTTCGGATCCGGTTTCACTTCACCTCAATAGTAGAACAACACCACATTTATCCGCACCAACTTTAAATGTCAAATTTACTACTTTAAATGAGTCCATGAAGGCAACATTAACGGCTGGTCCAGGGTTTCCAACCTGCTGTTGCTCCGCTGGTCCAGCAGGGGGCAGCCTGTCCTCTCTGAGCGGCGCTGCAGACCCGAGCCTCCGGAGGAAAGACTGCAGACTAAACGCTGCCTGATTATCCTCTTAATTATTCCACTGAGTGAGTGTGTGTGTGTGTGTGGGTGTGTGTGTGCGTGTGTGGGTGTGTGCGTGCGTGTGTGGGTGTGTGCGTGTGTGTGTGTGTTTGCCTCCTTGTATTTGTCTCATCATTATCTCAGATTAATCAGTTTTCTAATCATCCAGCAGAACCAAGAGTTTAATGTTTCTGTGGACAGCAGCAGCCTGCAGCGCTGTGTGTGTGTGTGTGTGTGTGTGTGTGTGTGTCACCACAGCAGTCTGCCTCTGTTTCCACACGTCCAGTGAATTTTCTGCATCTATGCTGCTTTTTCTAGGCTTTTGCAGCCATAATTTCTCGTGGATTAGAATGTTTAATCTAATTAATCAAACTTTATATCAATTAAATAATCAACATTTTAATTAAAAACATTTTGGATGCTAAAGTATTGGACAAACAGACGTATGAGCTCAAACTGAGATATTTATTTTTCTGTTCCCCGACTGTCAGATTGATCAAAGTGTTTTTATATCCAATCAGCTTCAGGAACATTTGAAAAAAAACATTTAATTGTGTTAAAATTCATGTAAATAATTCATCAAAATGAAGGCGTTAATGTCCCACCTCCAATAATTTAATGCAACTCATTATGTAGAAAACTGTTGAAAAAATTAAAACCTGGACATAATTAATGTCTCCCAACAGGAATTAGGTTAGCGATGACGCTAATGATACAAACAAGATGGCTGATTGGAAAAGATAACAGAAATTATTTTACACTGTAGTTACTCTTTTATGTCTCATCATGTCTGGTGATAATCGGATGTTATTTGGGTCTAAAGGTGAAAGTGAAGCATTTTTATCGCTTCGTTGTGTGTTGAAGAGTTCAGGTCTGTTTCTAGGGTCGGCTGTGTGACATTCAGGAAGTTGTGTTATTCCCCTGAGATAACCATGAGCTGCATCATGCAGGTATGGATGAATCTTCATCGGCGCAGACTGAGGGTTTGATGAAATTATTGCTACAGGGAGAGGTGATTATAGAGATTTATTACTAGATACTAGATACATTCTAGAGCATCAAAACACAAAGCTAACAGTTTGACAAGGTCAAGGTCACAGACAGCTGCTCCATGATGGACTAGCAAGGTAGCCAGCTAGCAAGCTAGTGAGAGGTAAGAAGTAATGTAGCATCAAGGCATAAAGCTAGCAAGTCATTACAGTAGGAAGCTAGTAAACTAGCGATCAAGCTAATAGGTTAGCAGCATGGAGGTTGACAGGTTATTTGATGTAAATCTGTCTGTGTTGTCATAAAGAGACGCTGCTCTGTGTGAAGATTGCAGACATTTAGCCTGAGGATGTGTCGGTGCAGTTCTGGTTTATGTTATTTCTATATTAGATGTGTTCCAGTGGTTCTGATGCTGCTGCTGCTCCTCCAGGTTCTCTCGTCTGTTTCTGATCAGACGTGGATTCCAGGTCATTTCTCCAGCTGGTTTTGTGTTTTGGTGATGAAACGACGAGTCGGATTGATTTTGTTTCTGTTTGAGTCGTGAGCGGCTGCAGGACGCTGCGGTTCTGGTTCTGATTGGTTTCCATTGATATTAATGATTAATGGAGGATTCATGCAGAGACAGGTTCGTCCTGAAGCGCCTGATTTAAACTGCATTTAGTAAATGTGAGTCGATGGGGAATGAAATCCCAATTTATGAGCGCGTATCGATGCTGTTTACATATTTCTGTGACCTTCAGCCATCGATCAGCCGGCTGAGGGGGCGGGGCTTCAGGCCCGGCTGGATAATGACGGCAGGAAGCAGAACTGCTGATTCTGTTACCTGGACAGGCTATGCCTTCACACCGCCAGGTCCAGAGTCCTGGTTACCACGGAAACCTTAATGAGAGCTCAATTATGTAACTCAGAGGCTGTTTAACATAAAGATTAAATCTGACCAGAGTTCTGGTAGAACGATGACTGCTGGGTTTTACTGTTAGCACCCGTCCTCAGAGTCTCTGTCTGTCCTCAGAGTCTCCTTCTGTCCTCCGTCTGTCCTCAGAGTCTCCTTCTGTCCTCCGTCTGTCCTCAGAGTCTCCTTCTGTCCTCCGTCTGTCCTCAGAGTCTCCTTCTGTCCTCAGAGACTTCGTCTGTCCTCAGAGACTCCGTCTGTCCTCAGAGTCTCTTTCTGTCCTCAGAGACTCCGTCTGTCCTCCGTCTCCTTCTGTCCTCCGTCTCCTTCTGTCCTCAGAGTCTCCTTCTGTCCTCCGTCTCCTTCTGTCCTCAGAGTCTCCTTCTGTCCTCCGTCTGTCCTCAGAGTCTCTGTCTGTCCTCAGAGTCTCCGTCTGTTCTCAGAGTCTCCTTCTGTCCTCAGAGTCTCCGTCTGTTCTCAGAGTCTCCTTCTGTCCTCAGAGTCTCCGTCTGTTCTCAGAGTCTCCTTCTGTCCTCAGAGTCTCCGTCTGTCCTCAGTCTGTCCTCAGAGTATCCGTCTGTCCTCAGAGTCTCCGTCTGTCCTCAGTCTGTCCTCAGAGTCTCTGTCTGTCCTCAGAGTCTCCGTCTGTCCTCAGTTTGTCCTCATTGTCTGTCCTCATTGTCTGTCTCTGTCTCTTTGTGTGTCTGATTTCCTGTAATGTAAAGTGAAGCCGGTCGGTTGGGGGAGGAGCGGAGCGTGACCTCCATGTGAGGGACTCAGGGGGTGACAACGACGTGCTTTCTCGTCCATCAGCGCACTAATTTAATTAGCTTAATTACACCGACATGAACCCCTTCTCACACACACACACACACACATGAACTGTGTGTGTGTGTGTGAGGAACTCTTCTTCTTTATAATCCGTGTCGGAGTGCAGACTCTGGACGCTTCGTTAGCGCTCATTAATGAGCTATAATGACCACACATGCATAAATACAGCCCAGAAATCACCAGGAGATCGAATCCAGTGTGTCAATTCACACACACACACACACACACACACACACAACTGACAATACAAATACAGCATGTATATTAGTCATATGGATGTAGAGACTAGGGGTGGATATGAGTCGGCTAGCTAGCAAGGCAGTGAGATGGCAAGGTGGAGGACTAATAAGGTGGAGGGCTAATAAGGTGGAGGGCTAATAAGGTGGAGGGCTAATAAGGTGGAGGGCTAATAAGGTGGAGGACTAACTATCTAGTAAGAAATCGGACAAGGTAACAAGCTAGTTAGCAAGCTAGCAATAAAGGTAACAAGCTAGTTAGCAAGCAGCAAGCTAGTACAGTAGAAAGCAAAATATGAAGTTTGCAACATATCAAGCTAGTAGCCAAACAAGCTAGCAAGCGAGCTACACATGGCATGAACATGAAACAGTAAGAAACCCTGAATTAGAACCAGCATAGTTTAATGTTTTTATTGCTTTTTTAATTAAACTCCTTTTCTTTTCCAAATCTGGATCCATTTTTAAAAGCTGTCAGCCATTTTCCTCCCACCCAGATGTTTGGGAGCCGACCAACTCATCCTGGTCAGTTTGATTCCTGAACTGTGAAATAAATCAGATCTGCTGAAGCAGCTCCTCAGTGTGAAGTGAAAAGAGTGAGACGCCGCAGTGTCCGCCTCACCCCTCCGCCCCACTCTGCCTCACCCGCCATAAATCTGATCAGAGGGGAGACGTGTCCATTAGGAGGAATGGCAGCTTCTCACCGCAGAGCTGAGATTGATGGATAGAGTTAAATTGTATTAACCATGTAGTTTAAATATTTAGCACAACCTTATCATAACTGTTAAGGCCCCTCAGAGTAAAATACAGCCTGCCAGCTGTGGCGACCCAGCAGCAGGAGCGGCGTCTGATCAGGGCTCGCCGCCGCGGCGCTCGCCCTGATCGCTCGCCTCCTTTCATTGCCTGTTTTTGTTCTGAACAGCCTCTCTGTGCCGCAGCGGCCACTTTAAAAACCGCCGAGGTCGCTCTCTCTTCTCGCTGCCCTTGGCTCGGCCCGAGTCACCTGGAGGTAAATGTTTACGAGCGGCTCCTCGTTAACGAAGCCCAGGGCTTTAACGAGCCCAATTAAAACAATGGCTTCATCTGGGGAGAACGAAGCTGGCCAGAGTTTATTGGAACGGAGATAATGGAGTCTCTAAAGTCTGAACTCTCTGCTGCCTCAGAATCACAGCCAGGGTTCAACCGCAGAAAATTAACGTTTCTTAGGGCCTGAAACGTCTGAACCTCCAGAGACACACAGAGACGTTACAAAGACGGTCTTCTGTCACCTGAGCAACATCTCAGGACTCAACCATGTTTTAGTGACATTGATTCCTCAGCTGATCCAGAATGCTGCTGCTGGAGTTCTGACTAAAACCAGGAAGATAGAGACACCACCCAGTTCTACAGACCTTCACTGAGAGAAGAGACTTTAAATACTGATGGTAGTTTAGAAATCACTGACCGGACTAAAGATCGCTATCTCTGCCTGGTGCTAACTTTCGCGGTTTGTTTCTGGTTGGTTGTTTGATTGATTGATTGATTGATTGATTGATTGATTGATTGATTGATTGATTGATTGATTGATTGGATCCAGGCCTGTGTCTCCTCCTGGTCTTTAACCTTGCCGTTGTGTTGCCGTTGCCCTCCAGTTGCCCAGAAGGTCGTTGCCGTCAGGAAGAAGCAGCAGCTCTCCATCGGACCCTGCAAGTCTCTCCCCAACTCTCCGAGTCACACGTCCGTCTGCGCCGCTCAGGTCTCAGCCGTCCACGTCAGCCAGGTCCGCCGCCGCTCGGCTTCCTTCCTGTGTCTTTATCCTGTTTTCACGTGGTGAGTGTTGACCCGGCCTCTCGTTGCTCCGGTTCTAGTTGCAGACCAGTAACGGCGGCGGCAGTCTGAGCGACTACTCTTCGTCGGTTCCGTCCACGCCGAGCACCAGCCAGAAGGAGCTGCGCATCGACGCGCCGCAGGCCGCCAACACGCCCACGCCCGTCAGGAAGCAGTCCAAACGTCGCTCCAACCTCTTCACCGTGAGTCTCCCATCTCAGCTTCGGGTCCGACAGAACCACAGGAACAGGTCGGGTTCTGTCAGTGGTTCTGGACCGGTACCAGAGGATCCGCCATGGCGGGTTTATTTTAAAACTGTTCAGTTTTCATAAAGGGCTCCAGAAAGTAGCTGGCTATACATCCGCTAATCTGCTAATAGCACAGCTACGTTTGATTAGCGCTAACATTTAGCTTCTTCTATGTACAAAACCCTGGATAAACCAGAGCTTTAGCATTAGCTTTAGCATTAGCTACAGCTGGTAAATCCCTTCAGGAAGAGCCATGGTAATGTCTCTGGTTGTTGTGATTTGGTCACTAGTGTTTTAGCATTAGCTCAGCTAGCGTTGCACTTAGCGGTAACCCATGGTAACCAGTCGGTTGAGCTAATTTAAACGTTTCATCTGAGCCTGATGCTCGGTGGAGCCGCTCTGACTCGGTTCTACAGGTCCATGTTGTGTTTGAACGTGTTAATGAATCTGTAGATGAATGAGGTTCTGCTGCAGTCGGACCCGGTCTGATGATGATGATGATGATGATGGTGTGTTGTGGCTCCACAGTCGAGGAAGGCCAGCGATCCGGACAAAGAGAAGAAAGGTCTGGAGAATCGGGCCGACAGCATCGGCAGCGGGCGCGCCATCCCCATCAAACAGGTGAGGCGCTTTGATTGGTCCGCCTTCATCACAATCACACACTTGACATGAATTAGAGCGCCGGCTCTCCCGGGTCCGGGTCCGGATCATTAGGAGGAGCCGCCGCCCCTCTGCGCCGTCTGAAGGAAGAAAGGAGCGTCTGCGCCACCGGCGGCGAGCTGGACCGGCGAATCAGGCAATTACGGCTCCGCGGCGGCGGCCTCTCGAGTCCGCACCGCGGCCTCGTTTGTAATCTGAGCGGGGGGTCATGTTCTGAAGAGGAGACGAGGTAATAACCGGCGAAAAGCTCCTTCAGCGCCCGGCGGCTTCAAACGAGCCCTCCTCCTCCTCCTCCTCTTCTTCTGTGGTGCTGCTGCTGGCGTGGAGAGCCTGAGAGACTCATTATGGAGTTAATCATTTCACATGAAACACGTCAGCTTTCATTTCCAACAACAGCACAGCGTCTTGTTTTCACTCCCTGTACCCTTATTTATTCAGTTCGGTCCTACGGAGCAACAACACGGCCAAAAAACAACGACATGATGAAGAATCAAACTTTTGGCTGTCTGATTCCCACCTTAAACATGTTTTATGTTTAATAAGCACATTTATTTACAGACCAATTCTACGGAGCAACAACATGGCCAAAACAGAAGTAGATCGTCTCTTCTAAAATAGATTCAACCTTATTTTCTTTTTTATTTCCAGTCTTTTTATGCTTTAAATAAACCAGTTTATTTCAGTAAGTTCTTTACCTGTAAATTATGCTATAATAATAAACATACTAATTGGATTGCAGCTGTAAATTATGCAGAAACTGTCATAAAATAAATCAAAACACTGATCTGGTGCCAAAACTTTCTGAACAGCTGAAATGTGTTTAGCTTGAAGCTGCAGCAGAAACATCGTCTCTGTCCTACTGATCCGCCATGTCCTGGACCAGAACCGGGCCACCGGTGCCAGCTGCTTCCACAGGAAGTGTGTGTTCATTGGTTGATGATCCTGACAGACACCACTCCATAATTACACTCAAGAGTGTTTTATTTACCCTGGCCGTAAATAAAAGGTGCAGAAATTAGCACTGCGCTGTCCTCCATTAGCAACTCCTTCACACGCCTGACCTGCTCCGCCTGACCTCCAGCTCACCTTGACCTCCAGGATCATCACTCTGACTCTTAGGATCTGTTGATATTCACATCAGAATATTTCTGTTTTAGAATAAAAACAATCAAAACACTTTCTGTCTGCTCTGAACCCACTAAATAACAGATCAGGAAAATGCAGAGCCACTGGTTGCTATGGTGATTCCCGCCTTTTCTGGGAAACGGAGGGAACCCGGCAGCAGCTCTCGGACCGACCAAACCAAATTATTTCACTTTACTAAAACATAAATATGGACTGAAATAATTGCAAGTACTTAGAAATGAATTTATTTGATAAAAATGGTTCTTTTTAGTGTTTAAAATGTTTATTGCATAATTTATTTAGCCCAACATGTTTATGAAACTTTGCTTTCCAAGCAGGAATGAAAGAACATGAAGTGAAGAACAAAATACAAAACAAAACTAATGAATCATTTAAATAAATGAACTGAAGGAACAAACCGTTTAGTCACTGATTTTAACTCACTCTCTCGCTCTTTGGTTGCCTAGCAACAGCAGTTTCAAGCTCCTCCAAACTTTGGTTGCCTAGCAACGACCTGTTGAGTAGAAGCTTAAAGTTTCACAGCTGGTTTAAGATAAAATTCAAGGTTTGGAGAGAAAAGTGGATGAAACAGACGATGATGATCAATAATTCAGATATTGAACTGATAAAATGTTTGTCAGCCATGTTTGGTTTTTTTGTTTGTTTTTTTTTTACCCCTCCAGGGTCTTTTGTGGCTCTAGTGCCCCTTATATGACAGCAGGCTGACAGGAAACAGGGGAAGACATGCGGCAAATATCGTCGGGTCCGGGAGTCAAACCTGCGACGGCCGCGCCGAGGACTCAAGGCCTCCAAATACGGGTCGCGCTAACCGCTACGCCACCACGACACGCCCGTTTGTCAGCCATGTTGTCTGGTTCAGGTTGGCCCAGTGACTGGAGATGGTTTAAGTTACTGGTTTAACTGGACTGGTTAACTGGTCCTGATTGGTTTAATTTGCTGCTGAGTGTGGGTGTAAACGCCGTCAGCTCTCCTCTCCTCCAGGCCGTGTGTGCGCCGCCGCCGCGGTCCGTGTGTCCGGCCGCTGGCTCATTAGCGCTGCTCTCCAACAACTCGAGGTGTCGGCGCCTGGCTTCGCCTTTTGTTACCGTGGGAACGCCCTCGTTAGGAGAGCGGCGCTCATTAAAAGCACTCACACACACTCTGGGCTGAGAGCGGCGCTCTGATCCTCCACTCTGACTCAATTAGAGCCGTAAATGAACACAAACACACCCGGCGCCGGCCGCACGCCGCCAGCACGACCTGCACACACTCCACTGATAAAACACCCAATTACAGCCCCACTCAGGGAGCCTCAGCTGGGCTTGGACTAGGACCTGGAGACCTGCGGCTCAGAGTTCAGATTCTGCTGAACTGTTGAGGAATCACCCAAAGTCTGATTCACTGGCTCAAACGAGTCGTTACCCAGAATTCAACCTGTCTGAAGGAAAACTTTGACATTCTGGATCCAGACCTGGACGCTTGGAGAGGCGTTTAGGTGAAGCCAAAACGCAGGAAAAATGTCCGTTTTCCTGCCTGGTTTTGATCTTTAGAGCCTCCCTGCAGCGCCGAGCCTCAGAGGAGCCGCCGGCTGCTCCGTCCTCCTCCTCCTCTTCATCCTCCTCTTCTTCTTCTCCTCCTGTGCTGCGTTTGTTTACGGCGCGGGGATCCTCCGACATCTGCTCTGCGCCGCTAATTAACCGATAATTACCGGAGAGAGGCTGACCAGGGAGCTTTGAACAGCAACAGTCTGACAAATTAATTTGCTGTAAAAACAGCAGCTGAACCGCCGGGTTGTTGGTTCTACTCCCTCCCTGAGCCGGACCCGGACCCTCCAAACGGGTCCCAGTGGACCCCTAATCCCCGTCCCTGAACGCATCGCTGGTTTGTGCTCTCGCCTTAAAGGCGACAAACTCACATCACGTTTCAGTTCTTCTGTTTGTCTCTCGGCTGCTTCTGGAAACAAACCGAAAAAATCAATGACTTTTTAAATAAGATCAAGTTTTTAGTGTCTGGAAAATGAGCCGTTTCAGAAACCTCCAGAATGTCACAGATCATAGTCCCAGCCCGTTACCTAGCAACCGCAGTGGAACTCAACGTGTTACCTAGCAACCGCAGTGGAACTCAACGTGTTGCCTAGCAAGCTGATCTCCAGCGTTCTGTCAGTTGGTTTTCTGGCTGTACAATGGCTGCTGGAAAAGACAGGAGTTTTGTTGTTGACTCTCCATCTAGAAACCTGTTGCTGCTTTCTGGTTGGTTGTGCAGGAGGCTCCACTTGGACTTTTCAGAGGTGTCTGTTTGCAGCCATTTTGTATGTAAACATTGAGTTGGGGGCGTGGCCAGCAGCAGCTTATCTGGATTTAAAGTGACAGAGACCCTGAAACATCAGGAAGAACCATCATACTGAAGTCTGATTATCTAAGAATAAAAGATGTGATGAGCAGGTTTTGTTTAGGCCACAGATCCTCATCTGCTCAAAGAAAAAAAATCACCTTGAACTGGTTGAACTGGTTCTTTTCGTGAAGTAAAGCTGGATATTTGTTATAGATTGGTGATTGTTTAACTGATCTGACTTTTCTAGTTGATTAGTTGAAAATCTGTCAGTTTGTTCAGCAAACTTCTGGACACACCTGGTCCAGGTGAGCCTTTCCCCTGGTTCTGATTGGTTCTGGTTGGTCCCGGTCCGCAGCCTGTATGGGCCGGACCCTCCTAACCCCCATCAGCCCCCACCGCCCCTCTCTTTTTAAATTGGGGGCTGATTTCGGGCGTTATTTACCCTGTAATTCATTAGCGGCGCCACTGGCAGCGGCAGGCTGTAATTTCACGCTTCGCAATAAAAGATGTCTCATAATCTGCTTCATTTAGCAGCCAAAGAATTTAATGAAATTAACTGCAGCCCTAATTAAGACGGTGAATATTAAAGACCTGCTATCAGGCTTTAACGAGGCCCACCGACCCGCCCTCCGCCGGATCCGAAGAATATCATTTCCCTGAGAAAGGCTGTCAGCGCTGGGAGCCATTTTGGCCCTGATGACATTTCTGTCATGCACACCAACCGGCAAATGAGCTTCCAGGAGCGGGGGGGCCGTTCTGGTCCGAGGAATAATTAAAACCAGGAACTCAGGCGTCAATCAGGCAGCAGCCAGCGCCTCCTGCTCGTTACCAGGCCAACATGACGGTGGCGCTCGGAGCGCAGCGGTCCGGCCGCCGCGACCGTCCAGGAAGAGGAGCTGCTACTTCCTCTAATGAAGGAAGGTTTGGATAATTGAGTTTCTAATTAATGACCCAGAACTCTGATCAGATAAATCAGCTCCTCTTCCTCTCTGCTGTTGTTTGATCCGTTCGCTCGGCGCCGCTCCCCTGGGCTCGCCCCGCGCCACCGTCCTCGCCTCATCAGCGCCGACCTTGGTGGAGACGAATGCTGCTCTGCGGTGCCGCCTGTTCGCTGCAGGTGAAGCAGCAGCTTTCGTCCGTTCATCATCAGGAAGGAGAGCGGATAAACCCGATCTGCTCTGAGCGGCAGGTTGGGGAGGAACCTGCACCTCTCTACGAACACAAACATCAGGAAGGTTCCACAGAACCAGAACCGGTCCTAACAGGTTCCTGTTTCAGCATCTCTGAAGGAAGGACAGCTTATCTCTCAGTACATGCAGGTACCGGGTCCAGGAGGTCACCTGGACACCTGGACTGATGTTGGTTAGGGCTGGTCAAAATGTAAACTGTCCAACCAATCAGAAGAGATCTCTGTCCAATCATCGTCCTCCATGTTGGCGGTTGGCCTCACCTTACAGCTTCCTGCCCTCTGATTGGTCAGCTGATTGGCTCTGATTGGACGAGTTCTTGGTCCGAACTCTGAATCATCATCAGTAGTTTGTTAGTTTGAGGTAAATTGATTATAGATTTCTCTGTTTCTGATCACATTTGGTGATTTTTATGATTTTGGTAAATTGATCTAAATAATCAGAATTTATTAACTTTTTGTCTGTTGTTGAAAGTCGGGTTCATGAATCACATCGACTCTCAGATTGGGTCTCTTTTCATTGGGTTAGGGTTTCATTGTATTTGGACCGGAACCTGAGGACGGTTTGGTTCAGAACCACTGGCCCGTTGTGTTGGTTCTGCTAGTTGAAGTACGTGTTTGCAGTGCAGAGAGGAACTTTGAAGAACTTCTCCTGAGGTCTCCTGCTGTTTCTGTGACTGGTTCCGTTGCTGTGACTGGTTCCGTTGGTGTGACTGGTTCCGTTGCTGTGACTGGTTCCGTTGCTGTGACTGGTTCCGTTGGTGTGACTGGTTCCGTTGGTGTGACTGGTTCTGTTGGTGTGACTGGTTACGTTTCTGTGACTGGTTACGTTGGTGTGACTGGTTCCGTTGATGGACCTCACCGTTTGGGTCGGTGTCTGCTCTGACCGGGTCGAACGGCGCCGCCTCCTGCCTCCGTCCTGCTCTTTGTCTGCTGGACGTCTGTAATCAGCGGCTCACACTCCAGGCCTGTCTGAGGGGATGATGGATGACCCGGGTCGGAGTCCGGCCCGGATCAGATGCAGGAAGGTTCTGATTGACCCTCCTGATCCGGGAGACAAAGGGCCGGGGTTTGTCCCGAGGTTCCTGGGATATCTGTGCTGTCAGGCCGGCGGCGGCGTCCATTGTGTGGGCAGAATGGGGCGATTGAGCGATTAGAGGCAGATTATTGGACGGTTCTTTATCTGGTTCTGCTCAGCAGGTTTAATGGGTTTGATGTTCCTCTGCTGCCAGGACAGAAACTGTCCCGCCGTCTTTGTGTCTCCGTCTTCTGGACGGATCGGACTCGTGACAGCGCGGCTCTTTAATCAGAGGCCCGGTCCGACTCCACCAGCGTTTCTCCTAACGAATGTCTCCGTCTCCCGGCTTCCCCCGAGCCGCCGACCTTTTCCTGTCATCCCTCACAGCGCCGCAGCGTTTTAGGGATCCGCCGCTCAACACGACCTGAACCACAAACGTCGGCGGCGCCCTCGGACGTTTTGAGATGCCTAACAAATGACTTCATCTGCCCCCCCGAGCCGGCGACCTTTTCCTAAGCACTGCCTCGCCATACTTCAGCGGGCGCAGAGAGTCCATCTCAGGAAGTATTTATCTTGCATCCATCCTCCCAGGAGGAACCTTGTGGGCCGTCATGGCCGCCGCGGCCCCGCCGCCTCCCGAAGGTAAAACAAGTGTGTCACCGAGGTGAATAATGGAGGATATTACCCATCAGGAGGGTTTCAATTAGCCTTCCTCTCATGCTAACTGATCGCTTGTCATCCTCAGGAGGGATGCTGGGAATTACTCTGCTGCTGGAGGAAGTGATGCGTTATTTCCTGTCCAAATAGGAACCTCAGTGAAATAAAGCCAAACATTTCTCTGGTCCTTTCTCCTGGAAAATCTGTTTACTCAGTTTGACGGGAAAGTTTCAGTTTTCAGTTGGTGACATAAATGAATAACTCGTCTTTAGCTTTAGGTCTAGAGTTCAAAGGTCAACACCTGACAGTCTATTTGACCTGTTAGGAAACCAACAGGGTCAGTATCCCTGAATATTTCTGATCCTCCAGTGGTTCTGGTCCTGCTGTGACTTGGTCTAGGCCGTTTTAGAGAATCTCCTCTGAGCTGAGATGATCGCAGGCGGCGGCGGCGCTGACCCGGCAAGCCGCTAGCTAGCAGGCGCTAACGGACGCTCAGCCGGCCTGACAGCTCTCGGCTGCCGGCGGCCTTCGCTTGGCCGCGGCGGGAAGCTCGTCACGTCGCGTTTAGCGCGCCGCGGGGAAGCCATGTTGTTCCCGCGGCGCGCCGAGACGCCGCCGCTTCCTGACAGCATCTGGGATGAGTTTGAACATGGCCGCCGCTGCCTGAGATCAGACCGTCTCCATCTCCGTCTCCGCGCCTCTCTGTCACTCTGAAGCGTTTCTTCGTGGCGTTTTGTCGCCACCAATTACTGCGAGCCGGCGGGGGTCATGCCAGCCGCCGCAGCGTCCCACCGCCACCCACCGCCTTAATGAGAGCTGAGCGGAGACCAGGCTTCTGTCCATCATCCGGCCTGTCCGTCCTCCTCCTCCTCCCGCTCTTCCTCCCTTCACGGCGGACTCTATTAATACTCTGTGTCGGAGTGTTAATGTTGTAGAGGTCCAGTGAAGTGACACGCGTGGCAGCGCGGCTGTAATTGCTAATCAGCGGACGGTTTTATCCCCCGCCGCCGCCTCCCTCTCGCCTCCTTTTTGACCTTCCTGCTCTCCCCTCGTACCTAATGAATGCTGCTCAAATGAAGTGTGGGCGGCGAAGGAGCGGAGAGCGAGCGGCGGCCTAAACGCTCACTCGGCCGCGGCTGATGTGCGTAGGAGAGAGAAATAAAGATCCAGACAATTAAATAAGTGCTGATTTCCCCACATTTTCTCCCATTGAGCTCCTCTGACTGGATGTTTGGATTCCTGACGTCTCCTGGCTGTGAGCTCGTTATCTCCGCTCCACAGACCCTGGTGGTCATTTAGCTTGAGCTGCGACCGATCGACATGTTGGCTAAATGCACAATTAGGACGCTGTGAGTCAGAGTGGAAGCTGACATCATGTCCTCATGTCGGCCAACGAGAACTCACAGCGATGTTTGGGTAGTTTGACCCGCTTCTGGTCCAAACCTCCTTACAGTCACCTTAAAGAACCCCATCAGAACCAGAGCAGGACTTCACTCGGTATCAGTCCATGGAGCCTCTTGATCAGCTGAATTTTGTTTTAGGCTCATTTTAATCCGTTAGCTACAGTTGGGACTCATTTTTAAATATTTTGACTGGTTTTGACCCTTGGTCTCCGGTCCAGTTCTGGTGGGTTCTTCACCTAAAGCATATAAAATTCCCAGGAGGTCAAACAGACCAAGGAAGGATTTTGTATGGAAGCAAGCAGAGCTTGAACTGATGTTTCTCAGAGTAACATTCTTCTTGTTTTCCTGTGTATGATAGATTTGATTTCCAGATCGTGTCGTCGCTGGGCGTTTCGCGTCGCTCTAGTTCTGTAACGACTGTTCCTGATGACTAACCCACTGCTGCTTCCTGCAGGGCATGCTGATGAAGAGGAGCGGCAAATCCCTCAACAAGGAGTGGAAGAAGAAGTACGTGACGCTGTGCGATAACGGACTGCTCACCTACCACCCCAGCCTCCATGTAAGCTGACGGCCAACATTCCCCTCCTGTTTGGCCATAACACGCTCTGTGTATCAATTAGGACTCGTCATCTGTTTGCCCACCATGATGAGGACATCAGCTCTAATGTGTCTGCTAATTACCCTGTTGGCTCAGAGAAGCTTTATGGCAGCAGGCGGCAGGCGAAGACCTGCTGCTTCCTCACAGAGAGCAGGAGGAACCGGGTCAGCAGAACCGACCGCTGCAGGTCCACCGGGCCGATCAGGCCGACGGGGAATCACTGCGGCTCGGCCTGTTGCTGCTTTGCTCTCATTCGCTGCGTTTATATCACAAACGTGTACAAAATGTTGTTGATATTCTGCTAACGACCCAAAAATGCAGTTTCCGTTACCTTGGAAACAGAATGAAAACACGTGAATAAATGATTAAAAACAGGCCGCGCGTCATCCTCCCACCACTTCCTGTCTATTCACCAGAGAACTAGACAAACTGACATTGAGCAGGTTTTAGTAGCGTTTACAATGTTTTTATATTTAGTTTTTATTGCCATTTAGCTCATTTTTATTAGCATTAGCTAGTTCTCTTTAACATTTGGCCAGTTTTTTTTTGGCATTTAGCTACTTTTTTTAGTATTTTGTTAGTTTTCTGTAGTATTTATAAATTTTTAGTATTTAGCTACTTTTTGTTACCTTTTAGCAAATTTTAGTATTTAGCCAACTGTCATTAGCATCTAGCTAGTTTGAATCATTTTGAGTTTATTCTTTGCTTTGCTTTTTATTGCTGAACTTGTTTTTTCAGCTGTTTAATTTACTTCCTGGGTTTTTAAAGTTTTTCTGAATTTTTCATGATGTCAGAAAAGTTTCTGTTTTCCAGATTAATTCATCTCTGACTGGTTGTTGATGCTTGGGACTGGCGGTCATTCATAGCCTAGTTTTATGTCTACATGGTGTTGCCGTCCAACTAAAAGTCAGAACTAAATTTGTCCCTTTCAGGCTCCCGTAGCCACAGTTCTGACATGAAACAACATTTTATGACCTAAAGTAGCTGATAATCACCTAAATATCAGCAAACTGTTTCCTGTCTTCAGCTTGAACCTTCCTGACCCAGAGTAGTGAAGTACAGTTTAGCAGCAGCGGGGAGTTGCTGGTTTGATTCCCTGCAGAGCCGTCGCCACACTTCGCCTCTCTGCACCCGTCAGTCAGCCGTTAGAGGAGCTGAAGCAGCAAATTAGAGTTAAACTCATCATTAACACATCAGCGCCGCATAAACAGCCCGACGCCTGCAGCGCCGCAGACCGACCGACCCGGATCAGCTGGATCAGTTAGCGACGCCGCGGCGCTGCTAACCCGCTGGATCCAATCAGAGGCCCCAACAACCCGACTGCTAAGGAACCACAGCAACGCCGCTAATTAGAGAACCAATCAGGGGCAGACTAGACTCACTGAGTGGTTCTGAGCCTGGTTCTGGTTCTGATCCGTCCGGGTCACTACGCACATTAGAACTGATGAAAACTGAATCATCTTCTACAAACCAGAACTGACCTGAGTCATGTGTGAACTGGTTCTGGTTCTGGTTCTGGACTGTTGCCTGCAGCAGGGTTTCCAAAGTAGGTTTTGAGGGCCCTGTGGGGGCCGCGAGGCTCCAAGTGTCGGATCCAAACCAGATTTTCAGTTTGATCCTGATGTGACTGTGAGGCGTACGGAGGGCAAGAAGAGGAAAAACTGAAGATAACTAAATGTGAACATATGAAGACATGAATAAATATATTTAAATATAACTTTAAAATGTCAACGTTAAATAATAAAATTAAATCTTTTAGAATAAATGTGTTAAATATTGGACTGGTTTTCTAAAGGTTCTGGACCCGTTGAGGCTTTCATTGGGTCTTATTTGGGAGGTTCTGGATCCAGTTCTAGTCCTGGTTCTGGGCCCATATTTAGGTTTTCATTGGGTTCTGCAGCCTCCATCAGAACCAGCTAGTAGTCAGGCCACCAGTAGATCTGCTGGTTCTGCTCCGTCGATCGGACCGGCGCCGAGCGAACCCGTCCTCTCTGTCTCTCCATGCTGCAGCTTTCCCTCCGTCCTCTCAGCTGTTGCCGTAGCGACCGGCGCTGATGAAAGCATCGGATGCAGATGGAGAGTCATTAGGGCGTCAATCTGTCGGAGCGTTTACCCAGCATCCCCGGCGAGGCCCTGGAGAGCACTAGGCTTTGAATAGGCCCTTTGTCAGGAGAGCTGCCAGCAGGAGGCGGGACGATCAGAGAGAGAGAGAGAGAGAGTGTGTGTGTGTGTGTGTGTGTGTTGTTAATAATCTAGTTTATGGTTATTATTTACGGCACGGCGGTGGCAGCAGTTACTGCGGGTCGTTATTCTCAGCCTCTTCATCAGACGCGTCCGGTCGCTTGGCGTCGGTCCAAACCCGTCAGAACCACACAGGATGTAAACAACCACAGGTCTGGTTCTGGACCTGTTGAATCCCTTCTGGGCCGGTTCTGACTGGTTCTGTTGACCAGGTCGGGTTTGGACCGGTTCTGGTTCTGGTTTCCTTCAGGTTATTGATTCAGAACCATTTTGGTTCTTTTTCTGGACGGGTTTGGGCTCCATCTGGTGCCGGGTCTGACTCGGTTCTGAATAGAACTTCTGGTCTGGTTTGGACCCATTTCAGCTGGTTCAGTTCAGTCTTAGTTTCTGGTCCAGTATAGGCCCAGTTTGGATCTGTTCTGGTTCTGTCCAGTCAGACGGTCGTCTGTCCTGGTGGTTCTGATCCGGCCCGCGGGTCGCTGCTGGGCCCCTCCCCTCTCAGGTTAGGCCCCGCCCTCTGAGGTTAGGCCCCGCCCCCAGAGCTGCTGCAGCCAATCAGCAGGATTACTTTATTTCCTCTGTGGTGTCAGGCTGCAGGTCCAAAAGAACAGAACCAGAACTGATCAACGGGCTGATAAAACAGAGAAAGTTTATCTTTCTGTTTGATAAGTTTAGTAAATAAAATGTTTGCTTCCAGCTGGAATCAGTTTCTGTTCCATTAAATTAATGAATCTTTTCTTTTCTTCCATCTGAGTTTCTGTCGCTTCAGCAAAGAACTAAAAAACATCCAGACCTTAAAATCTTTAGTGTCTGGAAAACAAAACCCATTAGCAGGCACTGTTACCTAGCAACCCAGGAGAGTTCAGCCCGTCACCTAGCAACCCCACAGAGTTCCAGAACATTTGGTCAGCTGAGTAAAGCATAACAGGTTATTTAAAAACTAGTTATTGTTTGGTTATTTCTGTCTTTATTAGATCATAAATATAATCCAGCAATATTCGCAAACAATAAAATAAAACTTTATTTAGACCAGTAATGTGCATTTATTGGCCTTATTGTTATCCTCTCTCCCTCTCTCTCTCTCTCAGGACTACATGCAGAACGTTCACGGTAAGGAGATCGATCTTCTGCGAACCACCGTTAAGGTTCCAGGGAAGAGGCCGCCGCGGGCCGTCTCAGCCTGCGGCGCCGGGCCCAACCAGAACGCCAACGGCCTGGTGAAGGACATGAGCAACGTCCAGCTGGGACCGACCTCAGGTCAGTGTCAGTAATCAGAGCAGCAATTCATCCAGAACTCTACAGAAACCTAAAGTTAGCACACTTTAGGAAACGCCGGCGTTCTGCCGCTTCCTGAATGTTTGATGATCTGAGCTGACTGCAGGCCAGCAGCTCCTGTTTATCATCTGGATCCTTCAGAACCGGGCCGGCCTTGGCAGAACAGGCGCCGCGCTTCACCTGAAGGAGGCGTCGTAAAACAAAAGCCGGGGGGCGCCACCGCGTGTCGCGCTCTGCTACATAAAAGCAGCTCTGAGGCTTAAATCAAGCAGGAGAACCGCTGAGAGCATGAATATTCAGGATCCATCACTAATTACTGCCATGAATATTAATGCAGTCAGAGAGCAGGCTGGGATGAGACTGGAGGGGGGAGAGGAAACACTGGAGGAGGAAACACTGGGACAGGAAAAGGAAATACTGGAGAAGGAAACACTGAAGAAGGAAACACTGGGACAGGAAGAGGAAACACTGGAGGAGGAAACACTGGGACAGGAAGAGGAAACACTGGAGGAGGAAACACTGGAGGAGGAAACACTGGGACAGGAAGAGGAAACACTGGAGGAGGAAACACTGGGACAGGAAGAGGAAATACTGGAGAAGGAAACACTGGAGGTGGAAACACTGGGACAGGAAGAGGAAATACTGGAGAAGGAAACACTGAAGAAGGAAACACTGGGACAGGAAGAGGAAACACTGGAGGAGGAAACACTGGGACAGGAAGAGGAAATACTGGAGAAGGAAACACTGGAGGTGGAAACACTGGGACAGGAAGAGGAAATACTGGAGAAGGAAACACTGAAGAAGGAAACACTGGGACAGGAAGAGGAAATACTGGAGAAGGAAACACTGGGACAGGAAGAGGAAATACTGGAGAAGGAAACACTGAAGAAGGAAACACTGGGACAGGAAGAGGAAACACTGGAGGAGGAAACACTGGGACAGGAAGAGGAAACACTGGGACAGGAAGAGGAAACACTGGGACAGGAAATGCAGGAGAAAATGGTCAAAACAAAGAGTTAAAGTGATGCTACCTCCCACCTGCAGGGGGCAGTGTTTCTCTGACTTCATGTCAGGTTAGAGTTCATTATTGATACGAATACAAACAAAAAGTCACATTTACCAAATTAAAAATCACTAATATTCTTATAAATCTTCTAAATCAGCTCCACAAAATCTTAGATTTCTATTGAAAAAGAAAAAAAGAATCATGAAACTAGCTGCTGCTCTGAATGTGTTGTTCTTCCAGCAACTAATCGATTACTAAATCAGTCGATCCATCACAATTAATCAGATTATTGGTTTCAGCCACGCTGTTTAGTCCTGTAGTTCTTTGTGCTGCCTGTAGAGGGCAGCCTGTGTGCTGTAGTTCTTTGTGCTGCCTGCAGAGGGCAGTCTGCTGACCTGCTGCCCCTCCTCAGGCTCAGTGTCCAGCAGCGTGTCGGCGTCCCAGATGGCGAGCGGTGTCAGCCTGGTGTCCTTCAACAGCCGCGGCCTGGAGGGCCTCCACCAGCGCTCCTACTCCGTCTCCAGCGCCGACCAGTGGGCCGACGCCACCGTCATCGCCAACTCTGGAATCAGCACAGGTAAGAGGCTGAGGAGGCCAGACGCGCAGCTGCACCAGGAGGCCCTGTGGGCCTCCTGGTGCAGCTGCAAGGTGGGGCTCTGTGGCTGCTGGGCTGTGTGCTTGACTTGAAGTGGCAGCATTACGTCCTCAGGACCAAACACACACACACTAAAACACACAGACTGACAGCTGTCGGGCCGCGTGTCGTCATGACGATAAGCCTGACTGGCAGCCCCCCCCCCGCCGGCTGTCCTTAAGCAGCGTTTAAAGCTGTGAAGCTGGTGGAGAGGAGAAGTGTTGCTGCTGGTACTCAACTCCTCCACACTGACGATCAACAAACACATGGAACTGGTTTCAAACCAGTTTAATAGAAACAGAAAAAACAAACCTCACAACATTAGACTAGACCATTTCCACACTACCAAGACCAAGACCTGACTTTCATCCAGTTTAAACCAGCAAAAACCAGTTAAAACCATTCAAGAACCGGTTTAAACCAGCAAAAACCAGTTAAAACCATTCAAGAACCAGTTCAAATCAGCCAAAAACCAGTTCAAATAATCCAGAAACCAGTTTAAACCAGTAAAAACCAGCCAAAAACCAGTTAAAACCGTCCAAGAACCAGTTCAAATAATCCAAAAACCAGTTCAAACCATCCAGTTCAAACCAGCAAAAACCAGTTCAAACCAGTTCGTAAAGCTTAATGAAGTTGAATCCTGATGAATTTCATCCAGTTTAAAACCTTTGAATTTGTTTCAGTTTATTTCTATAAAATATATTTTCTCCAGACATTTTACCAATAGATCAGAAAACTGCTACCGAACATAAATGATTAAATAAAAACACATTAGGAACACAAATGAGTTTTAAAATAGAAAGTAAGTTATTAAAATGGACCCAGAGGTCCGGTTGGTTCCAGGATCTATAATGTTCCTGAGAGGTTCTGATGAAAACAAACAAGTTTTATTTACTCTAGTTAAGTTTACCTGAAGTAAAGTTCATTTTTACAGTGTAACTGAAGCATTCAGTTATTAAATAAAAATAAAACCTTTCCCAGCTGCAGTTCTGCGGCGGCAGAGTGATGCTGCGGGGGGCGCTGCGGAGCGGAGCAGGTCTGCAGATGGCGGCCGTTAATTGCCGCTCGGGGACGGCGTCTTGTCAGCAGAGATAAGTTGTCACATTTTCCACTTGAGCTGAGACTAAACGATTGTAAAGTAAGTTATGGCCGTCCTTGGGGCGCCGCGCGGGTCGGGGTTCCGTTCAGACGCACGGAGCCGCTGTCAGCGCGCCGCCGCGCCGGCCGATTGATGGGAGCTGAATGTTATTTTATTCCGCCGCTGGTCACAGCTGCCAGCCTGCAGAGGGAGGCCAGAGAGGCGCGGCGGCGCAGCGGTGAGGCGGCGCGGCGGTGAGGCAGAGAGGCTCAGGCTCTACCGCTGCAGACTTCTGCATCAGATAACAGACAGAAACTGAAATCAAACTTTCCTCCAACTAGGTTTAGTGAAAATAATGATCCAAACTACGTCTGAACACCTGGTTCTGAACCAACACCAAGACATTTCAGAACCAGATTCACTGGTTAGTCTTTGTCCAGTGACAATAAAGTCTAAGAGACCAGATTAAAACCAGTCCAAGACTAATTCACCACCATCACTGAAACCAGTATAAAAACAGTCCTAAACCAGTTAGGAATGGTTCCAGTCTAAAACCAGTCCTGCTGGAGAACCCGTCTAAAATCAGAGCAACACTAAGTCCAGGACCAGTGTACCAATATGTAGAAGAACCAGTTCTAACCAGCTTAACCTGGTTAGTACCAGTCTAAAACCAGTTTAATCTGGTTTAGATTAAAGTTGTCCATAAACCCGAGGCCTTAACCACTGGATCAACCAAAACCAAACCCAGTCCAGTAGAAAGTCCAGTCTGCCTGGTGAACTGGAAGGTTGGTCAGTACCAGTATCAAACCCATATAGAACTGGTTTGAAACCAGTTTAACATTTAGATTAAACCCTCTAACCAGATTAGTGGAAAATCAACCCAATAAATAGTTTAGACTGGTCTGGTTCCAGTTTAAACTGGTCTGGTTCCAGTTTAGACTGGTCTGGACCCAATAAGCAGAACCCTGACCTGAACACAGGCTCATGTAAACTTGTGTCTTCTGTCTTATTGCTGCTCTACGTTGCAGACACTGCTTTGGGCGACTCGGTCTGCTCCAGTCCCAGTATCTCCAGTACCACCAGTCCAAAGATGGAGCCGCCCCCATCGCCGCACGCCAACCGCAAGAAGCACCGGCGGAAGAAGAGCACCAGCAACTTCAAGGCGGACGGCCTCTCTGGTACTGCAGAAGGTAACGCCATCCCCCCTCCCCTCGCCTCACTTTCCTCACCCGGGTCTGACCCCGGACCGGTTCTGGTCCGGCCCGCGGACACGCTAGCGTGAGCGGGTTCTGAGACCCGGGTTTGGAAACGCCGCCATGTGATTGTCTGAGACTCCTGACCTCTAGAGGGAGCGAGGGATCTCTCCATCCTCATTCCTCAGCCCTTCATCTTGTCCTCCATCTTTGATTTGCTTCAAAAGTTTAAACAAAATGTCTGTTTGCTACGATTCACCGAGTCCGACTGGAGAACGACTAGAGTTCGGTCAGGATCGGGTCAGAGTCCAGTCAGAGTCCGGTCAGGATCCGGTTAGAGTCCGGTCAGGATCCGGTCAGGGTCCGGTCAGAGTCCGGTCAGGATCCGGTTAGAGTCCAGTCAGAGTCCGGTCAGGGTCCGGTCAGGGTCCGGTCAGGATAAAGTCAGAGACTGATCAGGACCCGGTCAGGATCCGGTTAGAGTCCGGTCAGGATAAAGTCAGAGACTGATCAGGGTCCATTCAGAGTCCGGTCAGGATCCGGTCAGGATAAAGTCAGAGACTAATCAGGACCCGGTCAGGATCCGGTCAGGGTCAGGTCAGGATAAAGTCAGAGACTGATCAGGACCCGGTCAGGATCCGGTTAGAGTCCAGTCAGAGTCCGGTCAGGATCCGGTTAGAGTCCGGTCAGAGTCCGGTCAGGATCCGGTCAGGGTCCGGTCAGAGTCCGGTCAGGATCCGGTCAGGATAAAGTCAGAGACTGATCAGGATCCGGTCAGGATCCGGTTAGAGTCCGGTCAGAGTCAGGGTTTCGACTCGTCGGGTTGTTGCCAACCAATCAGGGCCTCCATCATCACTCACTGACTTCCTGGAACAAAGGTTCAGTTAGCAGCAGAAGCGTCCTGATTGGCTGGTGCCAGCGTAGCCCCGCCCCTCCTGGATCCCCGGCCAGCGGTTGGTTGTCTCCCTCTGACTCGGCGTTGCTAATGAAAGCAGTCTGTGTATGGCTGAACAGATGTGGCGGCTGCAGCAGATGTGTAATGTTGGTCTCTCCATCACCGCGGCAACAAGCACCAGACATGACGAGTGGCTGCCTGAGTGATGGATGGGCGCTGCATCCTGCGCTCTGAGTAAATGTGATTTCCTCTCTTTATTCTGTCTTTATTCCTTTAATCCTGCGCCGCCATCGCTCCTCTCATCGTCCTCGCCTCCTCCGCCCGTCAGCAGCAGACTCGCCCCCCGATTAGTCAGCTAAAGTGAAATATTATAAATAATCCAGCGTATTGAAATCTTTTATCAGCTGTGTCACTTTCATTATTCAATAAGCGATTAGTAACAGTCTTCCCAATTTAGCCATTAAGCACTGAGCGCGCTCAGTCGGCCGCCGGCCTGTCACGCCGGGCGGCTGGTGAAGTATCTAGGTGTCAGAGCGAGGCCCGGGTAATTTACGACGGGGGACCGCCCTCTGCGGCCGACCACACACACACACACACACACACACACACACAGGTGAGATCACCTGCGTAGTTCACAGCTTCACACATACATTACAATGAAGCTTTAAATTCAAACCGTCGCTTTAGCTGAAAAATACCAAAACAGACCCAGTTCCACAGGAAATGACATCAGAGCTTCAACCACAGGTTCTGGGTTTATTTCCATTCAATAAACACGTTTACGCTGTAAGGTGTTTTTACTAATTACACCTGTTAGTGAGAGACCCACACCTGGACCTGACCAAGAATAAAGCTGTTCAAAGCCAAAAACACATTCTGACAACGATCAGAACCGGTTTGAACCAGACAGAACCGGTTTGAACCAGAACTGGCTGTAAACCAAGGAAATGAACAGAAATAATCCAAAGCCAAAACTAGTTTAGTCAGAAGTGTAAACCAGTAGTAAACCAAGACAAACAACCAAACCAAACCAGTCATGAACCAGTGCCAGGACCAGCTGGGATCCCAGGCCCGGTCCAGATGGAAACCCTCCTGTGTCTCAAACCAGTTTGGAGCCAAAACCAGTATAAGTAAACCAGAGCTGCCTGGATAGGCCTCAGCATATCTGCTGTGTAGCTTTCAAAGCCGACCTCTGACCCCCAGAGTCTGAAGTTTCTTCTTTGACTGGTGACCCCGTGACCTCGGACCAGAGCTGATTGGGCGTTCCCCTGGCAGGTGTTCAGTGGGTCCGCCAGGTGAGCCGCAGAAGGAATTCCTTTAAAGTCGATTAATGAGGGGGGAAGCCGGCGGGTCGGACCGGGTTCTGTTTGGGTCAGAACCGGACCTCCTGAGGTGTATCTCTCCATTCTTCCCTCCTGTGAAGCCTCCGCCGCCTCTCAGATCGGGTTCAGACCAGTCTGGGCTCTGGTCGGGTTCTGTTTGGGTCGGACCGGGTTCTGACTGGGTTCTGTTTGGGTCAGAACCGGACCCCTGAGGTACATCCCTTCCTCCTGTGAAGCCTCTCAGAGGGAGAACAATCGTCTGCAATATTTTCCAGGTTATTAATGCTGTAAAATGCTGCGAATAATGGCGGAGTAATGACCTGTGTCGCAGAGCAATAGTGTGTGCGCTGACATTTAAGGCTTTTAATTTGTGTTTCCTGAGGCCGCTGCCTGTCGGCCGGCCGGCCCGCCTGACGGCTCGCCGCGCGTCCCGCTGGAAGCGTCGGCTGTTTGGGTTGTTCTGTTTGTGCTGCTAAAGGTTGCTGGTGTCAGAGTTCACAAATTGCCTCGGCGCCACCTCCCTCTGCGCGAATGTCAGCCACAGTAGCCGAGAGCGCTGGCGGTAATTACCAGCACCGCCGCGTGTGTGTTCTGGTGTGTGCATACGTTTAGTCGACCCGCAACGTTTAAACCCGCCGCTGACACAAACACTCTGGGAAAACAAGCAAGGCATCAAAAATAACCTTCGTGTCCTGCTGGAGGTGCGACGCCGCAGCTGCTGCTGCCATGGCAACGCCCATCCAGAACCAAAACCAGAATTAAACCAAAACCAGTCTATAGTTTAAGGCCAAAACCTTCACACTGGTTTTAAACCAAAGTCTGAATCTATATAAACTTTGAACAGTTTTAAGCTAAAACCAGTAAAACCAGAAGCCAAAACCAGTTTCAAACCAAAGCCGGAGTCAGACTCAACCTTAGGCCAAGACCAGCATAAAACCAAACTAAAACCAGTTCCAATTGTTGTTCAGAACCAGTTCAGAAGTTTAGCCTTGGAGCAGAAACTGGTTCTGAGGTGAATACCAGTCCTGAACTGGGTCAGATCAGCACCAGTCACAGGACAGGACCAGTGTGAACCAGAAAACTGGTTTAAACTGAAACCAGTGGAGAAATGGACCTGATTGGCTCAAAGACTGGAACCAGTTTAAATCAGTTTAGTGCTAGGCTTAGTGCAGTTACCTGTAGTGGCCACTTGGGGGCAGCAGTCTGCGTTGAACGAGCTGATCCACGTTTTCTGTCTTTTCTGGACAGAACCAGGAGTTCTGGACCCGGAGGCTCCAGGTGTTTGTTGATCTTTAGAGCTGTAAATGTCAGGCCGGTTCTGGTCCAGTCCGGAACCTCCTGGTTCTATTCATGAGCTGCTGCGGCCCGCTGGGTCGGCGTTTAATCTGTGGCTCTGGGGGCGCATGCTCTTTGTTGGTCCCCCTCCGTCTGGAAGCAGAGCATCATGGGAATTTAATTACGGCAGGTCCCTGCAGGGCGATCGATGGAAAAACAAGAAAGCAACAAATTCATCTCGGTCCAACAACCAAAATGAATTTCACAAAGTCTTGTGGGTTTGATGACTGGATGATGTAATTGTGGTGAAACGTCAATAAAACTCTGAATTTGTGTAGTTTAGAGTTTCTGGAACCAGGCTGGTGGTTCGGTTTGTTGAAAGGAATCAATCAGTTATTCAGTTGGACTTTTATGATGTTTCTGCTAATCTTGCCTGTTGGTCCTTTCAGAGTAAAAGCACAGAATGAAACCGGGCCGGTTCTTACCCGTTATGTCCTCCACCAGAACAAGAGGAGAACTTTGAGTTCACCATCGTGTCGCTGACGGGTCAGACGTGGAACTTCGAGGCCACGTCGTACGAAGAGCGGGACGCCTGGGTCCAGGTCATCGAGAGCCAGATCCTGGCCAGCCTGCAGTCCTGCGAGAGCAGCAAGAACAAGGTGACCCGCCTGGTTCTGTTGGTTCTGTTGGAGGTTTAAAGCGACTCCTCAGCCCCAGATCTCCTCTCAAACCCAATCTTTCCCGTTTCCACTCCCATAATTACAGAATAGCAATTACTGTCAGGTCGGCCCGGTTCTCCGTCTCGGCCGTGTTTACGCCTCAGGCGCTCAGCCTCTCAGAGGCCCCTCCCCCACCCGTTTCATTTGTTTGCCATGTTTTCCCTTCACGCCTGAAACGTGTGTCTGTGATGATGTGTGTTGATCTAACCGGGCCGCTCTCCGGACCCGACCTTCTCTCCTCCAGTCTCGCCTGACCAGCCAGTCGGAGGCGCTGGCGCTGCAGTCCATCCGGAGCATCCGGGGCAACGGGCGCTGCGCCGACTGCGACGTACCGAGTGAGTGAACCGTCTGCTCTAACGCTTTAGCACCACAGAAGAAGAAAGCAGGTCCTGGGGGGCTACAGGAACCGCTTCCTGGTTCTTCAGTTTCTACGACCCTGAAGGGAAACCTTTGAGTTTACAGATGATAGATGGCGCCATCGGTGGGGTTGGTACAGGAAGTACAGTAACGACAGGAAGTACAGTTACAACAGGAAGTACAGTAACGACAGGAAGTACGTTTCAAACAGGAAGTACGTGTCCATTGGAAGCCAAATTAATTAAATCAGTTACTTCAGGATCTTGAATATTTTTACAAACATATCAGAAACGACCAAACTCCTCTGGAGTTCTGTTCTGTGGTACAATGGCTGCTGGAAGTGGTTAAAAAAACAAACCAGATAAAGTTACCAACCCCTCTCTGTTGCCACAGCGCCCCCGGTGGCTGGATGAATGAACTGGTTGTAGGTAGTTACTGCGTTTGTTTGGACTAGGCCATTCAGGGGAAGATTCCCAGTTTGAATGTTTTGCCATCCTCTGACACCCAGCTGGTTCTGGTTCTGCCCCACAGACCCGGACTGGGCCAGCCTCAACCTGGGCGCTCTGATCTGCATCGAGTGCTCCGGGATCCACCGAAACCTGGGGACCCATCTGTCCCGGGTCCGGTCCCTGGACCTGGACGAGTGGCCGCTGGAGCTCATCAAGGTGATGTCGGCCATCGGCAACGAGTTGGCCAACAGCGTGTGGGAGGCCAACGCCCAGGGCCGCCTCAAACCGGGGGCGGACGCCAGCAGGTAGGAGACGCCTCCAGAACCGGGCTGTGGTCCGTTCACACCATCAGAACCAGGTTAACATGACTCAGTCTGCTGGATTTAGTTCCTGTGTCTCCATGTTGGGATCAGAATATGGAACGTGGTTTAACCGTCCGTCAGTCCGTCCGTCCATTTTCTTTATCAAAGTGGTTTAACCACCTTCCATATTCCAGGTGTTTCCAGTTATTTCCTGATGTTGCCCCCCATGTTGCCCCCATGTTGCTGTTTATTTGCTGATGTTGCCCCCATGTTGCCCCCATGTTGCTGTTTATTTCCTGATGTTGCCCCCATGTTGCTGTGTATTTCCTGATGTTGCCCCCATGTTGCTGTGTATTTCCTGATGTTGCCCCCATGTTGCTGTTTATTTTCTGTTGTTGCCCCCATGTTGCCGCTCATGTTGCCGCTCATGAACCTCCTGCTGCTCCCCTGGAGAGGCCGCAGCAGGAGGTCAATATTATCTCTATTAAGCTCCGCCCCCTCCGCCCCGCTCTGCGCGGCTCCGTCTCCTCCTCTCTGCTGTCGATAGTCTTTATCAGTCCATTCCTTCAGTGGCTCGCTGTTTGTCCTCCATAAATCCCTCGCTCTCCTTCTCATCCTTCTGTCGTTTCTCCTCTCGGACGGCAGATTCTGCTGATGCTTCGCTGCCGGCTTTAACGTCTCAAATTATAAGTTATTAGCATCAAACGCTGCTGTAATCTCTGCATTTCTCTTCCTCTGTCATCAAACTCACGGCCAGAGGATTCATTCCTCCCATCTAACTGGTGGAAACACTTCCTCCAGCCACCAGCAGGTGGCGCTGCATTGTATCTCACTCCATGTCTGCTAACTGAACCAAACTGAAATAAAACCAATTAAAGATGGCTTCCATCGTTTATAGAGGAGCCAGATTTATACTCAGCTAAGAGCAGCAACACGTTAGCATTTCATGAATCCAGTGAAAGCAGAAACAATAAAAATAGTTGCTGAGGTAAACATGTCTGGTTGTAAAGGTGAAGCCAACCAGAGTAAACTCAGAGCATCGTTGTTAGCAGGAGCAAAGGTCAATATGGAGATAAAATCATCCCAAAGGAGAAAACATCAACATACAGAAAACTAATCATTTAAGACGAGATCAGTTTTTGGAGCGTTTCTTAAAATGACTTCTGATCATTTAGAATCAATTTCTGATCGTTTTAAATAAATTTCTGATCATTTAGAATAAATTTCTGATCATTTAAAATAAATTTCTGATTATTTAGAAGAAATTTCTGATTATTTAGAAGAAATTTCTGATGGTTTAGAATAAATTTCTGATCGTTTCAATAAATTTCTGATCGTTTAAATAAATTTCTGATCACTATGAACAGATCCATGATCCCCAGGAGTTGCTGTTCTGCATGAATCGATTTATTCTGCGTGTTTAAATCCCGGCGTGTTAAAGAGGAGAGGAGCTGAAAGTGCAGGTGGAGGGTTGAGTGTGGATATGGGGGTAATGGATGGAGAACTGCCCCCCTGCTGCCCCTGCCCCCCCGTGGTCTGTGGAGTGAGTAATAGAGGCCGAAATTTCATTTTGCAAGTGGCTGATTTAATGATCCAAAGGGTAATTAATGGCCTGATTATCTTAATGTTAAATATGGCCAGCAGCAATTACGCTGACCTCCTGTCTGTCATTGCTGCCCCCCCTTACTGCCCCCCGCTGCCCCCCCGCCCCCCAATTAGGAGGAGGAGACGGATGGAGAGACCAACACCTTTATTTGTGAAGGAATCGTCTGGGCTGAGCTGGAGGGAAGCAAGCGGCTCGGTGTGGACCGACACCAGCCGCGCCAGCTCCGCCGCGCCGCGGGGGGCCGAGGGGGCGGGGCTTATGAGGGGTGGTTCCTGTTGGGCTCCAGCCTCCAAAGGACAGAGCCGTCCTCTAAACGCTGCCATTAACCCGCGGTCAGCCGTCATCGCCTCGGCTGGCGCACGCGCTGCCGCTGATGGCGACTGATGGCGGCGCTCTGGAGGCTGCTAAGTTTGGGCCCCGACCCGGTGGGGGGGCAGCGCCTCCCTCAGCCGCTGCTCATCGGTTTAATGAGGTGTCCAGCACCAGCTCCGCGGGCCGGACGGACGGTTGACACCGTGTTAGCGGGCCGAGCCGACCGGCAGCGACAGCGCCCCCTGGACACGCCCTCCTGCTGCGACCTCTGACCTGTGGAAAGGGTCGACAGCCTCTGGTTCAGGCTGGTCCGTTTCTTCAGCCGCTGGAGAAAAATCCAGTTATTTTTGGAAACTGGAAGATGAATGTTGAAACTTCCTGCAGGCCTGGTTCTGATGGTTCTGACCAGGTTCTGATGGTTCTGACCCGGTTCTACGGTCCTGGTATTTGCTCGCTTCTGGTCCGCCTCTACAGCTGAAGCTGAATCTGATGATTTGATGACATTAACGTTTTTAAGTTGATCCGTTTCTCACCATTTCTGATGGGCTAAAAGGAGTTTATGCTAGGCTACAATAGCATCTGAATGATAGCAGCTAATGCTAATGCTAATAAAGAAGCTCTGGAGAGATGAAGGTTGAGGATTAAAAACTGTAAATATCTAGAACATATTGATTTATTAGTTTCTCATTGAGTGGATTTATAGATTCTGATTAATTGTGATTAATTAATCTCAGACTCTGTCAGACATTTTCTTCCTCTGTGTCCTGATGACCCGGTCTGTGTCGGCGCGGTGGTTTGGACCGCTGGTTCTGGTCTCATTGATTATCGGCTGCTATTATCAGCGGGCAGCAGGTCCTGGACCCATCAATCATCGTATCTCTGGTTCCGATCTGAACCGTCAGCGGTCCGGCTCGGTTCCGCTCGCTCGGCCTCTCTGTTTCGGGTCAGCTGCGGGGCGTTCAGGTGCCGCTCCGACAGCAGAGAAACGAGCAGTCGGCTGAAGGATGGCGGCGCGGAGCGATGCTCCACCGTTTAACGGCGCGCGGCACATGACGAATGCCCGGCCAGTAATAATTCAGCAGCGGGTCTGCGGCGCCGGGCCCGGGGGGCCGGGGCCCGTTATGGGAGCAGATCCGTCTTGTTCGCTCCGCTCCGTCTGAAAAGGCTAACAGATTTAAAATTAGACCGGGGGCTTTTCATCTGAGCCGGGGGGCAGCTGCGGCCGACACGGCGGCACGATTGGGCCCAGGGGACCAGATGGGGCAGGGGGCCCCGCATCACTGAATAATTGCCCCCCAGGGTCAGGGGGAATGGTGTCTGGGGGCAGATCCGACTCAGATCCTCATAAAACCAACTCCGATCAGCTGGGAAGGACAAGATGGGACACGAGTCACATGACACGGAACCAGAACCCCCTGCAGGGTCCAGATGGACCAAAGACGCTGCTCAGGCAGATGGACTTCCTGTTCAGACGGATGGACTTCCTGCTACATAAAGCTGATTGTTAAATCCTCCTAAATGGACCCGTCCTGAGCGTCCTGAGCCCGGTCTGCAGGCGGTGGACCATCAGGATGTTTCCTGGAGGAAGTAGTTCTGAGTGACACGTCAGCATCAACGCCGTGCGGTATAAATAACTTTCCCCGCCATGCAGATCCAGACGGGGCTCCATGGCGCTCTGCGGCCCCCGTTGGTCGACCCCTCTGCGGCCCCCGTTGGTCCACCCCTCTGCGGCCCCCGTTAGCCGGTCGCTCTGCGGCCCCCGCTCCTCCTCCGCCCGGCTGCAGCGCTGAGGAATAATTGGCTCCTTGGTTCTAATTCATCTGTAAAGGAAGCTTGATTAGATTAGTCCTAATGGACGTTATTTTGTACATGGCTGCCCCGCCGCCCCCCACTGCCCCGCCGCCCCCCCACCCCGCTCGTCTAACAAGCCCTCCAATTTACTGTTGACATTAAGCCTCCGACTCGAGCCAATCAGCAGCTCATTCATCGCCTGTCATGGCGGCCAGGTTATGCTAATGCGGACTAAAAGCACAAACTAAAAGCGCGTTCTTTATGCCTGAGTCATCAGATTAACCCCCCCCCCCCGCCCCCCCAGCCTTCCTCTAATAATGAAGAAATAAATAACCCCCCCTCCGCTCCCCCCGGCCCACAGAGCAGCAGCAGGACGGCCGCCGTCCCGCCGTGGGCGCTGATGTGTTTGGACTGAATGGGTTCACGGCGAGCCGCTGGTGAACACTCAGCTGATCCCACCGCCACGGAAAAGATGGCCGACCGCAGGACGGAGGCCTGGAGGAGACAAACCCAGCAGCTGGCTGGGAGTCCAGATTATCCTGCAGTCAGACTAATGAAAAACTGAAAAGGTTCTGATGGTTTGATACCTGAAAAGGTGTGAAAATAATAATTATAATATCTACTGCAGTCCAGACATCTGGATCATTTTAATACAGTTTATTGTTATAATAATAATAAACTCTTTGTTTTTCTTCTGTAATCGTCTTTCATAAAACGTTTGATATTCAAACTAGACCTGACTTTATATATTAATTAAAATCTTCAGTTTCCTGATGAATAAAAATATTTATGAACTAGAAGACCTGAAGCTTCAGCGCGGTGTCAGCGGATCGTCTATAAACGTCTGTGGGGTCCGCTCTGAAGGAACCGTTCTGGGTTCCCCTGTGTTTCGGATCACTGAGGACCTGTTCCTGGGGTCCCCCGGTTCCTCCCGGTCCCTCAGAACGCTCTGGTCTCTCCGTGTCCCCCCGGTTCCTCCGGGGTCCTCCCGGTCCCTCAGGACGCTCTGGTCTCTCCGTGTCCCTCCGGGTTCCTCAGGACGCTCTGGTCTCTCCGTGTCCCCCCGGTTCCTCCGGGTTCCTCCCGGTCCCTCAGGACGCTCTGTGACATGTAGTTAATTACCAGAGGAGGTGTCTCCTACTTCCTGCCCCCCTGCTGCTCGGCTCCTCTTTAGTATCCGTGCAGCATCAGTGGAGCGTCTCGTTTCAGCCCAGGGATCGGCTTCCCGTCGCTCCGGCCCGTTCCTCCTCCTCCTCCTCCTCCTCTTCGCCTCATCTGCGCGGTGGCAGCTCCGTTAACCCCTTGTCTTCTGCGCTGGCCTCTTTTTAATTATCTGAGCCCATCCGAGGACGGCTAACGACCCGCTAATTGATTTCAGCCTCTCTCTCCCGGCTCCGGTGAAGGTGGAGCCGAGTCGGCGGCCCTCACCTCTTCTGGCAGGGATTCATCTCTAAAGCACATTAGGTCCGGCAGTTAGCTGATGCTCCATCTATCCGCCTATTAATCTATTAATTAGAGGGCTAATTAGGCCAGAAGAGCAGCCTGACACCGTGTCACTCTGGACCCGCCGCTCATTACCTCCCACAGCCTCGCCACGGAGCTAATGGAGGCTCATCCAGCTGCTGGGGAACCAGAACCAGAACCACAAGAACCAAAAACCAGCAGAGAGCTGAGCAGGAACGGGTTGCCAGGTTGGACTGTCGCTACCATCTGGACCCGTCTGGATTTAGAAAGAGTTGAGAGTTCAGAACATTTCCAAACAGCATCACTGTGAAGCAGAAAACTTTAATGAAATGATCAGTTAATTTACTGTAGAATCAATCGATCATCAATGATTAGTCATTGATTAGGTAACTTTAAAACAGGAATGATAGAAAATATCATGATTTACAATAAAACACAAACCCCCAGAAAACTCCTGGTTCCGGTCCTGGTACCGGTTCTGGTTCTGGTCCTTGTTCTGGTCCTGGTACCGGTCCTGGTTCTGGTTCTGGTCCATAACAATATAGATTTTGTTTTATAGTTTGTATTTTTGAATAGTTTGAGTTTTCTGTTCTGACTGTAAATGTCACATCTGCTTCAGGATTTTCTATTTTCTGACATTTTTCAGTTTTTATTCCTCAGATTTAATTTGCAGTTGATCTTTAATTAATTTCTAAATAATTATTTTTTAATTTCAGTCCAGATTTATATTGATCATTTCTGGTGAATCAGTTTCAGTTTGGATTCTTGTGTTTTTTCTTGTTGTTGCTCTGATGTTTTATTTATGGCCTGTTGTTGATTCTTCATCTCTAGTTTTAGTGGCTCTGTCTCTTCTGAATAATCTGGATTTAATCCATATGTCCTAGTCAAAGTATTTTCTCTGAAGCATCATTAGTGGATAAATGATTCTCTGGGTTTGTTTCTGTCGCTGCGACTCGGTGAGTTTGGCTCTGGTTGTTGGTTCAACGCCCTCAGGAAGCGCCGTGTGTCCAAACAGGCAGACAAAGCAGCCGCTGGGGGGGAACACACACACACACACACACACACACACACACACACACACACAGTGAGAACCGTTGGAACTCAAACAACAGGCAGGAAGTCAGAGATGCTCAGTGGGCCCAGCGCGGCGCCCTGAGGAACGCCAAACAGAACCAGAGCTGATGAAGCTGTCAGTCAGCAGGTCAAAGGTCAAAGGCTTCAGAGACTGGAGAATCCAGGACAGATCCCAGTTTAATCCCAGTTTAATCTGGGAGTTTCTTTTCTCTGTTGTTGTTTGTGGAAACCTTTTCAGGAACATTTAGTTTTTAGTTTTTAGTTTGAGTTCAGGGATTTTTACTGGTTTCTGTTAATTTTGATCATTTTATTGAAACGTTCAGATGAATCTGATCTGTAACAGGAACAGAACCAGCAGCAGCCGTCCTGCTACAGATCCACTGCAGCTCACACACACACACACACACCATCACCCCTCTGGGCTGCGCTTGACATATTTGCATTGTGTGTGTGTGTGTGTGTGTGTGTGTGTGTGTGTGGGTGTGTGTGTGTGTGTGTGTGTGCGTGTGTGTTTTCCTGTCACAAGCGATCTCACTGGGACTCGTGTTTAATTATCTACCCAGCATGCCTTGGTGCTGAAAACACAGCACTTCCTCTAATGGGATGTGAAAAGGGACACACACTCACACACACAGATTAACACACAACCTGAGAGTGTGTGCTGCAGACACGTTAACACACACACACACACTCGGCGTGGTTAATTAGTGCAATTAGCCTCTCCAGTGTCCAGAGCTGTGTTTTCAGGAGTCGTTAAGTCGAGGCGGAGACTCGCTGTTTACTAAATACACGCCTGGAAGTTCACACACACAGAGACACACACACACAGAGACACACACACACACACACACAGGCAGATTACATCACAGTGATGCTAATTTCAATTAAAATGTGTTAGAAATATTCAGTAACGGTTGTAAACACATCAGAACAAGACGAGGTTCAACTTCAAAATGGCTGAAAACCCATCATGATATTAACCAATCAGATTGTCAATATTGATGATTATTGATTAGATTTAGTGTTAAACATCTGAACCGCCGTCAGTCTGGTGATGTTTCCTGTTTTATCTTGTTTCTCTATTTTTAAAGTTTCCAAACCTGAAACTGCTGCTGTGCAACTGACCCAGAAGGCTGTTGCTAGGCAACCACAGAGCGAGTGAGTTAGTTGATCCACAGCTAGCTCTGTTAGCCCTGAGCTGTTGAGCGGCTGCAGTCTCTCCTCTGACTACATCCCCCAGAATGCCATGCGGTCCTGGATCTCTCAGTGTAATTATTGAACGTCGACTCAGACGGGTCGCCTATTGATCACGTTTCCATGGCGACCTGTAGGGTTATTGGTGTCCGGTGTTTCTGGACGCCTGCCGGCTCTTAGCAACTCCAGAGGAGGAAGGCATGCGTCTCCTGGTCCCACGGCTCACACTTCTTCCCAGAGTCCCGCTGGGCGCTCACACACACACACACACACACACACACACACAGTTACTGACTCTCTCTCTCCGGGACTCCTCCTTCAGGCTTTGTCTGCGGGCTTTGGGCCGTGGTCGGAGCCGGCCTCTCTGGTCTCTGGGTCGGGGCAGGAAGGAGGAACCTGGGGACATTCCGCCATGCTAGGCGCCTCCTTGCCCCCCCACATGCCCCTACTGCCCCTGTGTTGCCCCCCAGCAGGCGCTGGTATCCAGGAAGAGAGCTAATGAGATCCAGAGCCGTTCCCACACCGATCCATCGGGTCTCAGGAACGGTTCAGAGAGAAACCGGTTCAGGATGAGAAATTTGGTACCAAACGTTCCCATCCTTCAGTCTGCAGCAGGAAACAGCTCAGAACCGGACCGATCCGCCGGGCCGTCCAGACTGATCCCTCCTGGCTGAGTGAGAATCTGTTCACAGGAGGGATTAGAGGTCAGATTAGAGGTCAGATTAGAGGTCAGATTAGAGCCACTGCTGTGGATTAGACAGATGATGATCCTGGATCGGTCATTGATTCTTCCTCCTGCCTCTCAGATTGAGAAACGTTTCCTCACCGCCGTCTGTAACTGGACCTGTCGACCTGATACAGATTACAGAGGGGATGACCTTTGACCTGAACCTCAACATAGAGATGGCAGCATTCAGCTTCTATGCTCCACAGATCTGGAACAAACTTCCATAAAACTGTGAAAGCCTGACTTCCTGTTTGATGTTTTTATGAACACTTTGATCTGTTTCTGTTTTATTTCTCTCTCTGATGTCTGGTGGCGTTCTGATGACCTGTGATGTCATGTCCTGTCTCCAGGGAGGAGCGTGAGCGTTGGATCCGGGCCAAGTATGAGCAGCGTCTGTTTGTGGCGGCGCTGCCCGGCGCCGACCCGCCTCTGGGCCAGCAGCTGCTCCGCACGGCGGCCGAGGAGGACCTGCGCGGCGTGGTGCTGCTGCTGGCCCACGCCTCCCGCCAGCAGGTCAACGACACGTTCGGCGACGGCTGCTCGCCGCTGCACCTGGCCGCGCACAAGGGCAACGTGGTTCTGCTGCAGCTGCTGGTCTGGGTGAGCCTCCTCTGGGTCAGACGGGGCGGGCCGGGGCTCCGGCCGGACCCAGTCTGACCCGGTTCCGCTGTCTCCGCAGTACGGCGCAGACCTGACGGCGAGGGACGCCCACGGGAACAGCGCCATGGCGTACGCGCGGCAGTCCGGCAGCCAGGAGTGCGTGGAGGTTCTGGCCCAGTACGGCGGCGCTGACGAGCGCTACGCCCTGATGACCACGCCCAACCTGCCGCGCCGCAACGCCAACCGCAACAACAGCTGCAGCAGCCTGGGCAGCGCCGCACTCATCTGACCGCCGCCATGATGGGAAACGGGTCTCTTACCTCATCGGCCAATCAGAATCCAGGAACACATCCCACAACACCCATCTCCATGGCGACGAGAGGAGAACCGACCAGGTCCAGGCCTGGTGGGACGGGAGCTTAGACTCTGTTTTATTTAAGGAGTTTCCCCCGCTGTGAGTGTGAGAGTGTGTGTGTGTGTGTGTGTGTGTGTGTGTGTGTGTGTGTGTCAGAGTGTGTGTTGCTGGACCAATGGGAGAGCGTTCCTGGGCGTTCCTGGGAGCCTCCAGGCTCAGGACCGTCAATGTTTCTGATTGGTTCATTTTGTCCAAACGAACCAAGGGAACGTCGTCTGACGAAGGGCTGTTTCTTCTTCTTCTGTAAATACTGCGCCTCTGTCCTCAGTTCCTGTCACGGTCGCCGTGACAACGAGCACAAACAGGAAGTAGTTGAGTCTGTCGGTGTGGTTTGGTTTGGGACTCAAGCAGGAAGTTCTGGACGATCTGATTGGCCAAGTCAGCAAGAGGTCAAAGTGCAGCAGCGTATTGGAGCCATTAGAGATAAAGACATACGGAGTATATCTCTGCCAACAAACTGATTTAAAAACGAGTCTTCTCAGCTCCAAAAGTCAAAAATGTGCAGGGAAAAAAATCTGAAATGCTTCATTTTTTTTCAAGATTAATTTCAAACTTTGAGAGATTTTTGGCAGAAATGTACTCCGTATGAGAGCCCAGTGGTTGATCCAAACCGGAGTTGATCCGGACGGTTCTGGATCCTGAAGCTCATCTGAACACGGAGTCGGAACGCCGTTAGCTTCCTCTGCTGACGTTTATTTAGCTAGCAGAAGTTTAACTTCAAACATTTTTAAACCTGTTTGGTTCGTCAGCCATTTTGCTGGTATCCATGGTAACCTAAAGAGGCTGGCGTTTCTCCTATTAGCCTCAGGCCTAGTCAAATCACTCCTGGTGTTTGTAGAAAGTGTCGACTGAAAGCCAAGGGAGCCTCAGGAAGAACGCTCTGTCTAGAAATCCTAACCTAGATGTTGCTGCAGCAGGTGAGTCGTTCTCAGCTGGATTCTCTGATTTCACGGCTCTAAAATCAAACTTTCTCCTCTTGCCTTTTTTTATGATCCCAGAATCACACAAACTGCTTCTCCATGCATTCTGTGTGAACAATGTCTATGTTTTGACTTTCAGTCCAACCAGAACCAGAACTACAACAAAGTATTTGGGCCATTATAGATAAAAACAAAAAAAAGATATTGAGAGAAAAAACTTGTCAGATTAATATCAGAAATTTTCTGGAAGTCTAAATATTTTTGAGGAAAAATTCAGAAGTTTTGAGATAAATTTCACATATTTTTTTTTTAGAAAAAAGAAATATGTTCTGAGCTTGTAAAGGTGAACATTTTCAATTCTAGTTAAGATCAATCTCAAAGTTTTTTTCTCACTAATGTGACTTGAGCTCAGAAAATATTATTTTCTCCTAGAAATGTTCTAATCTCAAAATGTTTGAGTTTTTGGTGTAAATTGTGATGTTTTCCATCGGAGGGTTAGGATTCCCTGATCAGGAAGAGTTTAATTGAATTTATGTTTATTGAAACTCACAGCTTATATCCGTCATCACAGCACAGCTTGGTTTAAAGGGAAATTTCCAATAGCTTTATGAGTAAAAGTTGTTTATATTTTGACTTCATAAGTAATAAAGCAACTTATAGAAGAAAATATCATTCAGTAAAAATGTGTCCAGGAAGTTGGATATCATTATTTAGTTTACGTAATATAAGATAAATTTTGTGATTCAGCTTCAAAAATGGTGACAGTTGTGAAATACAATAATAAGAATTATTTTAGCAGAAAAAAGTTTACAGGCCAAGAAAGATGGCTAACATCAGTTTTACTGCGTTAAAAAGGGAAGCTAATGCTAACTGAGCTCTGAGTTACCTGGACAATAAACAGAAAAGCTGCTGAGTTATTATCCCTGTTAATAAGATTTATATTTTATTGTTTACACTCTGAATACAAAATGTTGTAAATTGGAGAATGAAGCACCGTGTGATGATGTAGCTACTGATTAGCCTGTTAGCTTAACATCGCTAACTGATCAAAGCTGCTGGCTAGCTTACTGTTTCGACATTAAATTAATTCCGTTGATCTCTAATTCATCTTTACATATTTTGTACATTTAAAGCCATATTGAACATTTGACTAAATTTATAGAATAAATCATAAACATCTGAATTTAGTTATTACTGTCAAAACAGCTGAGCCACCTGGCGGCTACTGCTTAGCTAGCAGTAAACTTAAATTATCAATGAAAGGAGCAGCAAGCAGTGGCTGAGTGAGACAAAGCTAACAGGAAAGAGCTGCGTTTGTAAAAACCACGTCGTCATTCTGGTGACTTTCTGTTTACAACATTATCAGGTCAGTTTGTTCACATTTAATAAGCCAAAAATCAGGTCGGCTCATTTTCATTGTTAGCGTCAAAACTGCCGAGTCATTTCCCAGCTAGCTCCGACTGAACTTCATTAGCAGACTAGACTTCCTTATCATTTTTTTATTCCACTAGAGTTTTTTCCTTAATGCTAAATATAAAAAGTTTTAACAGTTTGGGACTAAATGCCAGCATAAAGCAACAGCCAGTAATTTATTAGTATAATTATGCATGTTTGTTAGCAAATGCTGCTAACAGGCGCCGTCGGTAAAAGTGATTTCTTTTGGTTTCTGGGTCATACACTTTAAACAAAGCAAAATAATACACGAGTTTTTATTTTAATTTATCGTATTGGAGCCTCTTTCAGTTTCAGACGGTTCTGTTATAAAACCTGTAAAATGATTGTTTTGCTTCTGGAAAGCAGCGGCGGCGGTGTAGATAATAAAACCTGTTAAATGATGTAGAAATGTTTCTGTGCTAGATTTTAATTATGACTTTAATAACTTCCCTCCAACCTCCATCTTATTTAAACTCCCACAGAAAAACCTTTTTGTACATTTCCTCCTGAGGTCCATCCGCTTTTTATCCTGTTTTATCATCCAGACCGTTATTGTTCTTGTTGTCACTGTTATTCTAATTATTATTGTTATTATTATTATTAAATTTTGTTGTACAGTACCGATGTTGAAAAGTTCTACCTAATGCAGAATCTTCTACTGTAATTTGTCTCTTTTCAATAAAGACAGGAAAATGCTTCTTTTAACTGAATATGTGAGACTTTATTAATTAACTCGGGAATATTTCCTGTTTTTAGAAACATGAATATTAGACATAAATGTTAAAATCCTCCTGACATTCTTACAAACTTCACAGCATTTCTTAAATGTACATTTTGATTTTTTTAAAAAAATCATTATTAAATTGTGCAGATTTGCCAGTGAAATAAAATTTGACAGTAAGCGAGTTTTATTTCCTTTAACTCTGCGGAGTTTAAAATGTTTCAGCTGAAAAGCGAAGATTTAATTAATTTCATTTAGATTTTTAAAACCAAGTTTTATTTTCCTGCTCATCTGTTCAGAGATATGAGTTTTATATTTATTGTAGGGCATAAACACTTTAAAATTGTATATTGGTGAATTATCAATAGAAATTAAAATGAACTAAAAACCATATTTAGTTCTATTATTAAATATTTATCTAGAGTTAATGTTGAGACAGGAAATAATGTTTTGATTTTCCAGCTGCGGTTCATCAGCAGATGGTTGATGAAGATGATGAAGATGACGAAGGTCTCATTTATCGGCCTCCCGGGGCCGCCATGTTGGATTCCGCAGGCCGTGGTTCGGATCCAGGAGGCCGAACCTCGACCGGATCTTTGCTTCCATAAATACACAAAATCAAACTAATTTAGTCCAAAAATAATCAATAAATAGTTTAAATTTAGTGTCAATAAATCGTTTTCTTAATTTTTTTAAATGTTTAACTTTATTTAAAACGTTTGGGGCTTAATTATTAAATTTATTTGGAAAATTTATTTTCTTTTCATAAACTGTAGAATAATTAAAAATGAATATAAACTGAAGGATGTTAGTAAGTTTACATTTTTATAGATGAAGTTAATCGGGGGATTCTTTTGCACATGGCAACCCGCCTCATTACGCACAGGTGCGTCAGTCGTTCACCTGGAGCCGCCGCGCGGTTCACAGGAATGATTCCCATTTTATTGATGAACGGCAGGATGTTCCCTGTGGAGGAAGGGAAATTATTCTAAATTATTAGAAATCATTGTTTTTGGGTTAATTAGTTTCAGTTCAACTCGCCGCCATGTCGCTTCCGCGGTTCTTCATCTGGATCTTCAGTTTATTTCGATTCTTTTTCACTTTTTAAACCCAATTTTGTTTCATTTTTACGAAGTTTTTCTTCTTCGTTAAAGACTGGAGGCCTTAAAAATGAAACTAAACGTAAATAATCAGTGAAAGTTTGGATTTTAATAATCCAGATGGAGGTGTGTGTGTGTGTGTGTGTGTGTGTGTGTGTGTGTGTGTGTGTGTGTGTGTGTGTGTGTGTGTGTGTGTGAAGGAGTCAGACTGAACGCATCGGCTCACTTTGCGTCCTTTAATCGCAGGTTTTCACATCAGTGTATAAATAAGTTATCAGCTTCATTCAGTCCTGCGCGCGCAGCTTCCGGTCTGTATTTACATCATCAGCTGCTCCACGCGCACTTTGCGGTGAAAAACTGCGGCTCTTTCAGCAGGTTGAACGTTCTCGGGCTCAGACGTTAAAAAGAACCGAACAGAACCGCGGACGGTTCAGTGAGATCCGTCTCAGCAGAGTCACGGAGTGAAGAGGAAACATTTTAATTTAACGAGTCAAAAACAAATGATGTCACAGGAGTCTGGTTGTTCCGGTTCGGCTCAGAACCCGTCCGAACCGTCCTAGGGCCGGGCCTGCTCCATCTGCTGGTGCTGACTCCTGATGGCGAAGCGGCTGACGTGCACCGGGATCGGAACCACGATCTTGGGGTTCCGGCTCGGCTCCCCGGACTTGTTGTTGACGTTTCCGGCCTTGACCCGTTTCCACTTGGCGCGCCGGTTCTGGAACCAGATCTTCACCTGCACCTCGCTCAGCTTGAGCGCATGCGCGATCTGGGAGCGCTCGGTGAGCGACAGGTACTTCTTGCAGTGGAACTCCTTCTCCAGCTCCAGCAGCTGCTCACTGGTGAACGCGGTGCGCCGCCGCCGGTTCTTGCCGCTGCCGCCGCCCGCCGCGCCGCCGCCCGCCGCGCAGCCGCCGCCGCCGCCGCCCGCCGCGCCGTGCAGGTGCGGCGCGTCGTCCAGGCCGCCGCCGCCGTCCGCGTCCTCTTTGTGGCAGAGGGACGTGAGGTTGTCGTCGGAGCTGTAGTCCAGGTCGCTGTCCATGGAGAAGCTCTCGTCCTTCCGGCCGCCGTCCTCATCCTTGGACTCGTCCTTGGACAGAACTCTGGCTGCGGGATTAACAATAATCTGATTATCGGGAAATTACAGCTACGTATCAATCACAAGAGGAAAAACTTTCATCTTTAATGAATTTTATTTGGTTCATGTTCCACATAAAAAGATGAAAAACATTTCATCCCCATTTTAAACATAAACTGATGTTGGGTGAGGAAGAGGAGGAGGAGATGAAGGTGTCGGTATCCATCATGGGCCCGGATCGGAATCAGGACGCGCTGCGGGACGTTCCGCTTTCACGCGTAATTACGCACCGATGTCTCCACGCGGCCTTCTGTGTGTGTGTGTGTGTGTGTGTGTGTGTGTGTGTGTGTGATGACAAATAAAAAACAAATCTGTCACGAGCCAGTAAACCTGAAGCTCGCGCAGCTTTCAGGTTTTCAGCAGCGAAATTCCGGATTTTTTATTATTATTATTATTATTATTATTATTATTAATAATAAAAACTAAATAATAGATTCAACAGATAAATTAATATTGGATAAATGAGATAAATGTTTAAATTTGACACATTTGGGCCAATTTGACTTTAATGAGATTTTTCAGTTGATCGTTTGAACAGCGGAATAATTAATGACTCGTTACAAATATAATAATTATAATAATAATAATAAAACCTGCAGGATTTAATATAAACACCTTATTTATTTACCTTTATTAATAAAGTAGATTCAAGTGTTTTAGTCAGAATTTAGTTCATTTTTAGTTTTTAAATATTTTTTTAAATTAAAGTGAAACAAAAATGATGTAATTAAATTAAACTAATATTATTATAAACCAGATGAAACTAATCAAAGTGTTTTAGATGATTTGATCTCCCTCAACTTGAGCTCCGCGTTTGACCCACGCGTGGACCAACCTGTGGAAGTCTGCAGCGGCGCGTCCGCGTCGTGGAAGGCCGGCAGCGCGGACTCCTTCCCGGGCAGGAAGCTCTTCCCGTCCTCCGCCTCCAGCCGCAGCGCCTGCGAGCCGAACTTCCTGGCGGCCTCCTGGTGCTGCTGGGACGGGGAGAAGCCGCCGGGCAGCGAGGCCATGAGGGTGGAGGTGAGCGCCATGCCCTGCGTCAAACCCTGCGTCAAACCCTGCGCCAGGCTGGAGCAGAAGCCGCTCTGCAGCCCGGGGATCTGCGGGTGGTGTCCGCCGGGCAGCGCCGGCGGCGGCGGCGGCGGCGGCGGCTGCAGCACCACGGAGCGGTAGGGCATGAACATCGGGTACCCGGTGTAGACGAAGTGTCCCGGGCTGGGCTGCGGGGGCCCGCCGATCAGGGAGTCGATGCTGAAGGCGGTGGTGCTTCCGAGTGGCCGCTGCATCACCATGAAGGACGGACCGAACGCCGCGCTCATAAGACCGGCCGCTGGAGCCGAGAGAGGCCGGGGGAGAGCCGCGGAGGGCGGCCGGGGGAGAGCCGCGGAGGGCGGCCGCGGAGGGCGCGGAGCCCCGCCGGGAGTCACCGGGAGCTGAAGACGGCGGCGATCCGCTCACAGATCAGCATTCTTCCCTCAAGTCCGCAGGAGATGCGCCGCTTCCAGGAAAAAAGCGCAAACTGGGAGGACGCGGCTCCGCTCCGAGATGACCCGGACCTGAGGTTCCGGACCCGAGGTTCCGGACTGCGCTCCTCTCTGACCCGCTACGGCAGCCGGAGTGTGTCGGTGTGTGTTTCCTGCCGCTGCGCGCCTCCGCAACTGTTTTGGATTTGAATTGCGCTCCCCTCTGGTTAATTGCGCTGCCTTTAGCGCCAGGACGCCGCCTCCCTCGGCCTCTGATTGGCGGATGTCAGGTGACGAGCCGAAGCTCGTGAACGATCCGGATCCACTCAGCGTGGGGCCAACCGGAGTGAAAGTGAAACACTCCGAGTTTCATCCTGGGTTCCTGAACTTCTGGTTCCGATGGACGGAAACTGCAGTACGGAGGAAGATTAGGGCCAAAACTAAAATAATTCAGGCTTTTTTCTCAGAACTTTATCGTGTTCATTTTTTTCTGTGACTTAATAAACATTAAAGTAAAAACGACACAACTCTGTTTGTTTCAGAATCTTTGAAACTGAGAAAACTTTATTTTCTCTGATCGTCATCCTGTTAATCTGATAAATCACAAATCAAATGAAAGTTTTACAGTACACTTTCATATCTGCAGTGTTTCACTGATAAATACTTTCTGTGTTTTCAGCAGAAACACAAAGAAAACATTTGGACCCATTTAGAAGATCATCGGCGTAAAGACGAATCGGTTCTGAGGTACCGGCTCACGTTTAATGAGTTTGTTCTGATTTTAAAAATGAAAACCGTTAAAAACATAATAATGAATATTTGATTCCATAACCTCCAAAATAAAACCAGTTTTAGATCCAAACTTCAGCTGTTGGTTTTCACAGCAGATAAATTACAACTGAAATATTTTTGCAGTGTTTTTAGTTTGATGATTTTAATTGATTGAATGAAATTTTGGGATTCCATATTTCATAATCTTCTCATGAAAAACCAGGTAAGACGTTTGGTAGCCTGGGCAGGTTTTCTAGGAGTTTGATTTTAAAAGCTGTAGAAACAGAAATGTTTAATTTTTATTTTTATTTTGGACCCATAAACATGATGAATGTTCTTAAAGGGCCAGTTGTCCCAGAATCCATGAACAAACTGTGGAAATATTAATAAATATCTGAACATTTTGATGAGTTTGTCCAGGATTTCATGATTTTTGGTAATAAAATCACTGATTTTGTAGAAATAATTTAGAAACATTTGCAGTGAATTTTGCAATATTTGTGCTCATGTGACAGTAAATGTAACTTTTTAATCATGAACTGTAATTTGTGAAACTGAGGCAGCTGAAGAGACACTGCCCCCTGGAGGTGGGAGGCAGCATCACTTAAACTGGAAAACATCTTTGATTTGATGAAATAATATTTAAAATAAAACAGTTATTTATCTCTCCGGAGATGTGAAGATTGATTCTGAAATATTAATTCTTCTAATACCTGATCAATATAATCAGTTCTCTGATCAAATATTGATACTTCAGTTATTTAGATCATTTCTAGCAGGAACAGAAAGAAACTGCCCCGCTGTGCCTCCAGGTTCTGCTCCCTGCTGGGTTTGTGTTTGCAGATGGACTCGGATCGGACCGCTGATGGACTCGGCGATCATCTGGCGATCCGTCTCCCGTTGCCGTGGCGCCGTACATCCCAATGTTTGCTCGCCTCAGACTGCGTGCTGATGGACGGAGGAACGACCTCCTCATCAATTCAGCAGCAGCTCATCAATGCCAGCGGCGTCGAAACGCATCAGAGGGGACACGTGTGACCTCTGACCCCGAGCAGCCCCCCCTCTGAGTCAAGGACACGCACGAGCGGCCCGCCCCCCCGGGGTCACCGGGACGCCGTGTCATTACGGAGCCTGATCAGTGCAGACATTAAATAGCAGTATTTTTCAATTAGCGCCGACAAATTCAATCAAAATTCCATAGATTAGGATGAAACGAGGCGCGGGTCATTTACAAGGCCTTTAATTGCACCGCCATTAGACAAATAGTGCCGCGCTCTCCGGCTCATTATCAATCACGCCGAGGCATCAATAGTAAAAGGTTGGAGGCAGCGGCTGTGTGCGTGGGGCCGCCGTGCACGAGGCGCGCGCACGGCGCCGCGCTGCCACCAGCAGCTAATAAATACCCTCTTTTGTACTTATAAATTATCCAGTTTAATTAACAACATGGATTATGATTGGACTGTGATTTAATTAAACCTTTCCTCATGCAAGGCGAGCGGCGCTGCCATCCATTATGGTGATGAAGGCGATGGTGAGGATGAAGGCTCCGACAGGAGCTGCTTACCTGGGAGATCAGCAGGCGGCCATGTTGGGGAAGATTCAGGTTAATCTGCTGAGGAAATCCAGGTTTTAATCTGGATTTTAATTTTGATCCTTTTCATGTTTTTGAGTTTAGATCAAAATAAAGCAGCAGATTTAAAATGTAACAAGTTAATTTTGATTAACTGATTTAATTTGAACATAATCAGTTTTCAGGGTGGAACCTTTGTGTTCACATGTTTCTGGTAGGACCATAAATCTGATGCACAGCTACATGTGCTAGCAGCAGCGAAGAAGCGGCTTCGCTTCGTTCATTTCTGCTTCTTAAAACGATCAAGTTGAGCTAAAAGTAGTTAGCATATCAGAGAAGCTATGCTAAGCTAAAATAGGATCTAAATGCTAACATGTAGCAGCTAACGCTAACGTTACGCAGCATTCGCTCCAGTCTGACGTCTTTAATAACAGATTAAAAACTGTAAATAATTTTCTGTTAGAAATTGGGCAGAAAAAAACTTTTTTTTGTTTTTTTTACCCCTCCAGGGGTATTTTGTGGCTCTAGTGCCCCTTATATGACAGCAGGCTGACAGGAAACGGGGAAGACATGCGGCAAATGTCGCCGGGTCCGGGAGTCGAACCCACGACGGCCACGTCGAGGACTCAAGGCCTCCAAATACGGGTCACGCTAACCGCTACGCCACCGTGGCACGCCCTGAAAAAACCTTTTTGAACTGAAACTGTTTCAGTTTTTATTTTTATGGTTTTTAATTCTAATTTTTTACAGCAATTAACTTCATTAAATTTTAATTCAATCCAACATTTCAGCCCAAAGCTTCTCAGAACCAGAACCGGGCCGATCGGGTCGGCATGGAGCTAACCAAGCTAACTAGCGCTTCGTCTGTTAGCTTAACTAAAAACATTAAATCCTACCGAGTTTTTCTGTTTTACAGTGTAAACGTGTCGATTCACCTGAAGTAAAATAAAACTAAAATTTCATCAAAATATAGAAAAATACAGAATCTTGTTTAAATCAATCTGATGATGGAGTTCTGAGGTTTTTATCAATATTGATGAATTATTGGCTATTAGCTGATATTGATCTATAGGATGGTTTTGTTTCATTTCAGGTGTATTAATATATTTCCCCTCCAAACTAAACAAACTGATTTGTTAGATTTGGTGTTTTGCAGTGACCTGAGTTATGGTCTGTGATCTGAACCAGAGAGAATAATCCAGATTATCTGAACCACTGGGTGGATTTGGGATCTTCTGATCAACCAGCAGTTTATTTTGACAGAAACGTTTTAAATTCTGTGTATTTTAAATCAAAACGCTTCTGAAAATCATATTTTACAGTCGATGTTTTCACGGAAACAGCAGGTTATCATCTGCAAACAACTTCATCCAGAGCTGGAAGTGAAACAGTTCATTCCTGAACTGTTCAGGTTCAAACTGCAGTTCCCCCGTTCGGCCTGTAGGGGGCAGCACTGAGGCGGTTTCAATTAGCCGATATGAAAATGTCTCGATTTTCATAAAGAGACATAAAGACATAAAGACAGACTTTTAGGGACCAGTTCAGTCAGATTATCTAGTAAAACGTTGATTTGGGATTAGTGACACTAAAACAGGAAGAATCACTGTAAAAACAGTAAATAAATTAAAGACACATTTTGTATCATTTGTTCTTGAGTTTCCTGAGAAAAGTCAGAATAATTTTTTCCAGTGCCTCTGGTCTGTGAGCGTCAGGCTGATGTTAAACCTGAGACGTGTGTGAATAACAGCCAGAGGTTTGTGACTTTGTGAGGACGCGGCTTTACAGGCCCAGATAAACTTTTGATCTGAGCCCTTCAGAATAAAAGCTGGTAATGAGCGGCTGGACTTACAGCCTCGTTAAAGTCATCAGACGGGAGCAGATCCCGTCATAAACCGCAGCAGCACTAACTCACGCTGCTGCAGCAGGACGTCATGCTGCTGCAGCGCCCCTGCAGGCCGCGGCGCGAACTGCAGCTTTAAACCAAACTGAAAACATTTAGTTTACGTGTTCAAAGAAATAAATGAAAGTTTAAACTTATTAATATTCCTTACATATACAAACTCAGGCTGTGTTTAGTAGTTAGCTCTTCAATATAGCATTTAAATTTAATTATCTTGTTGATAAATAATCTTTATTTCCTTCAATTTTACAAAAACAAAAGCAGCATCAACATAAAAACCAACAATAATTCAGTAATAAAATTATACATTAGATCCATCAATAATCAGATGTGTACATGATCATTTGAATTATTTTAATGTAATATTTAACAGGACTTCCTGTTTGGCCCCAGCAGCAGCTCAACGCCTCGTTTCCACTCGTCAGCAGAACCGACCTGGAGGAGAGAAGGAGTCCTGAGGGAACCGGAGCAGGAATCAGGTCAGAGTTCATTTGTGAGAAAAACCTGCCATGGTCAGAGGAGACAGCGAGGCAACGTTCCCACGGCGACGCAGGAAAGCGTTTCCACCCAAACCTCTGAAATGTTGTGATTAATGTCAGACATTTCTGAGCTACAGACGAGGGAAACGTCCAGAGAGACAAACTCAGGTGTTTTCAGGTTTCCTGTTCTTCGGGACCAATCGTCTCCTCAAAGAACTGGATCTGCTGTGAATCAGGTGGCTCTACCCCGTGACCTCTGACCTCGGCCTGCAGTAGCAGTGAGAACGGACGGTTTCTGCTGCGTTCACAGATGAGGAAGATGAGGAAGATGAGGCGCTAATTAGATCAGGCCGTTTTTACCTCAAAGCCTCCAGAATGCAGTGATTGAATTATTGCAGCTTCAGTCTGGACGAGACGAGAAGGCGGCTAAATTTGGTTTCCTCTGATTGGACTGAGTGGCCTCCTATTGCAGGACGAGGCCCGTCTGACCCCGACGTGTTTCCATCCGACACCAGCAGCATGAACGACGGCCGCGTTCTCACAGGAAACGCTGCGCCGCCGTAACCTCGTTAGCACCTGGTGCTTCCTGTCCGCCGCCTCCTTCTCACAACACGGCGACCAGACCAGGCTGATGGGGCGTCGCTGACCTTCACTGACCTTCACTGGTGATTCCAGGAGATTCCAGGTGATTCCAGGTGATTCTCCTGACTCTTGGCAGCCATTGCTGCTCTGATTGGAGCCATTTGGAAAAGATTTGGGTTTTTAGCCTGGAAAACATGGGATCAGTTTTATCATGTTAGTCATTTATAAAAGTCACAATATTCTAAAATAAACATTTAACTCCTACTTAAATATGTAGCTAGCTAGCATGCTAAGCACTTAATTTCAAGCTAAAACTTTAGCTAGCAAGCTATTTATTTTGATCTCCAAATTTCCTTCCTTAATATTTAGCAAGCAAGCTAATAATTTATCTCCAAACCAAATATTTACCTCTGAATTAAATAAAAACTGGATTTACAAATGAAATGTTTAGCTAATTAAATGTAATAAGAGGAAGTGGACTATCAAAATAAAAGCTGGGTTCAGACTGACTCCTAAGTCTGAATTATTAGGGTAATATTTATATTGCCTAAATATCTAGTTTCAAACTAAATATTAAGTTTGTAAACTATATAAGCCATGCGTAATATTTGTAGTAAATATTTAGTTTGTTAAATGTGGCATTAATAAATGACTAACATGAAGAGAATATGACTGGAAACTGAGCCTCTATTTTGTCTCTGTCAGTCTAAACAGATTAAAGAGATGAATTAGTTTATTTAGTTGTTTTAAATGGTGACAGTATTTAGTAGATATCCGTGTTTGGAGCAGCGCTCGGGTTTCTGCTCTGAGCCAATGAAAGAGCTGTGACAGATCGCTGGCTGAGCATCAGCGGCGGTTAGTTCTGCTTCAGAGGCCTAATGAGAGCTGAGAGACGGACAGGAACTGAGGAGACTCACTTCCTGTCCAGCCGCAGATTAAAGGGACAATCTGTCATTTTACTCAAATGTTTTGGTCATAGCTGCCAGGTTGAGCAGAGGAAGACAAACGAGGCTCCGGTTCCCTAAAAACCTGAAACATTTGCTCCATGAAGAGTTAAACTTTAAAATGAATCTCCGCTTGTTTTAAATCTATAAAGTTAAGCTACATAAAAGTGAACAGCTGCTGGAAAAGGAGGAAAACTCTGGACTAAATTCAGCTGGTTTAAAATCATTGAGATGTTTCCTTTGGGAAAGAGGAGACAGAAACGGATCAGCTGAAGGCCTTACCAGAGGCACCACAGCTAAACATGCTACTTAGCAACCGCTACTTCCTGTTGAAGGATCCCTGACAGAACCGACTCCTCTTCCTGCTGTCCAACGATAAAATCATATTTTTACAAACATTACAAATAAGACATAATAAAATACTTTAAAACAGGCAAACACAACACAACATTTCAGCAGTTTAAAAGATTAAAATAAACAATAAAAATCTTCACTTTCAGTATAAATTCACCAATATTATTTTATCTATAATTAAAGCCAGGCATGACCTCATCATCCGACACTAAACTGTTAAGAGCTGAAAAACCTGTTCCCCTCCTGGCCTGTGGGGGCGCTGCACCACCAACCACTGTAGGAAACGACACAAAAACCTCTGAAGACACTGAGAACAACTTCCTTCTTCACCAGATGGAAACAAGATGGAGGCGTCAGATTTTAGTGGTTATTTTTCTTTGGCTAAAGAAAACTAACCATTTCTCCTGCTAGCGCTAGGCTAGCACACTAGCGTTAGTCGTATTTACCCAGAATGCTCTGCGCTGTAGCCACTTCCTGCTTTTGGAGCGGGCATTATGGGAAAATGGAGTTGGATTAAATTTTTTCTCATAATATAATGTTTTTATTTCTGTATTTTTCAGCTTTTATTTCTTCTTAGCATAACAATAAGATAATAATTAATCAATTACATCATCCTCAGATTTAAACGGCTCCATGTTTCGTTTCTCTGTCAGTTAATTGAATGTAAAACATGTTGAGTCAAACAGTTGCATGTTTACTGAGTGAACTCATTACACTGGTTCTGATCCAGACTCCTACGGGCTTCCGTAGTCTGCAGCGGCGGGCTGAGTGATGTCTGCCCGGCTGGTAATGAGTCTGCGGCGGGTTGGGCTCCGGAGTCAACAGCCGCGTTAACCCGCCGATGAAACGCCGCGGATCCGGAGAGAGACGCTCTGCTGCGGCCGTAACGAGCCGCGGCCTCCATCGCTCACTCCTTAATTAGCAGCGGGATCCTCTACCCGCTAATGGAGCCAACATGGCGGAACATCACGGCCCAGTTGGAGCGCTGCCGGGACGGAGCAGCTTCATCAGCTGACGAGCGCAGCGGCAGGGGTCAAAGGTCAGCGTTATGGCGTCTGAAGGCTCGGGGTGCCGTGACGGGGCGTGGCCAGGTGTCATCTGGGTTTGATGTGTGACGTGAGGCCGCACACTATAAGGTCAGAGGTCAAGGTGGATGAAGAGGCAGAATCATCCTCATCAGGTCAGGAGTGTGTGTGTGTGTGTGTGTGTGTGTGTGTGTGTGTGTGTGTGTTAGAGTTGGAGGAAAACTGGTGGCTGAGTGATGATCTGAAATAAACAGTAATACATTAGATTATTCTATTTATTATATTTATCTACCATTTTTATCATCTACAGTGTAAATAAGGATTTCTGTATTTATTTCTCAGTTATGAACCATAAAAACTCACTAAATGACAGCATTCATTTTAGTTTCTGTTTATACGGAAGAGGATTAGTGCCAAAATGAGAATTTAGATTTTTAATGTCAGACTTTTTTCCTAATCTTCTTCCATGTTTCATATAATCTTAATGTTATTAGTTGTGTTTACTGTTTTTATTTAGAAAGTTTAGGACAAACAGTTGGTAACGTCTAGTTTGAACAGACGACGTCATGACTCTGCCACCACCGTGCTTCACGGCCGTTAGCTCCGTTAGCTCCGTTAGCTCAGTTAGCAGAGTGGTGCTGGTCCGTGTTGTGATCCCGGGTCTGGAGTCAGAATCTCTCCCAGCATCCAGCCTGATGCTCAGTGATTTCCCGGCTGAAAGCAGCCGAGCGTGTTTTCACCACAACGAGCCTTCAGGCGGCGGCACAGACGCCGTCAGAGTCTGAACCAATTACAGGACAATTAGCCAGCTGGCTGTTATGAAACACAGCAATTAATGTTTCCTTAATAAGTCAGATTCACAGCGATTCCACATCATCGGCTAATCACCGGGTAATTACCGCCGCGGCGTGTCGGCGCCGGTTTGATCCGACAAATCTGGGTCTCAACAAACTCCTGGGCATCAACATCTGGAGCTGACGGCGCCACCATCAGGCCGGCTGACTTAACGCTGCTGTCGGCAGCAGTTACTGTAAAACTGAAAAAGTTTTCCTCTCAGCATTGAAATTCAGATGAATTAATCCTCCTGCAGGGAAATTAATCTGATTTAAACAGATTATGATGCAGAAACCAACAAACTGCTGCTGGGCTTGAATAAAATATTCAGAAAATTAAATATTAAACCTAGACTAACGGAGGAACTGAATATTTCAAAAGAAAATCTAAAATGGTTGTTTTTTTCTCAATGAAATGTTATAAAATGTAACACCTAATGCAACATAAAATAATAAATACTCCATAAGAAAAACAAGGAACTAAAACCAATAACTAAGTTTACTAGAAATAAAAACTGGACATATTTATAACATTTCTGTGGAAATTTTCTCAATAAATCCTTCACAGCAGAAAATATAAAAATGCAGATGAGCAGCCAGAAGATGAATGTGGAAAAGTACGGTGGCCTGGAGGCACAAGCATGTAGGAGAGACAGAAAAGATCCAGATATAAAGAAACACAAGAAAACAAAGTGCAGAAAATGGAAGTTAAAAGTTAATCCTCTTCTGTCCTCCAGGCCACCAGGGGGAGCCGAGCAACGACTCAAACCTCACAGGAGACGGGATTTAATAGGAAGTTCTGTTTCAAACCCGAATCTCTAACAATGTCACAGAGCAGCAGCGTGAAAACGTAGATACTTCCTGCTCCAGACTCCCCCTGGTGGCCTGGAGGACTTCTGCTTTAGTGCAGATTCTCTGCAGCGTTTAAAAACAATCTGACGTCCGTGTCAAACTCGAGGTCTGGGGGCCAAATCTGGCCCACCCTAAGTCTTCCTGTGGCCGTCTGGACCAAATTAATAAAACCTTTATCATAACAGTTATCAAATTAATACAGTTTTTATTTTATATAAAAATATTTGTTATAGTATTTAATTTAAATAAATTCTCACTGGATGCAAAGGAAGGTATTTATTCATTTTTTATTAATTGTTAGTTTTATCAAAACGTTCTGGAACAGAGAAACCTGTTGCTGCTTTCTGGTTGGCTGTACAGGAGGCTCCACTTCTGCTTTTCAAAGGTGTTTGGCCTGCGCTTCTGTTTGCAGCCATTTTGTGTAAATGTAGCATTTAAAGTGACAGAGCTCCTAAAACGGGTCAGAACTGAAATCTGATCGCCTCAGGACGATTTAGTGATGAAATGTGATCAAGGTTTTGTTTAGGCCACAGTCCGGTCCTGTCCGGTCCAGTTTAAGGAAGCAGAACGGGTCGGCGGCGTTACAGGAAGTAGACGTTTCCATGCGGCTGCCGCAGCGTTCAGTGAGGTCAGCAGCAGCAGCGTCTCGGCTCAGTTTGAGCAGAAACAGGAATTATCCACAGAACCGAACAGAACCTGGGTCATCATCTGGAGCCGCCGGGCCGTCGGCCCCACTGGGACCACGACTGGAGCCAACGCAGCGTGGCGCCGTCTTGATGCTGGCGGCCATCTTTGCTCGTCTCAGGAAGCGGCGTTCACACTGTGGATAATCGGATTAAGGTGGCGCCGTTTGTTCCGCTCCGTGAGCCCAGCTGGACCGAGACGCCGAGAGACAGACAGAACATCAGAGGTAATGGGTATACTGGTTCTGATGGGTGTACTGGTTCTGATGGGTGTACTGGTTCTACTGGTTCTGATGGTTCTATTTGTTCTACTGGTTCTACTGGTTCTGATGGGTGTACTGGTTCTAATGGTTCTACTGGTTCTATCAATCAATCAATCAATCAAATGTTATTTGTATAGCACATTTCAGCAGCATTTCAAAGTGCTTTACATCATTACAAACACAGAAACACAAAGCAACATAGAATCAATAATCAAAACATGACATTAATTCAGGTTCCATCAATAAATTTATAATTGATTACATTTCAAATAACCAGGTGGGTTTTTAGTGGAGTTTCATCCATAAAGGTTTACCTGTTACACTCCTACTGTGTTATATGGAACAACATACCTGCTGCTATTTTTATTCCCACTCACAGTCACACAGTTTAAAAAGATGTAAACAGAATTTTAATGGCTTCTGGTACCAGGTTCTGTTCACCTCTTACACTGAGCTGGGCCGCCGCCGGCCCTCACAGAGTTTTGTACAATTCTATGGTTCCTGTTAGTGTCTAGAATGTACAGGGTTTGTGTTACGTGCAATGACCCTCGGTCACTTCACCGTTCAAACTGGTTCTACTGGTTTCAATGGTTCTACTGGTTCAAGTTGAAACTATTCCGGCGTCTCCAGTATTTTTCTTTTTCATTAAAGTTACAGAATCTATTTATTTCTTCATTTATCTATCAATAAACTAAACTAATTAAACTTTAGCTTCATTTGATTAAGTTTATTAAAATTTGTTTTGTTTTTTATTACTAATAAATTACATTAAATTTTAATTTTCTTTTGCATCTTACTTGTAAGATTTTGTTTCCTGAAGAAACTTAAAGTTTAGGTTAATTTTGAATTGTGACTGAGGGCCACAAACGGCCCCTGAACCACACTTTGAACCCCGTTACCTAAACTCGTTAAATGTTCTCTGGTCTGAAAGCTGCAGATCATTAATGAAACTTTTTGTTCAGCATTAAAAGTGAAATAATATTAAAAATGTTCAGTTGATTTAATATGAATTTATTTCAACAATAAATTCAACTTAAATTAAAAATATTTTATTAATTCCTAAAGAAAATGAAATAAATGATGTTTCTGGTTCAGCACAATTAATAAAAAACATTTTCTGCTGTTTGCAAACTGATTAGACAAACAATAATAATAATAATAATAATAATAATAATAATAAAACCTGATTCTAATTTAATTCCACAGATCGTCACATCTGGTCTAATCAAAGTCCTGATCCGGGTCATGTGACCTCCTGAGGCTCCGCCCACTGACAGGCAGATCCTCAGGGACTTCAGTCAGGAAATGGGTCAACGGCTCAGTGAGGTGGAAACACACACACACACACACACACACACACACACACCTTGGCTTTCATTTCTTTTCCTTCTTGATCCCTTGAATATAAATAAATGACTATAAGTTCTGCCATTACAGGCCTGGGATGTAATAATAATAATAATAATAATAATAATAATAATATTAATAATTATTACTCCGCTCGGGGTATGAATAATTATGGTCTGGGATCAATCTGGAGCAGAAACTGCAGGAAATTGTCATATTAATTATTATTATTTATTTCCTCATTTTAGCTGAGTTGGAATTTTTTTAATTTATTTTCTATATTAATTTTATTTATGTGTAAAATGATTTAATAATATTTATTATCCAGCTGATAAAATAATATTTTAGTAAAAGTTTTGGTCCTCTCAACATTACATCATTAATTAATAATTCATATCTACATGTGAAGTTTCTCTGAAAAACTTTATTTACTTCAAAAACATGAAATGTTTGAAATAATTAATTTCATTTTATTCCGTTTGTTCATGTCTGTGGTCAGAGCGCCCTCTGGCGGCCACACGGGGGATTACATCATTTGTTTCTGTTTAAACCCTAAATATGGAAATCTGAATTAAAATGTTTATTCTGCAGCACAGTGACGTCATCCACAACATGAAGGTTTTATTGGTCCGCTTCCTGCAGGGAAACAACGCCACCTGCTGGTGACGGTGAGGAACTGCAGGTATGTAATTGATCAGAAAGGGTTTTTCTAATGTTTGGAGTTTCTTTGGTTTAATGAAACTTGACAGGAAGCTGAGCGCTCGGTGCGCTGCTGCCACCTTCTGGAGTCCTGCGGTACTGCACCGTCAATCCTTTATTTTATTTTATTAAAACATAAAAATATGAGAAACTTCACGGCAGCATTTAGAGTTTATGACCTGAACTCTGTTGGTTTGAAGCATTTGAAGATTAATTATATCTAATATTTATTTCTATTGTTGGAAATAAAATCAGAAAATGTTTTTAAATTCTCAGAAAAACCAAAAATCTAACAGCTGTTGATGTTCAGCAATTACTGAAGATCTGGAAACAATTTCTATTAAATATGATTTAAACAAAAATAATAACTGCTTCAGCCTCACATCCAAATCTAATAACTGATGTTTTTCAGATGTTTTAGTTCAATCATCAACATTAATGACATAATTAATTTAAAATCCTTTAAAATGAAGAGTAAAGTGAAAAATGAGTTAAAGTTGAATTTTACCTTCAACACTTAATAAAACTCAGAGTTTTCCTCAGAATCAGGAAATGAAAAATATTTCATATTTGAATAAAAAGGTTAAAAAAAATAAAGTTAAAAACAGAAAAAGTTTTTCTGCTCTGACTTCATCGCTTCCTGTTTTGTTTTTTTCTTTCCAGGACATCAGAGTGTGTGTGTGTGTGTGTGTGTGTGTGTGTCTCTAATGGACTGAATGTTCAAGGCTGAGGGCCTAATGGGTTCTGCGTCCAGTCAGTCCATTAAGAAGAAAATGATTCTCTATCTGAACGACTTTAAGTAGCCAAACTTCAAACGTTCAGAAAATCAAAAACTGAATTTCTGCTTCATAAAAACAAATAAAGATCAGAGATCTGCGTCAGGAAAACGTTTCTGCAGCTGGAGGAAATTCAGATCTGATAATAAATAAATCAGATTAACTCCAGATGTTTAGTCTGAACTGGGATTTTAATGGGAAATTCTGAATATTTGAGATTTTTGCTCTGAAATCTGATTTTAACGCTTCAGACTCCAAAAATCTCCTGAGGTCTGTTAACGAGAGCAGCTAACGCTAATGCTAACTAGTTTTGTTTAAACGAATATTTTAGTAATCGAGTAATCTATCAATTATTCTTACAATCAATCCAGTAATCGGATAACAAAACTATAAAATAAAATATTGATAAATCTGGTATAACAGCAGTGTTACTATCAGATATCAATATCAGTCCAATTTTTCATATTTAGCTTCTCTGACAATAACTTTTCTGTAGTTTATAAAACTAACCTGTAACAATAACAGCTCACTTTCTAAATTAACCTGAAGAAAAGTTATACAAAGATCTGAAATTATATTCAATTTAATAATAAAGAGTCAGGCTCACAGATACGCTCATAAAAATGTCTATGATTCATCTTTATGTTTATGTTTAATAGATGAACTCTGACCTTGCCCCATACCTGTTGAGCTTTGGGTTTGAGAAAACAGGAGACAGGAGTTTGGGGCGGTGGGGGTCAGGCGAACGAACGAAGTAAGACATGAGGAAATGGACCAGGTTCCAGACGAACTAAAGTCGGGGAACCGGTAGACCAGGGGACGAACGTAAGAACCGGGGGAGAAATACAGGATTTTTACGGCACCTTCGTTCGTCACACTCAGAAACTCGTCTACAGCCACGACGCTCCGCCAGCCGTTTGTTCAGACCGGGATGATATGAGATTTATTGTGCGGTTCGTCCGTAAAGCTACACTTACACTGTAACCATCAGCTACTCAGCCGCCCGCCGTGTTCATCAGCTCACCTGTATTAATACCTGCAGCTCTGAACCAGCAGCTCCTGGAGGAGAAAGGCTGCCGTACTGCAGGCATGGCGCCAGTCATTTTAAAGATGCTAACTGGTCCCCAAAAACCATGAAAACCTGAACGTTATTATGGATCAATAAAATCCCCACGGGCCGAACTTGAAAACTGGACGTTATGCCGCTAACACTTAGCTTTGGTCAGCAACTCAGAGGAGGAAGTCAGAGCTCAGCGCAACGTAAATAATGTCCCGGCTGAAACACGGTGCACTAAATTATAAAACATAAATTAAAGAAGCTTCGAGGCAGGTACATTTTCCTGGAGAAATTTTAATAATAGGTCCTGGAACCATTGGAGGAATCGTTTCAGCCTTAATGCTAATGCTAACGCTAACGGCCTTCCTCATGTTCCCTGTTTGGGGATCAGCCAATCAGCAGCAAGGTATTGCCTGCTAACACCTAGCCGCTAGCGGGTCAAGCTTTCAGCTTCTGAATATTTATTTTACATCCACAGAAAAGTGCTGATTGGATTTAAATGATTCTGTAAATAGATTTAAAATATTATTTAGATTCAAACTGGAGGAAAATAAATAAATGAAGTGAGAAGTTCTTTAAAATGTTTCCTTCATCTTGTAGAGAAACTTCTTCTTCTCTCCTCATGGTGGCGCCGTTCAGCTGTTTCAGCTCCTGTTTAAGGTGAGTTATTCCCTCCCACTGTCGCCACATGCTAACTTTGATGCTAATTCAGTGCAGCCAACTGGTTAGCCAGTAGCAGTAAAATATCAGCTAAATGTTGGGTTTAAGGCATTAAAAGGTGAAAGTTCAGATCAGATTTCTGAGTCTGTAGAGTCCAGGTAACGATTGATGGATTACTAAATTAGTTGATGATTATTTTAGTAACTGATCAATCTGATTAGTTGTTGAATCTTAACTGTTGATAAGCAAACCAGCCAAGTAATTACAGGAAGCTAAAAGTTGCTGCAGTGCTAAGCTAACAGTTAGCGGGTTAGCCGAGCGTTTCCTCGGCCGATGAACTGTGAACGTTAAGATGAGACTCCTGGTGTTTTTACTAAAGTCTGTGATGGAAAACCTGCTGAGTAAAGAGCAGCTGAACTTCCTGGAAAATAAGCTAATCGGTGATTAGCGCCGCTGAGGCTGAACAAAAGCAGCAGCTGCAGGTTTGAATCCCAGCCTGCCGCGGTTACCGCATCACACCTGGGCGCTAATCCAACAAAGCGGCCTCTGACCTTTCACTCAGGACACACATGACACGCTTAGATTATTATTATTAAGCCCTGAAAATGGAGAAAACATCATAAAATATACAAGAATAAAGAAATAAAAACTGGGAGGAAAAAATGTTTCTGTGACGGGAGGAAGAGGAGGGAGGAAGATGCTCCATTGATTGGTAGTGTGTGTGTTTGACCAACATGAATGACGCTACGCTCCGTGTGTGTGTGTGTCAGTGTGTGTGTGTATGTATGTGTGTGTGTCCTTGACAGGCAGGATATAAACGAGCCGCTCCAAGCTTCAGAGGACAGGAGCGACCAAGAAGTAGAAGAAGAAGAAGAAGAAACATCAAACTGTGGTGAGTTTTAATTTTTCACTCTGTTCATCAGAAATTAAAATGTTTTGATTCAAGTTAGTTTTTAGTTAAAACCTTAAAATAAACTGTAATGTTTTGGAATCTCACCTTAAATGTTTTATTTTACTCATGATGGCAGTTTGATTATTTATTACAGTCATAAAAATGTTCAGTATTTAATATTCATCTCGTTTTGTAACAAAAGGTGGATAATAATGAGATAAAATGTTCTGGTTTCTGATTGGTGGACAGGATCATGTGTCCTGCGTGGCTATTGGTGGCCGTGGTGGTTGTGGGCGGAGCCAGAGGAGCGGCCAGCCAATGCTGGGAGAGTCTGAGCTGCCAGGAGGTGAACAGCGAGAGCAGCATGATGGTAAAAATGATCCGTAAATATTAAACCATGCAGGAACATATTTACTACCTTATTTCATCTAAACTCACAGCACAATCTGTTAAATATGAATAAATATCTGTTTTCAATAAGGTCCTGTTAAAATTAAATAATAATCTGATCCGTTTCACCAGGAGTTTTATTTAGATCAAAATTACATTTTCTGGAGATAAATTAGAAATATTTGCAGTGAATTTTGTGATATTTCTTAGTTATGATGGTAATTGAGGCAGCAGAGGAGAAAAATAAATACTGCCACCTGCTGGTGGGAGGCAGCATCACCATGACCTGATCAACAATGAACTCAAAATGTGTGAAAAAATGGGGCTTATTTTTGATTTTATGTGATTTTGTTCAGAAAAAAACAGAACAAAAAAAACATTTTTATTGAAAAATGACTTCTATTGATAATTAATCTAGATTGTTGAGAGCAATGTAGCTCCATAAAGTTTAACTGAAAAGCATCGTTCTTTATAAAATCCCGGTGAAGTTTGATTTCATTTTTCTAAATCTGTTTTGTAGATTATTTGGTTAAAAACTTTTTAAATGAACATTTCCTCTGCCTACATCCCCCAGAATGCTGTGCGGTAGCCGTATTATTGATTGCTATTGACAACAGTCAATATTTCAGATGTGGTCCAGTTAAATGTTTCTTCTTCTTATTAAAAGTTTCATATTATCATAGTTTCTGTAATATAACTTTAAACAATATGAAGGTTCAGTTGGATCTGATCCTCTGGGTCGGTAGGACTGTATCCACGCCTGTCGCTCCGACCTGACGGCCGAGACGCCCCTGGTCCCAGGCCACGCCCACCTGTCGCCGCCCCCCGACCCCGCCGCCCCGCAGGCCAAGCGCTCCTACTCCATGGAGCATTTCCGCTGGGGGAAGCCGGTCGGCCGCAAACGCCGCCCCGTCAAGGTCTACACGTCCAACGGCGTGCAGGAGGAGTCGGCCGAGGCGTTCCCCGCTGAGATGAGGAGGCGCAGCGATGAAGAGGAGGAGGAGGAGGAAGAGCAGCTGCTGCAGGAGAAGAAGGACGGATCCTACAAGATGAAGCACTTCCGCTGGAGCGGGCCGCCGGCGGGGAAACGCTACGGAGGATTCATGAAGAGCTGGGAGGAAGGGCGGCAGAAACCGCTGGTCACGCTGCTGAAGAACATCATCAACAAGGAGGAGCAGATGTAGCCAATGAGACGCTCCGACACGCCGGGGGTTAGCCAATGAGACGCTCCGAGGGATTTCATATCCATGGCTCCATGTAAATAACTGTATTTATTATATGAGTTATTTGCAAGCAAAAGGAAAGACGTGTTTGTCTTTTGTTCTGTTTCTTTAAAAGCAGGTCAGTGGCCTATTCAAAGTACGGTCATTAAATTCAACTTTAAAACTAAATAATCTGATCTGGGAACGAACACAAACATTTACTGGTTTTAACTCCATTTGAACCAGAAATGAACCAAATGAACTGTTCAGTTGTGAACTGTTCAGTTCTGAACTCGTTTCCACCTGCAGACGAGACAAAAGCTGTCAGGATGTTTGAACGTTTGAAGGTTCTAATCATCCTGACAGAACGATTTTTAAAGCTCCGTCACTTTAAACTATAATATTAATTCTGATTTTTACAAAAATTCATTTGGTTCAAAGCTAGAAGAAAAGTAAAGGTTCTGCAGAGGAACCAGAACTTTAAAACTAAACAAAGATCTGATTATTAAGAACAGAAACCAGATAAATGATTTTATTCCTTAAATATTTATCTCCATAAATTCAGTTCAGCAGCAAATTAAAGCTACTTAGTCATTAAAAATGAATGTTTATTATAATTTAGTCTCACTTCCTCCTTTGATATATTTTGATGCTAACGTTGTTGCAGGAAAGTTGCTTTCCTCTGATAAATTCATGTTGCCATCCTGCAAGCTGACGGGTCGGTTCTGGTCCACATGAAGCTTTTATACTCTGATTTTTATCTTGATTTTGTTTCCAGTTTTTTTCTCATTTCATTTTCAAACTGGGACAGATCAATCTTCATTTCTGTAAGTGATCCTGTTGCTGTAAATTCGACACGATTCGCTTTTAAATGTGAGGAAATTTTATCTAGAAAGTGGAAGAAATTCTGAATTGAAGCTGAAAAACTGCCAACAAGTTTAGAAATATTGACCCAGTGGATCAGAACCACATGAATCAGATTGATTTAAAACAGTTTTATATCTGGCTGGTGTCAACATGACACAGTTCTGCTCTGAATAAACGGGTTCAGGGAATCCTGGAGAAGTCTGGCGTTTCCCAGTGGAACATGAACGCACCACCAGCAGACATGCAGGGTGAGGTTTCCACTTGGAGCGTGTCGGCTGCTTCGAGTCGAGTCCAGGTTCTGGTTCAGGTCTGAACTTGCTGCAGTTTAGGTTCTGATGGAGCTTCTACAGTTTCTCCAGACATGAAAAGTTCCTGAAGAACAAAAAAACCTTTCAGAACAGAAACCAGGTTCAACAAACTGAGTTTCTTCAGGACGTCTGGGTTCAGTTATCTGCTCCAGATTTCACCGCTGACCTCAGCTCAGAGTATCTGAGCCCAGAGTTAAGGTCAGCGTATGAAACTCTGGGTCAACATACTCAGAGTTGTCATAACCTGCCCCTGGAAAGGTCAAAGGTCGAGTTTGTTCCAGTCAGCTACCTTATCATAGATGACTTTAACGATGAGCGAGCAGCTGGGACATGTGGCCGCCTCCTCCCCGTTCTCCAGGTCCTCCTTTAAAAACACCAACAGGGACTCAACATCAACCAGTGTTTTGGTCATACAGGTTTAAACAGTAACTTATTTAAAATGGGGAAACATCCATCAGGTAATTGTGATCTTTGTCTTCAAGAAGAGACAGTAGAACATGTTTTATTGTTATGTCCAAAGTACTCCGAGGAGAGAAGGAAATTAGAATATAGGCTTCTAAAGAATAAGTTACAGTTAAAAATATCAGATATTTTGGGATATTCTTCTTCCTCTGAATATTTATGTTATTTCATAAAATTTCTTAAGAAAACTAAACTGATAGAAAGGATCTAGTGTTTTTTTTTTTTTTTTAAGTTGCGTAAATGCCACAAGATAGATATATCCAGCATGATTTATAGAGGAGGATTTGAGTTTAGTGGGATGTAAAGAACAGAAATACTTAATGTGCAAAATGAAGTGAAATAAGAGCATTCATTTAAAATTCGGCTAAAAAGATAACTTACAAAGCAAAAATAACATAACTTCCAAATAAGTTGAGAAATGTCTCAGTAGTTGAAGCCGAATCAAGCCGAACACTTTACTTAACAATAATATGATATTTCTGTGAGCAGGTCAGTGTGAGTGTGTCCTACAGGTGAATTAATGTTAAAATCAACAGATTTTCTATGGACTTTGGCGAGGGGCGCTGAGGCTACGCTCACCTTGGTTATACAGAAGCGGTCTCCACAGGGACAAGGGAAGTAGTAGGCCTCCGTCTCCTCGTCAAACTCAAAGTCCTCAATCTCCACCTCATCATGAAACACCGACATATTTCACCGGAAACACCATCAGCCGTTTATTTACGGCGACACGCTGAGTCCAGCCGGGCTGCGGCGCAGAGTGATGACGTTTCTGTCTCACGCCGTGACGAAGGCGGCGGTGACTTAAGAATGACGCTGCGAATCATATTTGATTTGTTTAGATCAGTGGTGCCCAAAGTCGCACCTGAACCTCGAGAACAGGTGTGTGGTACCGTAGGAAAATCTGACGGGCAGCATTGATTGTCAGAACACCGAGAATCAGCAGCGCTGCTAGCAGCTGTTTCTCTGAAGATCCGAAAGAAATAAAGACAAAAGCTAGCTAAGCTAAGCTAAGCTAAGCTAAGCTAAGCTGCTGTTCTGCCCCGGCAGCATAAAACACCACAACTACATAATATTAGCTTGGTGTGATGTGAATTTTATCTTTCGTTTGTATTAAAAAAAAGTTAATTATCTGAGTCTTTATGTTATATTTAGGCCAGGAAAATTTTATATAAGACAAAAAGAAAAAAGGTTCATTTAGTCCATCACAACCAGAACCTCGAGGTTCTCTGTTGCCGAGTGTCGCTGCAAATCAGCGGAGAAAAAACCGCAGCTGCTGCGCTCCAGACCGTAATACAGAGAATCTCCCCACTGGACCAGAACCGAACCGAATCCCACATTAACCTGTTATAGAGAGCAACTTACCACTGGAAAGTGTCTGCCCTTTCGGAGCTCAGTGACCGTTGTGCTGTTCGTGGCTGTACTTTAATAATCAGACCAGGTTTAATCAGTGGCAGCAACAGGTGAGTCTTTAACAAGCTCCTAAAACAAAAGCGGTAGTTTTCATCGTCCACCGACAGATAAGGAAACAAAAAGAATTCGGCTAAAAATGGTCAACTTGAACAGAGAACCCAAAATGCTTTATGTGATCATTTCAATCTGTGGACAGAAAACCAAGGGAAGAAAACCCGCATCTGCATCCGAAGCAACTGAGTCAGTGAAGGAGCTAACTATGCTAGTGCGGGTAGCTAACTATGCTAGTAGCTAACTATGTTAGTGCGGGTAGCTAACTATGCTAGTGCGGGTAGCTAACTATGCTAGTAGCTAACTATGTTAGTGCGGGTAGCTAACTATGCTAGTGCGGGTAGCTAACTATGCTAGTAGCTAACTATGTTAGTGCGGGTAGCTAACTATGCTAGTAGCTAACTATGCTAGTGCTGGTAACTAACTATGCTAGTGGCTAACTATGCTAGTGGCTAACTATGCTAGTGCGGGTAGCTAACTATGCTAGTGCGGGTAGCTAACTATGCTAGTGGCTAACTATGCTAGTGCGGGTAGCTAACTATGCTAGTAGCTAACTATGCTAGTGCTGGTAGCTAACTATGCTAGTAGCTAACTATGCTAGTGCTGGTAGCTAACTATGCTAGTGCTGGTAGCTAACTATGCTAGTGCGGGTAGCTAACTATGCTAGTAGCTAACTATGCTAGTGCTGGTAGCTAACTATGCTAGTAGCTAACTATGCTAGTGCTGGTAACTAACTATGCTAGTGGCTAACTATGCTAGTGGCTAACTATGCTAGTGCGGGTAGCTAACTATGCTAGTGCGGGTAGCTAACTATGCTAGTGGCTAACTATGCTAGTGCGGGTAGCTAACTATGCTAGTAGCTAACTATGTTAGTGCGGGTAGCTAACTATGCTAGTGCGGGTAGCTTTAAATACTTAGGAAATGTTATAACCAAAAACCAAGAATCAACCTGAACTATTGAAAACAAGATCAAAGAATGTAAATCCAAACTTAACTCATGGCTCCAAAGAGACCTCTCTATTTTAGGACGCATTTATTTAACAAAAATGGAAAGTTTATCAAGATTAATTTACTCAACTTGTAGCACTGCTATCCCAAATAGTTTAACTAAAACTATTAACCAAATGAACATGAACTTTATTTGGAGGAACAGGCCACACTACCTACGGAAAAGTCATGTGGTGAAACAATTCAAAGATGGCGGTCTGAAAGTAATTGACTTTGAATGTCTTAACGGAACCCTTAAGATTAATTGGTTGAAATCCTGGGTTAAAAATTCTCAGCTATTTTGGTATTGTGTCCCTAATTATGTATTTAACAAAATAGGTGGTTTAAAACTTGATTTCAATATAAATAAATTGCCCATTAAACTAGCAGAGTTCCATAAACAAGTATTACTATACTGGAAAATGCTCTATGTACATAACTACTCGCCTCACTCCTCTATCATATGGAATAACAGATTCATATTACATCGTAATAAATCCTTATTTTACAAAGATTGGATGGAGAAGAATATTTGGTCTATTATACACTTAATGGATGCTAATGGTTGCCTGTTAAACTACGAACAATTATGTGCACAATATCAATTCTTTCCCCCAAGAGCTGAATTTACCAAATTATTTAATGCCTTTCTGAAACAATTTATTAATCAGGTAAAAAACTTGATAATAAATAATCCGATGACCCCACAATTACCAAATTTATTAATTAATGGAATTTCATTGACCGATCAAAAATTCAATAACCACACAATTAGAAACTGTCTTAATGAAACTCTGTTCCCTGGAAAAATTAATAGAAATAACATTCTTTCCAAGTTTGATAATAAATCAATTGAAACTTTAAGAACTCTTTATTTTAAACTCCCCATACAACCAAAAGCTAAAGAAACACACTTTAAATTTTAAATTTACCCTTCAAAAGAACTATTAAGAAATGGCTTTAATATCGATGACAATAAGTGCTCATTTTGTGAACGTGATATTGAAACGATAGACCATATCTTCTATGAATGCAACCAAACCAAAACATTCTGGAATTGCTTAGAAAGGTGGATCAGTTTAAAAATCACACTTCCTGAATCTATTTCCAGAGATTTGGTAACTTTTGGAGTGTTATTAATAAACAAAACTACAGAACTCTGTTGTAACTTAATATTTTGTTTGGCAAAATTCTTTATTAATAAACAAAGAGTGCTGAGATCATCCCCAGTTTTTAACATCTTCTTATCTGAATTCCAGTTATATTTGAAATCCTTGAAATGTATTGAATCGTATGAATCCCTGGCTGAAATATTAATGGAATTGCCCACTGATGTATATTAATCCTAATACATGAACCCCCCTTTGCCTTTTTTTTTTCTTTTTTCTTTTCTTACTATTACTTATTGTAATACTAATTTTCTATTATCAATATTACTCTGTATTCCATTTTAAATATGCCTCTTCTATATGTGCCTTATACAGAATTCCACTACTGTAATTGCCTTGTTTATGATTAATTTGTTTTAAAAAAAAAAAAAAATGTGTTCATGTAACGTCATGGTGATGTACCGTATGTGTCGGTGACACCTGGCAGACATTTCTGTGTTTGTACTGTTATGTATTTTGTATCTCAATAAAGATCCATTAAAAAAAAATAATAAATTGTGCTGGTAGCTAACTATGCTAGTTCGGGTAGCTAACTATGCTGGTAGCTAACTATGCTAGTTCGGGTAGCTAACTATGCTAGTAGCTAACTATGCTAGTTCGGTTATTTGCGGCCATGTCTTCAAGTCGCCATTAGCTGTAGGTAGCGGTAAAACAATATTACCATTATATTATATGATATTATATTATATTATATTATATTACTGCATACATTGACGTTTTCCTTTAAGAAAGAAAAGAATAACTTCAGGAGTTTTTGTTATCCAACCTTCTTTACTATTAGCAAAATTGTGGAAAGAACAAAAACTTGTTAAAACATCTTGTACTAGCAAGTCTGTGGGGTCAAAGGGCACGTTACGTTTATTTGTCGGCTTGGCTCTTTTTCTGTAAGCTAGGAATGATGAGGCGTTTGATCCTCGTCCACTAGTAGTTCTAACAGCCCGTTTGGATCCTGGCTGAGTTTTCTGCGGGTCGCCGGAGCGTCTCAGACTGCGGGTTAAACTGATCTAGTTAAATGTTCCCCAGAAGAGCAGAAATGAAGCCAACATTGTTGGAAATCTGACCCCACCTGAACCTGGGAACCAACATCCTCCTCTGTCTGTGGGTCTCACAGGTTTATAGGTTTCGCTTCATGACTTTATTATTTAGTATCGTTAGTAAAACTATGGATTTTCTGCTGCTTTGTGGTTTAGGGTTGTGGTGCAGTGATAGTTTTGAGCAACTCTCCGATCTGTCTGACTTTTTTTTCCAGCATCTGCTGGTGTCAGCCAACAGGTGACCCGTCAGCCGGTCAGTTCACGAAACCACAAAAAGGCCAATAAACCGGCGACCCGCCAGAACCGCTCAGAACTACGGGAGGAGCTCATTCAGCTTTAGCTCACAGAACAAGCCACCAAATGAACAAAAGTAAACTGATTAATAAGATTTAGCCTTTTGACCTTTGACCCCCACAGACTCACACCGATGTGTGCTACGTACAAGATGTGTTGACACAAAACTTCTTTTCAGTCACTTGAACTTAGAATCACAGAAAATCTCCAAAAGGGAATCAAACTAAAAACTCTGTGAACTGAGAACTTATGATAGCAATGAATCATATCTGCATGGTGAATCATTATTACTGATAACTATAGTCACTAATATGATCAGGCTGCATGTAATCATATGTATATATATTATTGTTATAAAGGCTGAACCAAGAAAATGTATGTCTGTATCAAACAAGTAGCCCTTCGTGTTGCTCTGGACCCTTGACCTCAGTCTCCCAGTCTCTAAAAGGTGACCCCTTGGTGACCCCGATGTAAACAAATGGCAGTTCCGGTTAGCAGCGGAAGTCCCGCCCATAAATCACTCAAAGCCTCATGGAGCTTGGAATAAGCTGGATAGATTATATAAAATAGATTTATTGACCCTAAACTACATTTTTTTTTATTTTTTTTTTTTTATTGCTCAACAGCACTGATAGAAATCCTTTATTTTGGTTCAAAACATTAAAACAGGCAGCACCAAACGAAAATAAATACATGCTTTAATCCAGAGGTTGTGTGTTTACTGACATCTGCATCAATTCTGTGACGTTTCCATAGAGACAGGCTGTAATGTGGTACAAGCAGACCTTAAAGAGTGATGTTTTGGACTGGAGGGAAAAAAAGTATCAATGATCTATACATGTGACAGATCTGTTAGATTTGCAGAAGCGTCTTCAGCTCCTAAGCTTGACTTTGTAACTCAGAGGCCGCTTGAGATGTTGAACTTCTTTTTTTTTTTTATTTATTATTTTTATTAATTTTAGATACGTTACAATATAAAGAACAAAGAAGAAACCTGTGCCGCCACACACATACAAACAAACAAACGAACACACACACACAAAAAAAAAAAACAATCTACAACAAAATACCCCACAAGCACGAGAAACAGGGTGTCCATCCTCTCCTCCAGTCCACGTCATCCCTCAGCCATCAAGAGCGGGGAAACAGAAGCAGGCAAGAATAAATAGAGCTATAAAACAAAATAATAATAATAAAAAATAAAATAAAATCCTAGGGACCAAGCAGAAAAGACTCAAGGGGACCCCAAAGTGTCAAAAATGTATCTGATTTGTGATTGAGATCATGGTCAGCTTTTCCAAAGGAAGGATAACAGATTTCTGTGTGAGCCACATATTTACTGTGGGGGCAGAAGGAGAAGTTCGTTGTAACAAAATACATTTCTTGGCAAGAAATGGAAGAATTGTAAACAAGGATTTAGAATGTGCATCCAAATGATTGGGGGAAACATTTAGAAGATAGAACACAGGAGACAAAGAAAAGCGAACACCCAAAACCTTTTCAATCACCAAATGTACGTCCCTCCAAAAGGTCCTTAATAAATCACATGACCAGAATAGATGGAGAAAAGTACCTCTGTGCCTCAAACATTTGCAGCACAGATTGGAACGGTTGGGGAACATTCTCTGAAGACGAACAGGGGTATAGTAGGATCTATAGAAAAGTTTGAAATTCTGTTCTTGTATAGAAATAGAAGTGCATTGAGGAAAGGTTCCATTGCAAATCTAAAGGGCTGAATTTCATCTCCAGATCACGCTCCCACAACCGCTTGACAGAGTCAAAGCTTGATGGTACAGAGCAGAGTAAGAAAGCATAGAATCTGAAAATCAGACCTTTAGGAGAATTGGTGGAAACCAGAACATTTTCTAAGTCTGTCAGTTCCCTACGGAATGCATTGGACCGAAATAATGAATCCATAAAATGTTGAATCTGAAGATATTTATAAAAATCTTTCTGAGGAATGTTGCTCTTGTCCCTGATTTGATTAAATGATTTGATAGCACCGGAAATCAGCAAATCAGAGAAATCATTCAGACCAGAACAAGACCAGTTCAATAGGCCAATACTTCTAATAGAAGTTGGTAGGTCTGGGTTTAAAATCAGGGGGGATCTAATTGAGATAAAGGAGGGAATATTCAAGTATTTCCTTATGTCTTGCCAAGCTAACAAAGTACTATAAACTACCATGTTTTCCTTCAATGAATCCAATTGATCTAAGTTATTGATAAAAGGGAGAGAACTTAACCTTCTAGGACAGCATGATAAAGATTCAAGGCCCCGCCATAAGCAGGTGTCTCTACTAGAAAACCAGTCAGACATCATTTTAAGCTGAGCAGACCAGTAGTAGAGCTGCAAATTGGGTAAAGATAAACCTCCCAACTGCTTGGGTTTAGTAAGAGTGGAGAACCTAATTCGTTGATGCTTATTGTTCCAAATAAAACGAGAAATATGAGAATTAAGGGATTTAAAGAATGTAAGGGACAAATAGCAAGGAAGGTTTTGAAACAGGTAGTTTAAGCGAGGGAGAGTATTCATTTTTATTGTATTAACCCTACTGAGAAGTGATATAGGTAAAGTAGACCATTTCGACAGATCATTCTTAATGTTCTGAACTAAGGGGGAGTAGTTTGATGAGAATAAGTCTTTCAGATCAGGGGTAATAAAGATGCCCAAGTACTTGAAACCTCTTTTAGATGTATGAAAAATAGGTTGTAGCGCCATATCTTGGGGGATATTGAAAGGAGAAGCGACAGACTTGCCTAAATTAATTTTATAACCCGAAAGAGCACCAAATTTATCCATGGAACTAAGTACAGCCGGGACCGATTTATTTGGGTTTTTCAGGTATAAAAGGACATCATCCGCAAAAAGAGAGATCACATGGTGATCTTCACCTATCCTAATTCCAGATATGTCTGGGTTAGATCTGATAGCCACAGCTAAAGGTTCAATCAACAACGTAAACAACAAAGGAGACAAGGGGCACCCCTGTCTACAACCCCTCTGAACAGAAAAGCCGTCTGACAGCAAACCGTTAGTATTTACAATGGCTACTGGACTGGAATAGAAGGCTTTAATCATGTTAATAAAATTAGGGCCCATGCCAAATTTCTGTAAAACTAGGAATAAAAAGGGCCATTCTACCCGATCAAAGGCCTTTTCTGCATCAAGAGAGATAAACAAAGCAGGGTCTTTATGTTGATTAAGGTAATGAATGATGTTTAGAGCACGACGCACATTGTCTGTTCCATATCTAGATTTTACAAAACCTGTCTGGTCGGGGTTTATTATCTTTGGAAGAATTTTTCACGCCAACACCTTAACAACAATTTTGTAATCAACATTAAGGAGACTGATAGCTCTATAGGATGAGCAATCTAGGGGATTTTTATCTTTCTTCAACAATAAGCTAATAGAAGCAAAACTCCAAGACGGAGGCACACCTCCTGCTAAGATATCGTTTATAGCAGGTAAAAAGATGGGATGGATCTCGGGCCAGAACTTCTTAAAAAATTCCAGTGGAAATCCATCAGGACCAGGACATTTTCCATTTGGCATCGATTGGATCGCCACCCAAACCTCCTCAGGTGTAAAAGCAGCATCAAGGGCAGAGCGAGCCGCCTCTGAAATTGAGGGTAAGAGAAAACCATCTAAATAGGAACTAATATCTGATTCTATTTTACCAGCCGTGTAAAGGGATTTATAAAAGTCTTTGAAAGTGTTATTAATAACAGACGGATCACAGGTAACATCCCTGTTGCAGGTTCTTATCATATTGATAGAGCGATCGTTGATTTGGTTCTTTAATTGATAGGCAAGCAGACGGCTTGACTTGTTACCAAACTCGTAATATTTCTGTTTAGTATAGAGTAACAGCTTCTGGGCATGGCGAGTATAGTCCATATTCAGCTTGGTCCTAGCAGCAACTAATGCCTTGAGATTCCCTGATGTAGGAAAATGTTTATGTATTTGCTCCAACCTAGACACCTCATTCTCTAGTTTTTTCTGTTTTCCTCCAAAACTCTTTTCTGAAAAGAGCTATAGGAAATGAGCTGCCCTCTTAAGGTGGCCTTGGCCGCATCTTAAGGTGGCCTTGGCCACATCCCAAATTATGGCAGAAGAAACTGGAGAAGACTCATTATCAGACCAGTACTGTAAAAGATTATTCCTAACAAGGGTACAAAAAGAGCTGCTGTTCAAGAACGAGGTATTAAATCTCCAAATGGGAGTCCTCACATTATTAAATGAAGATTCAAGTTGTAAATAAATAGGGGCATGGTCTGAAAGGGCAATTGAACCCATAAAGCAAGACAGAACAGAATGTAGGTAGGATTTTGGGATAAAAAAATAATCAAGTCTAGAATATGAGTTATGAGGATGTGAATAAAAAGAGTAGTCCTTTACTTTGGGGTTCAGCTGACGCCACACATCGATCAACCCAATGTCTGAACACAATTCTTTAAGAGCAGATGAAACTTTGGGGTTGGACACATGTGCCACGGAGGATTTGTCTAAACCGGCATCCATTATACAATTGAAATTGTCAAAACCGTCACAACACTGACTAAACAATAAAATTACTTGCAAAATGAAGTTAGATAAATTATTATTAGGGGCATAGACATTGAGTATGGTTATAGATTGACCAGCAATTGAACCTTTAATCAGAATAAATCTACCTTCCGAATCGCTTTCCTCATGTAAGATGGTAAAGGGGAGATTCTTATTAATAAGGATGGCTGTGCCCTTTTTGTTCTGTGGATGAGAAGAAGAATAAACATTGCCCACCCAGTCTCTTCTGAGTTTCAGATGCTCTACCCTAGATAGCCTAGTCTCCTGAAGAAGAGCAATATCAGCTCCCTGCTTCCTCAAAAAAGTCAAAATTTTCTTCCTCTTGATTACATGGCCTAAACCCTGGACATTCCAGGAAATGAGATTAAGTGGCCGAGGCATACTGGCGTAAGGTATTATGAATGATGTTAGAAGAAGATGAATGAAATACTGAAATCAAAAAGAGACATGAGGAGGAGAAAACCAAGATTGTTGTGGGGTAACAAAACAAAAAAGAACAAAACAAAACCCCTTGACAAGCAGCACATACCCTCCCAAATCCTGCCCCAAATTGGCAGGAAAGAAACATCCCAAAAGAAGTCACCAAAAAATCTAAATATAACTTCACAATACTGTATCTAAACAGTGTGATCACAGAAACAAACAGGACAACAAGAAACCGCATCAGTGACCCTGGACGAAAATTGAACACCACCTACAATCCTCCCTCCATAGAAAATTGGAAAATATAACATGTAATAATATTGGTAAAAAAGTGAAATAATATTGATGCATGAATAAGTGAATTACAGACCAATATTGGAATGCATTGCCTTGCTTATATTCGTTTCCGTTCTCTCTAATAGAAAAGAGAATGAATATTTAGATACAATACAATAGTTCAAGACACCTTAAGTATACAAAATGAAATTGTTCTTAGTGTAGTCACGCTTTCATAGTCCAAGACTTGGCGTGGGAGGAACGAAACGGTCAGAAACGACTCGGAGAACAAAAACAACAGCAATGGAGAGCGAGAGAGATGCCTCACTTTATAGAGTCCAAAAACACAGCAGCTGACTCCGGAGTGTCAAAAAGGAGAATCCGACCCTCATGCAGACAACGGAGGCGAGCCGGGTAAGCAAATCCACGGTACTTGTTGAGCCGAGCCAGCGCTCTCCCCACACCATCAAACTCTCGTCACTTACGCAGGACCTCAGAGGACAAATCGGGGTAGAAGCGCAGCTGGGAGCCGCCATGTCGAATATCACGTTTCTTCAAAGCAGCCCTGAGCACAGCCTCCCGTTGAGAGAATCTTAAGAACCGAACCAGAACGCTCCTCGGAGGTTTGCCCGGATCGGGAGCGGGGGCCAAGGCTCGGTGAGCCCGCTCGATCTCCAGCGAAGGAAAATCGGCAGGAAGATCAACCAGAGCTGGAAGAGCGGACTGGAGAAAATCCACCAAAGAGGTAGAGCCCTCCGCCCCCTCGGGGAGATTAATGATTTTCAGATTGTTGCAGCGGCTGCGGTTCTCCAAGTCGTCAACTTTCAGTAGAAGACGCTCCACTGTTTTTTCCATGGCGGCTAAGCGAGAGCTGTGGTCCTCCGCAGCGGAAATCCTTTCCTCGGCCTCCTCCGCTCGCTTCTCCAGCTGTGATGTTCGGTTGGACAGAGACGATAAGGATTCCTCCACAGAGGTAATGGATATCTTTATCTCACTCAAAGTGCCATCGATGCCATCGAGACGGGCACCGACAGATTCATCCATTCCATTTACCCGGGAGGCTACGGATTTGACCTCGGCCAAAATCTGCTCCATAGTAGCTTGGTTAGCTGCCGCTGGCTCCGAAGGGCCAGCAACAGTTAGCTCTGCCTCGCTAGCCGCACGTGTGTGCTGTTGAGTGGGTCTTTTTTTGCCCGTCGATGAAAAAATAGGGAATTCCTCGTCACGCTGCGACTTCGGCATCTCCAATGGACCGTTTAACAGGCAGAATGCAGATGTCAAAAGTAGAAAGTTATAAAATTCATAAGGTCCTGGGGCAGAGCAAGCTCCTAAGCGTCCATACTGGTCCGGATCACGTGACCCAGATCCTAAACTACATCTTTAACGTTTAACAGTTTTGTTTGATTAGGAGCGCTCACTGCCCTCTGGTGGTGAACTGTCGGAACTGCAGATGTTCTGATCGCTGCTGATGTTGGACTTTCTCATCCTGGAAGATACTTCTTATAAAAGGTCCATCAGAACCAGTTGATATTGTTGGCCCACAGTTTAATTTGGAAACCATGGTAACGGAGACGCGTGGCGTTAAAGATTAGATTTGATCAAAGTTATTTTTATGGATGTAATATTTTCTGATAAGTGACTTTAAAAAAAGCTTAAAATTTGCTTGGAAAGACGCGATGGAACTACAAAGACCAGAATCCAACGCGGCAAACTTGTGACCGGAAGCGGAGAATGATCGAGTGAGTCAGAAAGAGGCGGGAAATGTCAACTATAAGATAGGAATACTTTCCAGCAGTAGTAATAATAATAATAATAATAATAATACATAGTAGATGAATTACTGAACTTTGTTTCTCCCTGCAGTAAAAACTAAAAGTTGTTTTGTGGCATTAAAAGATGTTTGAACCGCTGTAAGTTTTGATCAACTGCTCTTTATTCATCTACTTTAAAATCAGTTTAGACTCCGGTTTCATCATTTAATGTCGATGTTTATGGATTAACATTATAGTATCTGCTGTAAGAACAGAACCTTACTGGACGGAACCGAACACAATGTAGAACAATATCAACACGAAGCTGTAAAACAGGTAGATTTGATGTTTGTTCTGTTTCCCTCAGTGAACTACAAACATTGTGGCTGCCAGGCTAAACTTGCCCTGCCCCAGCTAGGCGACGCTAGCTGCCCCCCAGCTAGGCGATGCTAGCTGCCCCAGCTAGGCGACGCTAGCTGCACCAGCTAGGCGACGCTAGCTGCCCCAGCTGGGCGATGCTAGCTACCCCAGCTAATCGATGCTAGCTGCCCCAGCTAGGCGACGCTAGCTGCCCCAGCTAGGCGATGCTAGCTGCCCCAGCTAGGCGATGCTAGCTACCCCAGCTAATCGATGCTAGCTGCCCCAGCTAGGCGATGCTAGCTGCCCCCCAGCTAATCGATGCTAGCTGCCCCCCAGCTAGGCGATGCTAGCTGCCCCAGCTAGGCGACGCTAGCTGCCCCCCAGCTAGGCGACGCTAGCTGCCCCAGCTAATCGATGCTAGCTGCCCCAGCTAATCGATGCTAGCTGCCCCAGCTAGGCGATGCTAGCTGCCCCAGCTAATCGATGCTAGCTGCCCCCCAGCTAGGCAACGCTAGCTGCCCCAGCTAATCGATGCTAGCTGCTCCAGCTAGGCGAAGCTAGCTGCCCCAGCTAGGCGATGCTAGCTGCCCCAGCTAATCGATGCTAGCTGCCCCAGCTAATCGATGCTAGCTGCCCCAGCTAATCGATGCTAGCTGCCCCCCAGCTAGGCGATGCTAGCTGCCCCAGCTAGGCGACGCTAGCTGCCCCCCAGCTAGGCGATGCTAGCTGCCCCAGCTAGGCGACGCTAGCTGCCCCAGCTAGGCGATGCTAGCTGCCCCAGCTAATCGATGCTAGCTGCCCCAGCTAATCGATGCTAGCTGCCCCAGCTAGGCGATGCTAGCTGCCCCAGCTAATCGATGCTAGCTGCCCCCCAGCTAGGCGATGCTAGCTGCCCCAGCTAATCGATGCTAGCTGCCCCAGCTAGGCGAAGCTAGCTGCCCCAGCTAGGCGATGCTAGCTACCCCAGCTGGGCAGCTAGCATCGCCTAGCTAGTATGTTTCTTTTAACATTTGTTTCGTATGTATTTTTTCGTCTCGCCTGCCTATCAAACCTGCTAACGATCCTCTTTTCTATTTTTGTGTGTAGCCTATAAAAATGTAATATTTCAATCTCAGTGTTTAACGATGATATTGGAGTAAAAACTGTCTAGAAAACAACATGAACCGTTTGTAGCATTGTAAATCAGGGCTTTGGCCAGCAGGGGGCGCACCGGTTCATTCTGGTTACAAACTAAGCAGTTTGGATGGAACGGTGAATGAAGGCGTGTTGTGGCTCCATAGATGGCCGTCTGACTGGTCAGGAGATGGACGTCCAGCGGCTCCAGAACGTGGCCTACCTCTACCTGTGCAGGCTGGAGGAGGCTAAGAGGTCAGTGAGCAGAACCAGAACTGGACCTGGTGCTGCCATGTGGATGTGTTAACCTGGTGCATTCTGGGAGTTGAGACGGATCAGATGGTAAACCCAGATTAAATCCGGCTCTGTTGGCTTTTCTGATTGGTGGTTTCCTGCTCAGGTGGATGGAGGCGGTTCTGGGGGCGGAGCTTCCTGGCCCGGTGGAGCTGGAGAGGACTCTGAGGAACGGAGTCACTCTGGCCAAGCTGGGCCACCACTTCGCTCCCGCCCACATCCCGCTGGAGCGGATCTACGACCCGGACCAGCACCGGTACCAGGTCGGGTTCTGACCCCGGCTGTCTGCAGCCACATGTTTCTACCAACATCTGGTTCCAGGAATATCTGATCATTTCATTCAGATTCTTTAATCAATCACTGATCAATAACATTCATCTGTTCAGGATGTTGGTCTGCAGTACAGACACACAGAGAACATCAACCTGTGGAGGAGCGCCATGATGTCAGCGGGCCTGCCGTCGGTCAGTGAACTCTCACCTGAATGGTCACTGATTGGTCACTGATTGGTCACTGATCAGCTTCTGTACTAACTGATTGGTTGTTTCTAGGTGTTTTATCCTGAGACCATCGATGTCTACAACGGGAAGAACATTCCCAAACTTATTCACTGCATCCACGCTCTCAGGTACGCCGTCCATCTGTCCGTCCGTCCCTCTGTCCCTCCGTCCGTCCCTCTGTCCCTCCGTCCGTCCCTCTGTCCGTCTCTGGCCTCTGCCATCTCGTGTGTCTCTGCAGCCACTTCCTGTCCCAACAAGGCTTGGCTCCGCCCATTGTTGGTCTAAAAGGGAAAGTGAGCTTCACTGGTAAGTGCTGACCCAGGTGTGTTCCCAGGTGGATGTAGTGGTCTTTGAACCAATCAGAGAGCAGTGTTGGTGACATGTGACTCTGTCCCAGACGAGGAGATCAACCACATGGAGCTGGAGCTGAGCCAGCATTACGACCCCATGGAGTCCTTTGAGGACATCGGGGACATCCTGGCTGAGGAGCTGTCTGTGGACGCAGCTGCAGGTAGGAGCGCTCTGATTGGCTGGGAGCTCCCAGGTGGACCCCTGGAGCTGACCGTGGTCGTCTTCCAGTCCAGACGGCCGTGGATGCGGTGAATGCGGCGGTGGCCCGGGGCCAGCTGGGGGCCACGGCCCAGGCCCTCAGGAACCCTGCAGCTCTCCTCACCGGCCTGCAGGAGGCGCACATGAGCAGCTACTAGGAGACGCTGGAGCAGGCCCGGATGAGGAAGGCGGAGCTTGCAGCAGACCAGGTTAGATCTGATTGGTCAGAGAAAGAACCCTTTCATCCAATCAGCTGTTGATTCCTGCGTGTGTGTGTGTGGGTGTGTGGGTGTGTGTGTGTGTGGGTGTGTGTGTGTGTGTGTGTGTGTGGGTGTGTGGGTGTGTGTGTGTGTGGGTGTGTGTGTGTGTGGGTGTGTGTGTGTGTGTGCGCGTGTGCGTGTGTGTGTGTGTGTGTGTGTGTGTGTGTGTGTGTGTGGGTGTGGGTGTGTGTCAGGCTGGTTCCTCCAGGGACTCAGGACTCGTCCAGGGGAATCTGAGCCAAAACGAGATCCAGAAACTTGTCCGGACCGTCAACGGTGAGAACAGGGGTGAAGTGTGAGGACTGGACTGATGATCCATTTGGGCTCAGAGTTCTGCAGCGGTCCTGACTAACGCTGTGAATCCAGCTGCCGGGTTGGGAGAAATCCTGGTCGGGAAGCGGACCAGGAGGCCAGTCGACCGGTTCACCATCGAGGCTCCGAGGTCGAGGGCGGAGGTCAACGTGGCAGACGGTAAAACCTGAAGAAGCTTGGTTCTGCAGCCTGGTTCTGATCCAGGACTGAAGCCTGACTGTTGGTTCTGATACTTCCAGGCGGTGGAGAGAGGCTGGCTGAGATTCCCTGGACCAGGTACCAGCTCTGCAGGAGGAACCCGGCGGAGCTGAGGCCCCTCCACTACGTCCTCTTCAACCTGCCTGGGAAGGTACACGACCTCTGGAGCCGGTAGAACCTCTGCAGTCCACTGGAACGACCCAGTTCCTGATGGTTCCATGTTCTCACATCTGATGGGAAGCATAAAAATCCAGGAGTCTGGAAACCTCAGACCTGCTGGTTCTGATCCGAGCCGCTTCCCGTTTCCCTCCACAAACCGTCAGAAGGCGCCGACGCCTTCCGGTCCAATCAGAACCAGAGCAGAGTAGAAATAAACGGGCAGGTTCTGGAGCGGCTTGTAATGTGCTGACTCCCTGCCAGCGGGGGGCGTTGTGGGACTCCTCCTTGCCAGCGGGGGGCGTTGTGGGACTCCGTGCCAGCGGGGGGCGCTGTGGGACTCCCTGCCAGCGGGGGGCGTTGTGGGACTCCTCCCTGCCAGCGGGGGGCGCTGTGGGACTCCCTGCCAGCAGGGGGCGTTGTGGGACTCCTCCCTGCCAGCGGGGGGCGCTGTGGGACTCCTCCCTGCCAGCGGGGGGCGCTGTGGGACTCCGTGCCAGCAGGGGGCGTTGTGTGGGACACCTCCTTGCCAGCGGGGGGCGCTGTGGGACTCCCTGCCAGCAGGGGGCGTTGTGGGACTCCTCCCTGCCAGCGGGGGGCGCTGTGGGACTCCCTGCCAGCGGGGGGCGCTGTGGGACTCCTCCCTGCCAGCGGGGGGCGCTGTGGGACTCCTCCCTGCCAGCGGGGGGCGCTGTGGGACTCCCTGCCAGCAGGGGGGCGCTGTGGGACTCCCTGCCAGCAGGGGGGCGTTGTGGGACTCCCTGCCAGCGGGGGGCGCTGTGGGACTCTGTCCTCTAAAACCTGACTCATGAAAACACAGACAGCTTTAAAAAAACAATAAAGAGTAAAAGCTGATGAAGGGACAGGAAGAGAAACGGTTTGAAGGTCAGAGTTCAGGAGACGCGGCGCTCTGGGAGTAACGGGTCTTTAATCTGAGTGGCTCCATCGGGACTCAGAACCCGCTCAGTTACAGTTCTGTGTTTTCCCTCAGGCGAGATCCATCAAGCAGAACCTCCGGCGGTTCAACGGCTTCCTGTTCGCCGCCGACAGTCAGGAGTTCATCCTGAAACGGGCCAAGCTGCTCATGTAGGTTCCCTTCAGGTGCCTCTGGTTTTCTGAGCGTTTCCTGTTCTGATGGCGATCAGAGAAGAAGAAACCTGTTTCCTCCTCAGATCTGGTCATGTCTCCCTCCAGGAGCTCTGTCCTCCCCAGCGCCACCCTGAGGGACATCTGCTCCATCCTGGCGCTGAGGAGAGGAGGAACCAAGGAGCAGCTTGTCCAGCGGATCCTCCGCTTCCTGACTGAGCCCAGAGACAGCGGGAAGGTGATCCGTCTCTTCTGAAGACGTCCGTCTCCTCCAGGAGCAGGTTGTGTTCCTTCACTAACGCTTCTGCGTGTTCGTTCCTTCACAGCGCCCTCCAGTGGCCAATAGGAGGCGGTAGCCTACAGCAGGTGGAGGAGTTTAAGGTAAAATCAGTCAGGAGGATCCAAAATGTTCTGCTCAGGACGGTTTCAACCCAAACTAGTGTTCATGACATGAAGTCATTAAGTGGGAAAACATGGACATGGAGCAGCATAAAATCCTAATAGATCAACAATAATTCAACCCTACAGAGGTGGGAAATAATGGAGATACTAATGGACACAGAATAAACCTCTAGAATGAAAAATCTGGTAAGATTTTGATCAGAAATCCTCCTGCATGCTGGAGAAAATGTACAAACCATTATCATGTCGTCTGGGACTGACCAGTTATGAAAGATTAGTGGAAAGAGATAAATAATGTCTTACAGGGTATTTTCAAGCTGAATGTTCCTTTGGAGATCAAGATGATGTTTTTTTTCATAATTCCTCAAGAAGCTTCAAAAAGAAACAAATATTTAATAACTATTTTATTAACAGCAAGTAAGAAAAACATTACAAGACAATAGTTATTACAAGATTTTAGACGACTGGGTCAACAAAACATTTAACATTTATAAAATGGGAACAATAACAGCCTCTAATCACAAGGCAGATTATGGTAGATTATGTAAAACGTCAAAGATCTCATTTCATTTTTAGAGACCAAACTTGATTAAACTCCTATGACAGCCAGACTTCATCATTATTTTATACTATGTTTTTGGTTTTTGGTGGTTTGCTTTTTACATTTCTAAATAAATGTTTTCTTTTCTTTGGTTTCTTCTTTCACTCTCTTTACTCTTTACTTTCTAATCTTTTTCAGGGAAGTGAAGCTACATCTTTGTTCTGACCGTTATAATGAAGAAGAAGAAGAATGACTTTATTCATCCCAGCAGGGAAATTATTTCGCAGTTACAGCAACAATTTTTTATACACAGATTAACAGCTGAGCCGGCGCCATTTTTTGAAGGAGGACATGCGGTAAAGGTCGTCGGGACCGGGAGTCGAACCCGCAACGTCCGCGGGTCTAAGGCCTCCAAATGTGGGGCGTGCTAACCCCCTGCGCCACCACAGCACGCCCCTTAATGTAATGCTCTACTTGTCCACCTTATTTCAAAAGGTGAGGCCAAAGGTCATGGAAATGATACTTTCTTGAGAATCAATAAAGATAAAATAATAAGAAAGAAAGAAAATGGGAGCAGCAGAGGAAGTGGATAGATTGAAACTTGGTTTCCATGGTGAGGATTTGATAGAGTACTGCCATCCGCAGGCCCAGCAACCGGTGGTCGGGTCGGGACCAAACAGGAGAAGAACTGGTCCATCTCTCTCTGAGCCTCCCTCCCTAGAAAACTCTCCCAGTCCTCGTCTGTCCTCTCTGGACTTCAGGAGTCCAGCAGCAGCTGGTGACCTTCAGACTTGCTCCGTTTGACCTGAACATGCTGCTGCTTTGTGGTTTAGCAGCTCTGGTCTCATTGGTTGTTCTGCTAGCAGCAGCTGCACAGCCGGCACCGTTATGCTAGGTTAGAGGTGGATGATGTTAGATGTTCTCTGAGTTTTACTCTCAGCTAGCCAGTGACGTGCGGTGAGGTTCATAGCTGGTGAGGCACTGACGTCATCAGAATCAGATTTGCAAATAGATGCATAGATTGACAGCAGTTTACAGGTTATGTTTCACTTCTGCATCCTTACACATACAAACCTTTCAGCTCCGGCGTTGGTCTTCCTTTGGTTATTATCTCCTGCTTCGATTGAAAGTCCACTTGAGAAAACTTTTTTAGTGTTGTAATGTAGTCATCCATGTCGAAAGTCGGGATAAGCGAGAGGAAAAAAATCACTATCTCTATTATAATCTATCGCTGCACTTGACTTGCTTCCCGAATCGTTTAGCCTAGCTCGCTGTCACTTACTCGGCAGTTGAGGAGTGAACAAGACGAACGTCTGGGATCTTGAGCGCCCCCTGCCATGAGGCAAGAGAACTGCCTGCCTCACCTCGAACCTGTTCTCTGCCGTTTATAATCGCTCATTACACGAAACACGTTACACAAACACAGTTGGTGACAAAAAGCACTGTACATTATATACATAAGCTAAATTATTGGAAATAAGTTCACATATTAAATTTGTTTAAACCATTTTATTGACGCCGTACAGCAACATGCTCTCTCCGCTTAGCAGCCAGCGCAGAGCCAGGGGTTGCGCAATCCAAGGTGAGGCAGAGCTCGCTGCTGCCTCACCGGCATCGCTTCCAAGCATTTCAATGGGAAAATAAGAAAATTCAGCGATTTTGAACAAATAAAAATCGAAATTGGTGAAGCTACATGAAAAATAAATATTTTTTAGTACAAACCACCGGATGAATATAACAATTTAAATTACTTTATGATTATATATTTTCTTTCTTTCCATGATGGCTGGTGAGGCACTGCCTCACCTGCCTCCCCTGACCGCACGTCACTGCAGCTAGCATCATAGATAAATGTCTACATTTCTCAACAGAACCGTTTGAACCGTTCTGATTCCTCTTCTGCCACAGGTGGATCCGCCCAGCTCCACCTCAGAGATCAGCCATTCTGGATGATGGTGGCAGGAGTTCATCCGGTAATCTGGGAGTTGCCGGTTTGAGTCCTCGCTCCGTCCGTCTCCATCTTCACCCACCTTGGCTGCCCGGCGGTCCTGTCAGACGCCCAGGGCAGCTATGGCTACTGTCCAGTAGCTTTCCTCCACCTCTGCAGGTTGAAGGTTCCCTACGACCCAGTTCTGTGAACGGATTTATGTCTTCAGACCATCTGCATTTTTGCCATGTGGACAGGGTAGACGTAGCGACGGACTGCTCCGGAAAAATCCAGCCTTTTACCTAAATTCACCCACAGAAAGCTAATTCTACACCACCCATCAATACAGAAACATCTTGGCTGGTGTTTTAGATTATTTACCCAGTAGTGATGGCCTGTAAGAAGGAGGACGCTAGCTTAACGCTAGAGGCTATCACGGTGAGCATCTGAAATCTGAGTCCAGATCTTCTGCCAACAAGCTGAGCTCCAAGCTGGACCAGGTGCAGCAAACCCTGGAGGAACAGGCAGAGCCAGTCTCCTCCTTAGAGGATCTGGGCCAGCGAGCGGCTGGCCTCGAAGACTCCTGTGCGGCTCTCTGTGAAGACAACGCCAAGCTAAAAGATAAAGTGACCTGGAGAGCCACAGCGGACGGCAGAACATCCTCATCCTCGGTCTGCCCGAAGACTCTGAAAGTGGGCGCCATACTCACTTTTTCTCCAACCTTCTCTGCGAGTTATTTGGGAAAGAGGAGCTCCGTCTCCACCAGAGCTCGATAGAGCTACCGCTCTCTGGTAGCTAAACGGCCCGCAGGACCCGGTGATCCTTCATCGATACCTGACCAAAGACCTCATCGCTCCGGAAGCCAGGAGGAGAGGGAAGCTCGACTACAGAGGTGCGTCTGTTCGTATTGTGGAGGACTACGGCCCAGACATCCTGGCCCAACGTGCAGACAATAAGGACATCATGGCGGAGCTCTACAAGCGGGGCCTGAGGCCGCCTCTTCTCTTCCCAGCCCGTCTTCGCATTACGCAATCCAGCGGTGCCAAAAACTTCTCGGTTCGGTGAAGGAGGCTCAACAGTTCATTCCAGAACCACAGGAATAAAGGAGCAACGTTCTACCGAGGGCTGACTCCAGAAACTCAGGCGGCTGCTTTTCCTCAGGGCGCCGCCATCTTGGACTGTAAGTATAGCCTGCTATGCAGATGACCTTTTACCTTTTATTTCCAAACCATCAACCTCACTGCCTCTTGCTCTCGATATATTTAGCCAGTTGGGTCAGATCTCTGGGTATAAGCTGAGCTTTACCAACAGTGAGCTTTTCCCCACAGTAATAAAGCTAATATGTCAGGTTGAGCTAATCTGCCGTTCAGGTTGAGAGACAGAAATTCACAGACTTTGGTATCACAGGGTAGAAAACAAGAAAACAGGAAACCTGTTCAAATTTGATTCAGCTGTTGAACCAAGTGAAGGACCCCTGACCGACTGGACGCCCTTTTCCATGTGAGACGCATCAACTCCACTGAAATGATGCTTCTACCTACATTACCTATTTTATTCCTACTATTTTAATGAGCTGGACTCGACTCTTTGGTCTTTCATTTGGCCCAAGGCTTCATAAACTACAACTCCAGACCCTAAACAGCAGGGGGTCTTTGCCTCCCCCAGTTTCTGGTTTTATTATTGGGCCTCCAACCTTAGCTGCTCAGTGTTTGTTTTAATTTTTCCTAAAACCTGGGTGTCTATGGAGCTACATAGTGGTAACAATCTACCCATCCAGCTGTGCTCTGTTCCCCTCTCTCTCCATCTAACCCTGTTTTAAACCAGCCAGTGAAACTGGTTGAGAATATGAGGCCAGTTTATTAAATACTTTAAATCATTTTTATCCATGTTTTACACCATCTGTTCAGGATGGGATGTTCCTGGAGACGCACCGGAGGGTCCTGCTCGTTTTAAGGACCTTTTCATAGAGAACAATTTGGGATCTTTTGATTAACTTAGCAATAAATATGTCTTACCTAAATCCCTTTTTTTTTTTTTTTAGATATTTGCAAACCAGAAACTTTCTTCAGTCTCAGTTTTCAGGCTCAGTTTCTCTGCCAGAGTTTACACTGTTGGAGTCGTCGTGTCGTTGAACCGACCGGTGAAGGCCTGTCGCTTTCATGGCTTCATGATAAAATGTTGAATATGAAAGAGAACCTGAACTGAACCCTTCATGGGAAGAAGACAGGATGAGACCTGGACTCTATACTGAAACTGGTGGACACAACATGTCTGTGTGAGGAGGAGAGCCAATCAGAGCAGCCGATATTAACTCAGTGTCAATATTAATAACGATTCTAATAAATAGATGAATAATGAACGTCTCCTCCTGAATGTTGGTTATTTCACTTGTCTAATTATTTACAAATCTTTATTGACGTTTCCATTTAGTCACAACACCACACTCCTCGTTGTAGAGGAGCACGAGGTGAGGCGCACACTGCGGGCTGTCAACCCAAGGAAGGCTGCTGGACCTGATGGCGTCCCTGGACGTGTCCTGAAAGACTGCGCCGATCAGCTGGCTGGAGTCTTCACCAGGATCTTCAACCAGTCCCTAGCCCTGTCTACAGTCCCATCCTGCCTGAAATCTTCCACCATAGTCCCCATACCCAAGAAACCTCACATCTCCTGCCTCAACGACTACCGGCCAGTGGCACTAACCCCTGTGGTGACGAAGTGTTTTGAAAAACTGGTCCTGGGTCACATCACAGCACTTCTCCCTCCTGGCTTTGACCACCACCAGTTCGCCTACAGAGCCAACAGATCCACAGAGGACGCTGTGATCACGGCCCTCCATGCTGCTCTGTCACATCTGGAGCAGCAGGGGAGCTATGTGCAGATGCTCTTTGTAGACTACAGTTCTGCTTTTAATACCATCCTCCCTCACAGACTGGTGGACAAACTGGGGGACCTGGGCCTCCCTCACTCCACCTGCATGTGGATCCTGAGCTTCCTGACCAACCGACAGCAGAGAGTTAGGGTGGGAAAACATACATCCACTGCCCTCAGCCTTAGTACTGGCTCTCCACAGGGCTGTGTGCTGAGCCCCCTGCTCTATTGTCTGTACACATATGACTGCACCTCTGCCCACCACAGCAACACCATCATCAAGTTTGCTGATGACACCACAGTGGTGAGGCTCATCTCAGGAGGCGACGAGTCCGCCTACAGGGGAGAGGTGGAGCGGCTGTTGGTGTGGTGCAGGGAGAACAATCTGCTCCTCAACAACTCAAAGACAAAATAACTCATAATAGATTACAGGAGGAATAAAACGGACATTACACCACTAACCATTGGGGGAAAATGCGTGGAGAGGGTAGCTGATTTCCGTTTCCTGGGGGTCCACATTGAGCAGGGCCTCACATGGAACATGAACACCTTGGAGCTGATAAAAAAGGCCCAGCAAAGACTGAACTTCCTGAGGGTTCTCAGGAGGAACAGCATCAAGGAGAAGCTGCTGGTGTCCTTCTACAAGTGCTCCATAGAGAGCATACTGACTTACTGTATCTGCGTCTGGTATAACAGCAGCACTACGGCTCAAAGGAAAGCTCTCCAAAGGGTTGTGAATACAGCCCAAAAAATCATTGGCTGCCCTCTCCCCTCACTGGAGGACCTGCACAGCGACCGCTGTCTAAGAAAAGCACAACACATCACAAAGGACACTTCTCACCCCGGACCTTCTCTGTTCACACTGCTGCCTTCAGGCACAAGATACAGAGCAACCAGAACCAGAACCAACCGTCTCAGAGACAGTTTCTACCCAACAGCAATAACAAAACTAAATGCAATCAAAAACAACCATTAATCATCATGAATGATGGATGTCAGAATGTGGCTGTTCTGATTTATTAGTTGTTTTTTTGTTTGTTTGTTTGTGTGTTGTGTTTTTTTTACCAGTTATTTGTTATTTCTTACATTGTGTGTGAATTGTGAGACAGTTATTTTTTGTTTTTAAGCAAATGCACTGACTGATGGCACTTTTTAAATTTCGTTGTTCTTGTGACAATGACAATAAAGATTTATCTATCTATCCATCCATCCATCCATCCATCCATCCATCCATCAGTTTGCTCATAATAAGTTTTATTGTTAATCTAATTCATCATTAAACTTTAAGTAAACATTTTGACCACAGGATCAGTGGAGAGAAATGATAAAAAATCATCAAATCATTTTATAATCTTAGTTGTCTAATTTTTCTAAAGATTTTGTTTTTTATTTGATTAATTATTCTTATTTATGTGGTTTATGTGCTGATTTTAGCTGGTTAAAGTTTCTCACTGATAAATATGTTTATTTTAATATTTATATTTTTTATGGTTTTCAATTATGAAGTTTTAATGTTGGCAAATAAAAATCACTGCAGGATTTTATTCAGTCTGAACAGAAAATAGTTTCTTTCGTTCACTTTAATCCTGTTCTCTGATGACAGACAGACAGACAGACAGACAGACAGACAGATAGACAGATAGATAGATATTAACTTATGGTTAGCTGAGCAGATATAGAATATTAGAACAAAGTTAGTGATAAGTCAGTATTTATTTATTGATGGTGAATAAATCTTTGGTTCTCTTTAATGTTAGTTGATTATTGATCCAGTTTCAACAGCGCGACCTACAGAAGCCTCCCTGTTTGTTATTCCGGTGTCCGCCTGCAGGGGGCGCCACGCAAAGCTCCGTGTATTAAAGCGGAGCATCAGCCGATGCATCAGGCTAACAGGCAGCACCATGGACGGCTGCCGGGCGGCTGCAGCCGGGGCTCTCCGCCTCGCAGCGCTCTCCACCCGGACCCAGGGACCGCTGCGGCTCGGAGCCGGAACCAGAACCGGAACCTCGGTCTGGGCTCAGAGGAGCCTGAGCGAACCGGCGGCCGCAGAGCCGCGGAGGAGGCTGAAGAGCGCCGCGGAGCTTCCGGGACCCAGTTGGTTCACCACCTTGTACTGGCTGTTCATCAGGGGCTACGGAGCTAGAGGACACCTGCTGCAGGTAACACACACTAACACACACACTGCTGCAGGTAACACACACACACTAACACACACACTGCTGCAGGTAACACACACACACTAACACACACACTGCTGCAGGTAACACACACACACTAACACACACACTGCTGCAGGTAACACACACACACACACTGCTGCAGGTAACACACACACACACTGCTGCAGGTAACACACACACACACACTGCTGCAGGTAACACACACACACACTGCTGCAGGTAACACACACACACTAACACACTGCTGCAGGTAACACACACACACTAACACACACACTGCTGCAGGTAACACACACACACTAACACACACACTGCTGCAGGTAACACACACACACTAACACACACACTGCTGCAGGTAACACACACTAACACACACACTGCTGCAGGTAACACACACACACTAACACACACACTGCTGCAGGTAACACACACACACTAACACACACACTGCTGCAGGTAACACACACTAACACACACACTGCTGCAGGTAACACACACACACTAACACACACACTGCTGCAGGTAACACACACACACACACTGCTGCAGGTAACACACACACACACTGCTGCAGGTAACACACACACACTAACACACACACTGCTGCAGGTAACACACACACACTAACACACTGCTGCAGGTACACACACACTAACACACACACTGCTGCAGGAACACACACACTAACACACACACTGCTGCAGGTAACACACACACACACTAACACACACACTGCTGCAGGTAACACACACACACTAACACACTGCTGCAGGTAACACACACACACTAACACACACACTGCTGCAGGTAACACACACACACACTAACACACTGCTGCAGGTAACACACACACACACACTGCTGCAGGTAACACACACACACACACTGCTGCAGGTAACACACACACACTAACACACTGCTGCAGGTAACACACACACACACACTAACACACTGCTGCAGGTAACACACACACACACTAACACACACACTGCTGCAGGTAACACACACACACTAACACACTGCTGCAGGTAACACACACACACTAACACACACACTGCTGCAGGTAACACACACACACACTAACACACACACTGCTGCAGGTAACACACACACACACTAACACACACACTGCTGCAGGTAACACACACACACTAACACACACACTGCTGCAGGTAACACACACACACACACACAGCTGCAGGTAACACACACACACACTAACACACACACTGCTGCAGGTAACACACACACACACTAACACACACACTGCTGCAGGTAACACACACACACACACACTGCTGCAGGTAACACACACACACACTAACACACACACTGCTGCAGGTAACACACACACACACTAACACACTGCTGCAGGTAACACACACACACTAACACACTGCTGCAGGTAACACACACACACTAACACACTGCTGCAGGTAACACACACACACACACAGCTGCAGGTAACACACACACACACTAACACACACACTGCTGCAGGTAACACACACACACACTAACACACACACTGCTGCAGGTAACACACACACACTAACACACTGCTGCAGGTAACACACACACACTAACACACACACTGCTGCAGGTAACACACACACACACACACAGCTGCAGGTAACACACACACACACTGCTGCAGGTAATACACACACACACACTGCTGCAGGTAACACACACACACACACTAACACACACACACACACACACACACAGCTGCAGGTAACACACACACACACACACAGACTGCTGCAGGTAATACACACACACACACACACACACACACACACACACACACACACAGACTGCTGCAGGTAATACACACACACACACACACACACACACACACAGCTGCAGCTCTCTCTCTCTCTCCGAGTCTCTTCACCTTTCAGGTTTATTTCCTTTTATTTAGTTTCTGTTCTGAAATATTCTAAATCTTTTCTTTCTGTCTGCGTCCTTCAGCCAAATATAGATCTATAGATATAGATGTGATTATTCTCCTGCATTAATGCCAATAATATCTAAATAATATCTAAATGTTTGAAAGGAATTAGAAAATGTCTGACTAAAGAGATTTTCTTCATTTTACTTGTAAATTTCAATGTTTTGCTTTTTTAACTAAAATGTTCATTTTGTGCTTCAGCTAAGATGAAACATTCTTGACTGAAACTTTAAATATAAAATGATTTTATTTAGCTGCTGAAGCTGAAATATTTCTGCGATGATCCGTTTAACAGTCTGAGCTTTCAGAACCACCGGGTCCATTTGGTCCATTTGGATCCGAAGTTTTAATTTATTCAAATATTCATTTAGATTCAACATAAATCATCAGATCATTGCTGCTGCTGGGTTTGTGGATCAACTGCAGGTCCAAATGTTCAGCATGTTGAGTGAAAACTGAGTTAATGTTAAACCCAACAGAACCAGCAGAACCGACACCAGAACCATGAAATGATGCTAACATCTCTGTTAGCTTTTCTTTTTCTCTCCATCGTTTCTTGTGTGTGAAATGGATGTAAATGATTAATTCTGTGGTTAAATGAACCAACCGCAGTTATTTCATATTTCTGGTTCCTGTTATTCGACCGTCGGTCCGGTTCGTTTGTTCAGCATCAGAACTTTTACTTTTATTGGCGATAAAAGTGAAAATGGCGGCATAATTAGCAAAAAACGAGCCAAATTTCCAACTGCCTGAAACTCAGAGTGCAGCTGAAAGCAGCAGTTCGGTTCTGGTTCTGAGCCCAGAACTTTCTGAACTCGCCTACAAATTTCCTGTGTTGGTATGAAATCTCATAGACATAATATATGGATAGACGCCTCATGGGCCGCTCTCGCCTATTGGAGCTGACGAGATTTAGGGCGGCCATCTTGGAGCGGTATACCACTCCACTCAGCCTTATATATTTGGCAGGCACAATAAAGGATCAGCGCATTTAATAGATCATAACACGCTGAACAGTAATCACATTGTCACATAATTAAATTTTAGGCATACAGCTATTAAAATTGCATGTATAGGAACGTATAGTTTAGCATATTTAAATAATTTTGGTGGAATACAATGTTTTAAAGTATGACATGTTTTGCAAGATACAACCAAAGATGCAATTTATTCACACACATTATGTATATATTCCGATAATCTCATATATACACACATACACACATGCATACTTATCTGTTGTGACAGTATTTACATATTCATTACATTTTTACACAATCTAATAGCCTTGAAATAGGACAGTTTTGCAGAGCTTTTTTCTGGTGTTGCCTTTCTGCAAACCAAGACATGTGACTTTTGCAATGTGGTGCATCCTTATCTTCAGAAACACAGACACAACCAATGACAGCAAGTCAGAATGGTGATTGTCAATGCCAAATTGTGTCTCCTGAGTGTGTTCCCCAAGCTGGAAAACATCTTCTGTTCCAATGTCTTCACGGACTATGTATGTGACGGCGGACAGCTTAGGAGGATGGTTTGGTGAAGCACCACGAATCACCCTCTCTGCAGCTCTCACCACCTTCACTACGCCTTGTGAGGGAATCACTAACCCGCCATTATTTTTCAAAGTCAGAAGATGGTAATTCTCATCAAATGAAGACGGTGTGGCATCTTGAATCAAACTGACTCGACATGGGTCACAGGTTAGTTTACGCAGAATCTGCCTCACAACAAATCCAGATATGTAAACCAAGGCATTTTCTACCAGACCACCAAACTTGGTCGGAAGATAGCTGTGGTCGTCCAGAATGGCTGAAATCCTAGCAAAAGGACAGGGATGCTCTTCATTAGATTCAGGAGAGGACATTTCAACAGCAGACAGGGACACGGTGTTGTCTTGTGCTGCCACATTGCCAGTCTCACTGGGTGTAACCCCACACCGAACCATCAGCCGGCGGAAGATGGCCTGGAACTGGCATGCTGATGGGTTGTTATTCCAGCCACCTTGAATGGAATACAGGGATACAATACATGTGTTAATCATACGACATAACATATGAACACATTCATGAAGTATATTTTATGAAGTTATTCTAACTGAAAGGACATCAACAGTACCTGACGCTCTGATGGAATTAAACAGGAGCTCCAAGTGATCTTGGCTGAACCTGTATGTGAGGACATACCGCTGCACTTGGAGCAGTTCAGGAATCATCAGCAGTAACGTGTTAATGTTGATGACAAATCCAATGACAGAGAGGTACCTGCAAAAGAAAAATGTTTTATTGCTCTGAACATGGCTAAACAAGACACCTCAAAAAAGCACCACAGAAAAGCATAATGATGCTGCTTCAAACGGTACTTTCAGAAACCACCAATATGAACTTGAACCAGAACACATACAATACATACCTTTTTCACACTTACCTATAGTTAATTTTTTAAATAATGTACTTACCATTTAAAAGCATTAGGGACCTGTAACACACTGAAGAAAAGACGATTCAACAGAAACAAAACTGCAGATTCAACATGAGGGTTAGAAAATAATTTAGATTTTAATATGATCTTGACCATTATGATATGATATTTACAATAGAAAAAATACTCACATCATTAGACTGAGGTTGCAGGTCTGAACTACAAGTTTCTGGGTCATCTTGAGAGGCCACATACTCACTACTTTGGGCTTTTGTGGAGGTTATTGTAGTTCTGTAGTTTTCAACCTTAAATGTAAAAACCTTATGAATATGGACTTCACAGTATATACTACCTGTACATAAACACACATATATCCCTTAAGGCTAACATTATGCACATTTATGAATGCTAATGAACTTTTAATAATGCACCTACTCTTTGAAGGTGAACTGGGAAGCTGAAAATTGATGGTATCACATCAGCTCTCAGTCTGACAATCTGACCTGTTTTGTCAAAATCCTCCGTTTTGAAATGCTCACTGCATAGTACAGATGAATCACTTGCAGTGAATCCATCCCTCCTCAAAGCTATTTCCCACCTCTTCCTCCTCTCTTTATCTTTTGGAAACCTTTAAAACAAAAACGTGATATCTGGGAGTGTGTACACAAAAACATTGTCCGAATGAGGTCCATGTTATTTGCAACGGTTGAAACTAAGGAGCCTTGTTGCCTGCTTAAGCTGAGCATTCAGAAAAACGTTACACTCACTATTTTTGATCTTCATATTTTAAAGAACATAAAACTCCAAATTTGATTAAAATTTGTTGATAATGATAATTAAACAAAGCTACTGAAATTGTGAGTAGGCCTGTTTGAAACATATTCCTGTCATCAAATCTCCGGCTGAAGACCGATTGCTAACATTTGCTGTCATTTCGCTGGTGGGCATAAATACAGTACAGTAATATTACATTCACAACATACTAACAATAATATGTCATTCTTACTTGTGAAAAGTTATCCCCCGGTCCCTGACATCAACAGTTCGTAGATTTAAACACGAATAAGCCGAGCAGAACTGAGGCATCTTCTGTTGTTTTGGTTCAGCAAAGTACGAGGGTATACCGCTCTAAGATGGCCGCCGTATTTCCTGCGCCGGAGCGGCCAATGCGGCGTCTACCCTTATATTATGTCTATGTGAAATCTGCTCATGACGTCACACCGAGTGTAAAATGTTTTAGAAATGTCTCTACGGTTTTCTGTCAAGATGCTAGTGTTAGCATTTAGGCTAACATTAGCATCTCGGCTAATTGTAGCTTCTCCATTAATGTCCGAATCCTGAATGGATTCAGTTCATGTTGTCAACAAAATATTGATTCTCCACCTGGTATTGACGACACTGTAGCTTACTTTAGCTGTGATGCTAACCTTTAGCATCAGAACCGGCTGCACGTTCTTCAGAAATGTTCTAGTTAATAATTCATGTTAATGTTCTGCTGGTTGAAACACAGGAAGTTCTGGCTGCAGCTTCTCTGCTGAGCAACCAGATGCTGGGCTACAGTGTGTGTGTGTGTTACAGTGTGTGTTAGTGTGTGTGTGTTACTGTGTGTGTTACACTGTGTGTGTTTGTGTGTGTTACACTGTGTGTGTTACTGTGTGTGTGTGTTTGGGTGTGTGTGTGTGTGTTAGTGTGTGTGTTCTACTGTGTGTGTGTGTGTGTGTGTTACAGTGTGTGTGTGCTACAGTGTGTGTGTGTTATACTGTGTGTGTTACACTGTGTGTGTTACTGTGTGTGTGTGTTACAGTGTGTGTGTTAGTGAGTGTGTTATACTGTGTGTGTGTGTGTGTGTGTGTTATACTGTGTGTGTGTGTGTGTTACAGTGTGTGTGTTACAGTGTGTGTGTGTTACAGTGTGTGTGTTACAGTGTGTGTGTGTTCCACCATCCTGACTCCTCTGTTTCCCCCAGTGCCTCCAGAAGCGGCGGTACGGCCCCATATGGCGGTCCCGGTTCGGTCCGTTCCAGCTGGTGAACGTGGCGAGTCCGCGGCTCATCGCCCAGGTGATCCAGCAGGAGGGCCGGTACCCGGTCCGGGTCGAGCTGCCGCACTGGAAGGAGTACCGGGACCTGAGGGGGCAGGCGTACGGCCTGCATGTGGAGTGAGTCCAGAGTCCGTCTGCTGCAGGGGAATTCAGAACCGGATCAGAACCTGGTCCAGGCCCCTAAAAAAATAAGTCTGGTTATAATCTCTGAATTGTGACTTTAATCAGTTGTCATGACAACGTGCCCCTAAATAGAAATGTCTGGTTTCTCATGAAGCGTCTTCAGGCTCCTGATAAAATGTTTCAAGTCTGACCGGTGATCGGGTCTCCCTGTGGTTCTGCAGCTCTGGGCCGGAGTGGCACCGGATCCGCAGCGTCCTGAACCCCAAGATGCTGCGACCCAGAGAGGTGTCGGCCTTCGCCCCCGTGGTCCAGACCGTGGTGGACGACCTGCTGGCCCGGCTGGAGCTGCTGCGCCGCCGCAGCCCCGACGGCGCCACCGTGCCCGACCTGGCCGCCGAGCTCTACAAGTTTGGCTTTGAAGGTGGGCGGGGCTTCAGACTGGGGGCGGGGCTTCGTGTTGGCGGTTTGACTGTGCTCCCTCCAGCAGCTGACGTTCTGCCGCCCTGCAGGTATTTCTGCCGTCCTGTTCGAGACGCGCCTCGGCTGCCTGCAGGAGGAAATCCCTGCCGACACGCTGCGCTTCATCGCCGCCGTCAACGACATGCTGACGCTGTCCGACCAGGTGGTGCTGCTGCCGCGCTGGAGCCGCGGGCTCCTCCCCTTCTGGGGACGCTTCGTCCAGGCCTGGGACGACCTCTACGGCGTAGGTAGGTCACCTGCTGGACTTCCTGAAACACTGAACTGGTCCCAGTAAACGGGTCCAGTATCAGGTCTGTGCCCTGCAGCTCAGAAGCTGGTGGACAGGCGGATGGCGGAGCTGGCGGCGCAGCCTGGCGGCGGCGGCGGCGGCGGTGAGGGGATGTTCCTGACGTACCTGCTGTCGTCTGATAGGCTGAGCAGAGGCGAGGTTTACATCAGCGTGACGGAGCTGATGCTGGGCGGCGTGGACACGGTGAGCAGCGCCGCTCGCCGCCGTGAGGCCTGGTCCGCTGTCAGGGTGTGACGCCATGGCAACGACGGAAACACTGAACTCAGATTAGACCAGATTAAGCTCCAGATTTTAGTTTGTTTTGTGGTGAAAATGTTTTTTCTACGTCCTTCAGATAAAAATAGTGATGAATTATTTTAGCTAACTGTTAGCAAACATCCCTTTAGTTTTTGTTAGGAAAGTTTTACATCAACATTTAAATAATTTAATGAATTTATTGACTCTTTGAACAAACAGAGGAGAAAAAACTAATTATGTTTTTTATTCAACATCTTTAGTCGACATTTATTGAGAGCAAACCAAACTAACTGATAACTGACCTGCTACATGCTAACGCTACACAAAGGTCAAAGGTCAAAGCTCTGCCTGTCGTTCAGGAAAATGTTTTCTTGTTTCTTCAAACTGTTTCTGTTTCCTCTGCTGCCGACAGGAAGTTCATAAAAGCTGATGTTAATGTCGTAATGACCACTTCCTGTTTCTCCCCTGAAGCTGAAGATGTTTTAAAGTTAGTCGTCGTTTTTCGTCGTTTTCCTGAAGTTGGTTCTCAGATGAACCGGATCGATAACAGAGACCTGCCCCGACTCGCTCTCAACGCTCCGCCTCGCCGTGGTGCTGCTCGGTTCTGGATTGGCTCTGGGTCGGGTCGGGTCGGGCCGGTGGATGAGTCACAGCTGAAGCATTCAGATGGTAACTGAACAGGTTCAGACCTGAACAGAATCAGTTCCTCTGAGGCAGAGATGGAGAATCAGAATCACTTCAATATTTCCTGTTTGACCTTTGAACCTTCGTTGGTTCAGCTGCAGCTTTAGGAAACTTTTTGCTGCGTCGACGTTTTTCTGCTCTGAGGATCTGAGGAACCAGAACTGCTGCTGATTATGAATTATTATTATTAATAACTTTTTGTTTTTGTTCCTGCAGATCAACAGAACAAACTGAACCTGATCTGATTCTGTCAAAATATTTATATTATGTATCAAATCTAAATCCAAATGATTCATTTATAAAACTCAGATCAGTCGCTCCTGATTTAATCTTAATCTCTATAATCTCATAACTACAGAGGATCTAAATGAACCAAAATGTTTCCAAATATAAACACTAATTAAATACAGATGAGATATTTTCTGGATAAGAATAAAAATGTTTAGAACAAATGAAATATAAAAAAATGACAGTATTCCTGTGGATTTTTAATAATCAGCTAATCTGGGATTATCCTCCTAATCTGGGTTCTGAAGTGACCGGTTCTGATCAAATATTGAATCTCTGAACTCTGAACATTTCCTCCTCCAGACGTCCAACACTCTGTCCTGGGCTCTGTACCACCTGGCCCGGGACCGACCCGCCCAGAACCGGCTGCAGGCCGAGGTCGACGCCGTCTGCCCCGACCGCCAGCCGCCCGGCGCGCCACACCTGGCCAGGATGCCCTACCTGAGGGCCGTCGTCAAGGAGACGCTGCGGTGAGACGCCCCGCCCACAACACCGCAGGAAGCAGGAAGTGGTGAAAATATCGTCAGAATATTCCAGAATATCGTCAGAATATTCCAGAATATCATCAGAATATCATCAGAATATCGTCAGAATATTCCAGAATATCATCAGAATATCATCAGAATATCGTCAGAATATTCCAGAATATCGTCAGAATATTCCAGAATATCATCAGAATATCATCAGAATATCATCAGAATATTCCAGAATATTCCAGAATATCACCAGAATATCATCAGAATATCATCAGAATATCGTCAGAATATTCCAGAATATCGTCAGAATATTCCAGAATATTCCAGAATATCATCAGAATATCGTCAGAATATTCCAGAATATCGTCAGAATATTCCAGAATATCGTCAGAATATTGCAGAATATTCCAGAATATCATCAGAATATCGTCAGAATATTCCAGAATATCGTCAGAATATTCCAGAATATCATCAGAATATTCCAGAATATCATCAGAATATTCCAGAATATTCCAGAATATTCCAGAATATCATCAGAATATCATCAGAATATCATCAGAATATTCCAGAATATCGTCAGAATATTCCAGAATATTCCAGAATATCATCAGAATATCGTCAGAATATTCCAGAATATCGTCTCAAATCAAAGTTTTTCTCAAACTGTCATAAATCAGCTGAAATCGGAGACTAAATGTTTTTGAGACAAAAACCTCCTCAGACTTTTAGGTTTTTCCTTTTTGGACCCGTTTAGTTTCACAGAACCTCATCAGACCCAACTGGTCAAAACAGAACTGGTTCTGATCAGAAGGGCCTAGTCAAAGCCCACTGTAAATCCTCCATGTTCTGACTGTCAGGTTCCTGCGAGTTGAAATAAAAACAAAGAAACAGAAAAAGTCCAGATGGAGATGAACTTAAATTAAAGTCGGGATAAAAGATGAACCAGAATTTAAATCATTTTAAATTGATTAAAATAATTTCAATCATTTCTCTGACTTTATTCTAACCAGCCTGCAGGTTACAGTCACTGAAATAAAGTTTTAAACAGTTTTTCTCTCAAACATTCCTGCTGGGCGTGTCGTGGTGGCGACGCGGCCGTCAAGGGTTCGATTCCCGAACCCGGCGACATTTACCACATGTCTTCCCCCTTCCTGTCAGCCCACTTCCATTTAAGGGACACTGGAGCCACAAAGGTTCATGGTGCAACAGCCATGATGCTGCCACCACCGTGTTCATCATGTTTCAGTCTGAGCTTCATGCAGCGTTTTACAACACGCAGAGAGACAGGAAGGTCCTGATCTGTGTGTGTGTGTGTGTTGCAGCCTGTATCCGGTGGTGCATGGAAACGGACGGCTGGTGTCAGAGAACGAGGTGGTGGTGGACGGGTTCTGGTTCCCTAAGAAGGTAGGAGGAGGAAGAGCTGCAGCAGCCGCCTGTCTGTCTGTCCCTCTGTCTGTCCTCACTGCCTGTCTGTCCCTCTGTCCCCTGCAGACTCAGTTCCATCTGTGTCACTACGCTGCATCCCACGATGAGGTGGAGTTCACGGCGCCGGAGGAGTTCCTGCCGCAGCGCTGGCTGCAGCAGGAATCTCCCAGCAGCCACAGCGGCAGAGCCACGCCCGGTTTCTACCACCACCATCCTTACAGCTTCATCCCGTTTGGCGTCGGCGTGAGAGGCTGTGTGGGCAAGAGGCTGGCAGAGATGGAGATGCACCTGGCTCTGTCCAGGGTGAGGGGAGAGGGAGAGACCAGTGTGTTTGATCTATTTAATCAATCAATCAATCAATCAATCAAATGTTATTAGTATAGCACATTTCAGCAGCAAGACATTTCAAAGTGCTTTACATCATTACAAACACAGAAACACAAAGCAACATAGAATCAATAATCAAAACAAAGCATTAAATCAAGTCCCATCAATAAATTTGTAATTGATTACATTTCAAAAAACCAGGTGGGTTTTTAGTTGAGATTTAAAAGAAGTCAGTGTTTCAGCTGTTTTACAGTTTTCTGGAAGTTTGTTCCAAATTTGTGGTGCATAGATGCTGAAAGCTGCTTCTCCTCGTTTGGTTCTGGTTCTGGGGATGCAGAGCAGAACCAGAACCAGAACCTGAGAGGTCTGGAAGGTTGATACAACAACAGCAGATCTTTAATGTATTGTGGTGCTAAGCCGTTCAGTGATTTATAAACTAACAACAGTATTTTAAAGTCTATTCTTTGAGCTACAGGGAGCCAGTGGAGGGACTTTAAAACTGGTGTTATGTGCTCTATCTTCCTGGTTCTAGTCAGAACGCCATGTGTCGGGTTTCCTGACTCTGTGTGTTTCCTGTGTGTGTTTCCTGTGTGTGTTTTCTGACTGTATGTGTCCTCCAGGTGATGCAGCACTATGACGTTCATCCTGAAGTGGACTCTCCTCTCGTTGAGCCTAAAACCAGAACTCTCCTGATCCCATCCAGACCCATCAACCTGCGCTTCCTCCCCCGAGCCTGAAGGTGGCAGCACTCGCTCTCCTCCTGCTTTCTGAAACCGTTTACAGCTTCTTCATGTTCTGCAGTCAGTCTCATCAGGAAGTAGAAAATCACTCCACAGATTCATCATGTTGATGTTCAGGAAGATAAAAACATAAAATTAGTTTTTGGATCAGTTTATAATATTTTAGCAGGGCCTGTTAGTTGTTATAGCGCCCCCTGAAGGCCAAATATCACCACGTTCACCTGCTGGAGATAATTACAGCACACATTTAATAATAAAGTAACAGATTTTACATGAAATTATACAAACTAATAAATGACAGGAATGCAAAGATTTATGACTCAGCAGCATTTCTCATCAGTTTGTTTTTTCTGCTAATATTGTTTTTATTTACTTTTTATTAATGTTGATTTAGTTTTTATTTAGTTTTTATTGTTGGTTTAGTTTTTTAGTCTAAAGAGACTAAAATCAGAGGCGATCAGAGCTAAATGCTAACATCTGGTTAGCATGTAGCTAGGTGCTAACATCTGTTAGCATGTAGCTAGGTGCTAACATCTAGTTAGCATGTAGCTAGGTGCTAACATCTGGTTAGCATGTAGCTAGGTGCTAACATCTAGTTAGCATGTAGCTAGGTGCTAACATCTAGTTAGCATGTAGCTAGGTGCTAACATCTAGTTAGCATGTAGCTTGCTAAGGCCTGACTGTGTTCTCCCTGTGCCTTCATGGATTATTGGATTAATTATTATAACAGCATGAAGAGGATTTTATTCTACAATCTGAGAATTTTGTATTTGTGATTTATTACTTAGAAAAAAACCTATTTTGAAATGAACAGAAACATTTTATAAATCATTTAAATTCTGCATGTTGATCCTGTTTGATACTTTTATTCATGTTTCTCTTTCTGATCTATAAAGTTGAATAAACTATTTAATGAAATGTTTTGTTTTGTTGTGTGAAAGTTTAAAGCTGCAGCCAAACACTCAGACTGGAACCAGTACAAACATCCAGGACATCCACTGGTCACACAGCAGGTCTGGTGTTTGATTCGTCTCATCAGCTTTTCCAAACCAGTTCTGGACCAGTTTGGACCTGTAATCCAGCTTTAACCAGCCTTAAACCACTTTAAAACAGTTTTCCAGTCCTAATGGGACAGTAAACCAGTGACAGCTGCTCTATAAACCAGTCACCACCTGCTGGTCCAGTTGCAGCTCCCCGTCTGCACTGGGAGACGTCCAGCAGCGCTCATCATCTTGACTTTGTGTTTTATTTTTAGTTTGATGCAGATAATTCAAAATAATGCAGAAACGTTTCTGTTCCAGACTGACTGACGCTCCGCATCATGATGCTGCCACCACCGTGTTTCCCTGTGATTTTCTTTAGTTTTTTTCCAGGGCTGATAATCTGGTTTCCTGTTTGGATTATTAAAGATGTGATGTTGCAGAAGAGCCGGAGTTTCCCCAGAACTGAGGAAACCTTGTCAGATCCTGTGATCCTGACGGGAGAAACGTCCAGATTTCTGGCTGCATGTTAGAGATTTAGTTCATTTCTACAAATTTATTTACAGCTTTTATTTAACGGGTTTCTATGATGGACTATTGGAGTCATTGCAGATAGAAGAAAAGAATCCATTTCTGCTGAAAAACTCAGATTCATATTCAGATTAATCTTTTACATTTTCGAGAAAATACAAGGAAATTTCGGAGTTTCAAAAGTCGAAATAAATAAATCATAAAATTTGTAAAATAATCTCAGAAAGGCCCATTTTTTGGAGAATTATTTAGCTCTAAATTGTCAGGTTCGGTGTAAAACTGCCTCCTTCGTCGTGTCTCTCCAGTGGTTCCGGTGTTTCTGCTGGTTTCATTAGACCAGTTAGCATCAAGCTAGCGGTGCTGCTACAGCTGCATTTATTAGCTCCGCCAGCAGGGGTCGCCTCACAGGCCTGCTGCCTCCTCCTCCTCCTCCTCTTCCTCCTGACGCACCGCCTTCATCATCCGGACCGGACCGCAGCCTGGATGCTCCAGCAGTCCGTGTAGCTGAGAACCGGGTCTCCGTCCTCCCAGCCCGGTCCCGGTCCCGGTTCTGATGGATGGTTAGCCCACCGCCCTGCCTGCTGCTGCGGACCCGGGGAGCCATGGAGTCGGTCGGTGCGGGGGGCTCCGCGGGGCTCCGCGGGGCCCCGGGGCCGCAGTGAAGGCGGAGGAACCGCGACCCGCCGCGGGGAACATGGTGAGTGCTTCCACGGTCCGGTTCTGACCCGGTTCTGACTCGGTAAAACAAGCGGATTAATGCATGTTGTGTTTATGGGTGTAAGCGGTCCCACGGTCCGTGAAGGGGTCGTGAAAAAATCGGACAGAAATGCCACACTTCCGGTTCTAATTCACTAAAACCCGATCATTTGTGTGACGTCACGTTGACATGTTTCCAGAAAGTCAACAGACAGAAGCGCTGATGCATTTTCCTGCCTTTGGACCGGGACGTGAACGCATCACGTGATTCCTCATCTTAAAGCATTGGGTCAAAACGTTAGGCTACAGCAGGGGTCAAAGGTCACAGCAGGTTGTTACAGCAATCAGAGTAAATGAATAAATCTCTGAAACTTTACAGTTGGAGAAATCATGAATGAATAATGGAGCGCTGCGGTTCTGGTTCTGGTTGGATCACCCTGCGGTTCTGGTTCACTTCATCCAACTGGATCAGTTTGATCCTCAGCAGCTGATTGGTCGCATCAGACAGGAAGTGACATCACTCACCAGCTCCTCTGCCTCTTTATGCAACCTGCTGAGGAGGCGTGAGAACGCCTCGCCGAGTCACGGCGGCGGTGGGCGATCAGCGTGACTCACCTGCCTCCACACCAGGTCAAAGGTCATCTGCCTCTGACAGAGCTGGACTGTTTCAGGTCTGTGGAGCTCCAGGTGTTCAGGGGATGGTTCTGATCTTTTATTTTGAAAATATACCGGTGACCTCACTGACGCCATGTTGGTGTTTCTGCTGCCTGGTGATGCCAAGGTCATCAAGGTCACATGAAGGTCACATGAAGGTCGTGTCTCTTCACCCTGAGCTCCCAGTGGACAGTCTGTCTCAGTCTGTCTCTGTGGTGGGACGTCTGCTGCCGGCGGCGTCTCTGTCACGTTTTCCCATCAGCCCCGGCGGCTCATATTGATGATCCAGCCGGCCTGGCTGCTGACCCGACCCGCGGCGCCGTTCAGGAGCGTCGGAGCGGGTCAGGAAACTTCCTGCTGCTCGCCGAGCGACGGCGAATCTGGAGCAGGAAGTTTGATCCTGCTAACAGGAAGCTAACGGCTGTTCGGTAGAGATCAATCGATTAATCAGGCTAATTATTGAAGTCACTGCTAATAATTTAGTTATTGATTAACTAACGCTAATTAAATTAGACTCTAAAGAGAAAAACTCAGGTCAGTTATCAAACCAAAACTTTATAAAATAGTTTCTACATTTGAAATGAAAAATATCATATCAATATTTTCTACCCAAAACTCCTGATAGGATTTTGCATTTTAGGGAATAACAGTTCATTTTCTCATTTTAAAAATAATTTATTTGCATCTTTTAATGTAATCTAACATACTAATATAAAAAGACTTTAATAAAATATCTGCAGACTGATGACTAATCAATAAATCACTGATCAGTCGATCAGTAAACAGGCAGTAATCTGCAGTAATAATTGGTATAGTTCAGATAATCCTAATCTGAGTTTGTAATCCTGAACTTGTTTCTAATTTATCTTCAGATTAAATCAGGATTAGACAACATGAACGCTCTTAAAGGGCCGGCAGCGCCAGAATCAATAAAACCCGTTAATAAAATATTAAAATCATCCTGTCTGCATTAAAATGAAATAATATTGAACATCTGATAATCATATTTTCCAGAAGTTTCTTTGTTTGTTTGTTTTGGTGACTTTTTTCTTTTTCCAGTTAAAATCTCTGATTTTTCGGAGCTAATTCTGAAATATTTGTAATATTTGTTATTATTTCTGGCAGTAAATGTGACTTTTTGTTCCTCGTCGTATCGATCACAAAGAATAACTGATAATAACTGATAATAATGGATATTAGCTGATGGTAACTGGCTCGTTGCTCCTCAGCTTCTGTGTTCGGGGAAAAGCGGCTCAATCGTTTCCGATCTATTGAAAATGTCTCTTTCCACTGGTTGTGTCCAAGGTAACAATTAATGATGAACATCGATCCGAAGCCCCGACAATAATCTGGAGAAAAGTTTTAAGATGTTCGCCTCGTTATACACAGATACGAAGGTGAGTTTTACTTTAAACTTTGTGGCTAACATTAGCTTTAGCTTATGCTAGACATTTTTCTTGTAAAAATGTATCTAAACATTTTTCATCCATTCTAACGGACAATGTTTTTACCTTGTGTTCAAGTATATTAGGTGGTTTATTGTCGTTAGTGTCAGAGACCAAGTAACGGGGATTTTACGGTTCAGGCTTTTTGCTTCTGCAGCCTGAGGAACAACAAGCCCATAGCTTAACAGTAGAGCAGCTCTGGTGTCGGAGTTCTAGTTCAGCTGACTGTTCAGGTTTAAAGTTGTTGCTTTTAGAAAAATATGGCCGTGTTCCTTAAGGTCTCCGTGTTACTTAGTTTTATTAGTTTAGCATGTTTCTTGTGAAGCAGGACGGTGTTTCCAGCAGTGTGTTCAGGCGGGTCAGTAGCTCGGCTGTCTGGTTCTGGTCTGCTCTCTGGTTCCCATAAACTCTTTCAGGCTGAATACAGAAGTGATTCCATGGAAATAACACAGGAGGCTCCTTTACCTTCTGCTTTAGGCTGAAGAAGTTGATCCGGAGTGAAGTGAAGGCTGTAAACTTTGCTGTGCTGCGTTAGCTTTAACTGGTAGCGATGAATATTTACAAGCCACCGTCTTCTTAATTCAGGACAGCTTGGAAATCCATGAAAACATAAAAGCCCATTATATTAGGAAGACAGCAATGTTCATAGTATTGTTTTATTTGCGTCTGAAATAAGACTTTGTCTTTTCTAGCTGTCATGGTAACTCAAAGCGAAAAAAGAGCCGCATTTGCGCATGCGGTTGTGACGTCAGCGCGGCAGGTGCAAAGAGCCCACTGGACATCAGGTCAGGCTGAGGCAGCAGAGGAATAAGACATAAATAAAACACACTGCCACCTGCTGGTGGGAGTTGGCATCACTTTCAGCGTTTTTCCCCATTTTTCAGGAAATATTTTCATAAATCTCCTAGCTTTTACAGCACTGAGGCTTTTACAGTTACTTTGTAATAATAAATGACAAATGTATTATTCTTAAATAAATGTCATAAATTGATGCATCAGCCTTAAAGACACGGCGCCATTTTGATTTAACTTGAGTTTCCATGAACACAAAATCACAACAAACCGTAGGAACCGACTCGTGTAATTCGGGCCACTTGAAGAGCTACGGCGGACCGGACCTGGTCCCGGACCTGGTCCCGGATCTGGTCCCGGATCTGATCCCGGACCTGGTCCCGGACCTGGTCCCGGACCTGGTCCCGGACCTAACCCTAACCCTGGTCCCGGATCTGGTCCCGGACCTGGTCCCGGATCTGGTTTAGTTTTACTTTTGTTTCATTAAATGATTCACAAACCGACTTTCTGTAAAGTTTGTCTTTCTGCTCAGCTGAGGATCAGGATGATGTCAGAGGGCAGCAGGTCTGTGGACGCTACGCAGTCAGCGCTCGCACACACACACACACACAGGAACACTGACACACACACACACACACACACACACACACAGGAACACTGACACACACACACACACACACACACACACAGGAACACTGACACACACACTCACACAGGAACACTGACACACACACACACACTCACACAGGAACACTGACTCACACACACACACACACACACTCACTCACACAGGAACACTGACACACACACACACTCACACACACACACAAACACACAGGAACACTGACTCACTCACACACACTCACTCACACACACTCACACACACTCACTCACACAGGAACACTGACACACACACACAGACACACACACACACAAACACACACTCACTCACGCACACACACACACACACAGGAACACTGACACACACACACTCACTCACACAGGAACACTGACACACACACACAGACACACACACTCACACACACACACAAACACACAGGAACACTGACTCACTCACACACACTCACTCACTCACACACACACACACACATTGCGTTCAGGCTGTCGGTGAAATCTGCTCTCTGATGCATCAAGAGTTGCTGCTCAGCTTGAAGCGTTTCATGTTGCTGGAAGCAGCAACCAGGACTTGCTGGTTGCTGGTTGCCGTTGCTGGTTGCCGTTGCTCTGATCTCCTGCTTCGTTTCTAAATCTGTCTCTAACTTTTCCTTCCAGAAGGTTTTAGATGTTTTGTCTCATTCTGCTGCTGGTTCAGTCCAATCATTTTCTCCATCCTGATGGAGAATCAGCTGAGTGTTGGTGAAGCTGGTCTTACTGGGATCACTGGTGTGGAGTCACAGAGTCACAGAGTCCTGCTGACCAGAACCGGCTCTGTTTCTGTTCTGATCAGTTGATCAGTCATTAATGTGAGATGAATTATTCTGGATCATATCTGAGGCCTGGAGTCCTGTTGGAGGTCAAAGGTCAACCTGGGGCAGCCGTTTCCTGGCTGCTTTCTGCTCCGGTTTTATTTCTGAATCTGATTTTTATTCTGTAACTCAAATTATATAAAGATTAAATTATTTTACATTATTTCTGTAAAAGCAGGAATAAAGTTTATGTTAAATATATTTGATTTTTATTATTTCTACAGCTGTAAAATAAATCAGATCAATAAACAGATGAACATAGCAGCATGTGCAGATTATAATCTGAATTATTAGTCCAGCTGTTAGCAGGATTACACATCCTGATCAAAATGACATTTTAACCCAGATATTATATTAGAGACAGAAGCAGATTATAAATCTTTCCTTGTTTCTGAAAACCTGGAAAAATGTTCAATAATTTATGAACATGGAGATTAGAAATGATCTTTCCAATAAATTCAGCCTCATAAATGTTTCAAAATCTTAAAACTTGAATATATTATTTGGTTGATTATTTTCTTCAGTCTGGTTCATCTTTTATTTTCTCTGCAGAGTAAAAATGATCCAACGGATCAAATCAGGATCCAAACCTGAAAACCTGAGTGTAATTATTAATAATGATCATAATAATAATAATAATAATAATAACAATAATAACAATAATAATGATCATAATAATAACAATAATAATGATCATAATAATAATAATTACAATAAGATTGATAATAATAATAATAATAATAATATCAATATCAACAACAATAATAATAACCATAATAATAAGCATAATTATTATTATTATGGTTATTATTATTGTTGTTGTGAAGCCTGCATTCTGTAGGTTTGTCCTCTTCAGTGACGTTCAGGTCAGATTTCTGCTGCTGCTGTTTACTGGACCAGCAGAAACTCAGAAGTTTGAAGATCTGATTCAAACCGATCAGACGTTTCCTTGGTTACGACCAGAACGGATCCAGAGGTCAGAGTTCAGATCAGCTGGATGGAAACGACTTCCTGTTTGCTGCTGATGGGAGCAGGAAGTTGATTTAGTTTCAGTAACAGATTAATGAAGCGTTTCCTCTGCAGACAGTGAATACATGAACCAGCTGCTGATCCAGAACCAGAACCAGTCAGATTCAGCTAGACACCCAGGATCCTCTGGGATCCTCTGGGATCCATCCAGGAAGCTGTTCATCAAATTCTGCTTCGTTTCTATCAGAAGCTGAAATATTAACTCTGCTGGTTTTTAAACTGTTAGCATTTATGATGCTAACAGTTTAAATGCTAAGTAGCCAGACTAGCTAGCAGCTAATCTTTGAGTGTAAGCATTGAACATCAGATGAACATGTTGTGACTGATTTTGATGGATTTTATTCCAACAGCTTCACATGGGTTCTATGCGGCGGCCATCTTGGATTTCAGGGTTTTGTTGCTAAAACTTTTCATGTCAAAAGATTCCAGTTGATTTATTTTAACTTGGAAAAAGATATTTATAACTGAACACAAACAGAACATTGTCGTCATGATCCTGATGAACGTTGCCATGGTTACTGACACGCTGCTCCTGATTGGCTGGGATTCAGGCGACCAGAATAAACATCAGCTAAATATGAATCACACTAACAGAAAGTAGAGAATCTGTCAATAAGAAATTATCCATATGATTGAAAAAGTACAAATATTAGTGAATTTTACTTTTATTTCTGTTTTTTGTGGATATTTTTCTATTTTTCTCTTTTTAAAATGTAAACAAACATATTTACATTAGAAAAAATAAAATAAAAAATGTTTTATATAGAAGTAAAAACTAATCAATAATTACATCTAAAGTCCTAATTTCAATAAATATTGATAATAATTTGAGAACTATAAATAATTTTGTGGCGTCCTCACAGCCAGCAGGAGCCGCACAAACACTCGCCTTGATTGGCTCACGCTGTTGCTAAGGGAGCAGCAGCCGCGCCTCCGATTGGTCCGGCTGCAGACTCAGGTCGGTCATCAGTCAGCATCTCTGTGTTGTCATGACAACAGACAGGAAGCAGGAGGCGGGGCCTGGTGGTGTTATTGTTGCAGCAGCAGAAGAAAAAAAAACTCCTGTTTTTACAATCTGTCTGCCAACACACAGCCAGCACACACACACACACACACACCCACACATACACCCACACACCCACACACACACACAGTGGGTCAGTCGGCTGCGACCTGCTAATCTCTGATGGCAGGATGATTATTAAAATGACGTTTGAATAGAATAAAAGGCTCTGAGCATTTAGCTGGCGCTCTGGAGCGGTGTGTGTGTGTGTGTGTGTGTGTGTGTGTGTGTGTGTGTGTGTGTGTGTGTGTGTGTGTGTGTGTGTGACTGCAGTCATTTCACTGCTGCTTGTGTCTGTTTTCATGGATTCAGATTGAGCCTCTGCAGGTTTTCCAGCAGAAAGTGAAACAGAGGAATTTCTCTGATTGGTTGCCATGTTGGTGTTGAGTTCATTGGTTGCCATGTTGGTGTTGTGTTGATTGGTTGCCATGTTGGTGTTGAGTTGATTGGTTGCCATGTTGGTGTTGGGTTGATTGGTTGCCATGTTGGTGTTGAGTTGATTGGTTGCCATGTTGGTGATGAGTTGATTGGTTGCCATGTTGGTGATGAGTTCATTGGTTGCCATGTTGGTGATGAGTTCATTGGTTGCCATGTTGGTGTTGAGTTGATTGGTTGCCATGTTGGTGTTGAGTTGATTGGTTGCCATGTTGGTGTTGAGTCGATTGGTTGCCATGTTGGTGTTGGGTTGATTGGTTGCCATGTTGGTGTTGAGTCGATTGGTTGCCATTTTGGTGTTGGGTTGATTGGTTGCCATGTTGGTGTTGGGTTGATTGGTTGCCATGTTGGTGTTGGGTTGATTGGTTGCCATGTTGGTGTTGAGTTGATTGGTTGCCATGTTGGTGTTGGGTTGATTGGTTGCCATGTTGGTGTTGAGTTGATTGGTTGCCATGTTGGTGTTGAGTCGATTGGTTGCCATGTTGGTGTTGAGTTGATTGGTTGCCATGTTGGTGTTGAGTTGATTGGTTGCCATGTTGGTGTTGGGTTGATTGGTTGCCATGTTGGTGTTGGGTTGATTGGTTGCCATGTTGGTGTTGGGTTGATTGGTTGCCATGTTGGTGTTGGGTTGATTGGTGCCCAGTAAACATGCAGGTCAGTTGGGATCCGCTCTGTTATTATGGGATATAATCTGTTATGTTTTGGACCAATTAAAGGTCCAAACGTTTCCTTTAATTAAACCAAAGTAAACAATATTTCTGATCATTATCTCCATAATTCATTCAAATATTTAAGTAGAACAATAAACAATGACATAGATACATGGACTGCCTGAACTGTGACTGGTTACCATGGTGACGCTTTAAAGGGATACAGCAGCTGGAATTGGATCAAATGTTGCAGTTTTGGTTCCTGTAGAACCGGGTCAACCGGACTGAAGGAGGAATCAGCTTTAGAACTGAATGATGATCTGACAGAGATTTTCATCTGTCACTTCCTGAGGTGGGCCGGGATCTCTCTGGATCCCTCTAGATCTCTCTGGATCTCTCTAGTTTTCTCTGGATCTCTCTAGTTTTCTCTGGATCTCTCTGGATCTCTCTAGTTTTCTGTGGATCTCTCTAGATCTCTCTGAATCTCTCTAGTTTTCTCTGGATCTCTCTGGATCTCTCTAGTTTTCTCTGGATCTCTCTGGATCTCTCTAGTTTTCTCTGAATCTCTCTAGTTTTCTCTGGATCTCTCTGGATCTCTCTAGTTTTCTCTGGATCTCTCTGGATCTCTCTAGTTTTCTCTGGATCTCTCTAGATCTCTCTGAATCTCTCTAGTTTTCTCTGGATCTCTCTAGTTTTCTCTGGATCTCTCTGGATCTCTCTAGTTTTCTCTGGATCTCTCTAGTTTTCTCTGGATCTCTCTAGTTTTCTCTAGATCTCTCTAGTTTTCTCTGGATCTCTCTGGATCTCTCTAGATCTCTCTAGTTTTCTCTGGATCTCTCTGGATCTCTCTAGTTTTCTCTGGATCTCTCTAGATCTCTCTGAATCTCTCTAGTTTTCTCTGGATCTCTCTAGTTTTCTCTGGATCTCTCTGGATCTCTCTAGTTTTCTCTAGATCTCTCTAGTTTTCTCTGGATCTCTCTAGTTTTCTCTGGATCTCTCTGGATCTCTCTAGTTTTCTCTGGATCTCTCTAGATCTCTCTGGATCTCTCTAGTTTTCTCTGGATCTCTCTAGTTTTCTCTGGATCTCTCTGGATCTCTCTAGTTTTCTCTAGATCTCTCTAGTTTTCTCTGGATCTCTCTAGTTTTCTCTGGATCTCTCTGGATCTCTCTAGTTTTCTCTGGATCTCTCTAGATCTCTCTGGATCTCTCTAGTTTTCTCTGGATCTCTCTAGTTTTCTCTGGATCTCTCTGGATCTCTCTAGTTTTCTCTAGATCTCTCTAGTTTTCTCTGGATCTCTCTAGATCTCTCTGGATCTTCCCAGACGGCGTCTTCTGAGTTTGGTTTCTGGTTAGTGGTTTAATGTGACTCCTTTGATTTCCCTCGTCTGTCTCTGCAGGTGAAACCGTTCACCTGAGCGCCGCACTCTGACCTCCTGACCTCCTCCTCATTGCCATGGCGACCACGCTGGAGACGCCGCCGCTTGAGCCGCGCCCCAGCCGGCCGGACACCTGCCTGGACCCCGGGGGCCGCTACTCGGCGGTCCCCTCGGTGGTCTGCTCCATGTGCTGCCTCTTTGGCATCATCTACTGCTTCTTCGGTGAGTTCTGATGGATCCGACCGGATCCTGATGGAACCCTAACCCGACTGGTTCCTGCCGGTTGGTTAGGGTTCCTGAGGTCCGACCTCCATCTTGGTTCTGACCCCGCCCCTGCTGCGCTCCACCAGGCTACCGCTGCTACAAGGCGGTGATGTTCCTGACGGGCCTGATGTTCGGCTCCGTGGTCATCTTCCTGCTGTGCTACAAGGAGCGCGTCCTGGACACCCAGCTGAGCGTGGAGGCCTCGGTGGGCATCGGGCTGGGCATCGGCACGCTGTGCGGCCTGGTCACCATGCTGGTGCGCAGCGTGGGGCTGTTCATGGTGGGGCTGCTGCTGGGGCTGCTGGTGGGCGTGGCCACCCTGGTGGGCATGGCGGAGCTGTCCCAGGCCCCGTCGCGCTCCGTCTGGGTGCCGCTGGGCGTCCTGCTGGGCCTGGGCATGCTGTTCGCCGTGCTGACGCTGCAGTGGCAGCGCCTCTTCACCACGCTGTCCACCGCCGTGTTCGGCGCCGCCGTCATCACCGTGGTCCTGGACTACTTCCTGGAGCTGTTTGCGCTGCTGGTGTACGTCTACGAGCGGATCAAGGTGGAGCCGGGGAAGCCGGTGTGTTGGATGACCTGGCTGGTGCTGGGGGTGTGGCCGTCCCTCACCCTGCTGGGGGTCATAGTTCAGTGGAAGGTGACCGCCGAGGGATACTCTCACACTAAAGGTGAGGAACCGATCTCCCAACCTGAGCCAGGCTGCAGGTCGTCACCCTGATGTTGGTAAACTTCCTGTCTGTTCCTCAGTGATCATCAGCCGCCAGCAGCGAAGGATGCAGGTGATGCGGATTCGTCAGCGAGACGACCGCTACCGCAATAAGAAGAAGAAGAAGCAGCAACATGGCTCCTCCCACCATCACCAGGCCAAGCAGCTCAACGCCGAGCCCGCCTACCGCCGCAAGCCCAACCCCATCCGTCGCTACGACACCGACGTCCTGTCGCCGGTAGCCAGCGTCGCACGCCGTCTGCGTCCCAGCGGACGAAGCGTCTCCGTGTCTCAACTGTCTCTGTTGTCTTCCAGAGTTACATCCAGAGTTTCCGGGACCGGCAGGTCCAGGCGCAGCCCTTCCCCGGCCGGCTGGTAGGAGGCGCTCACGCTGTGGTGGAGATGGGCTACGACTGCGGCTCCGCCACCCCCCTCACCGGGGCCGCGGGGCCGCCTCTACGGGCCTGACCTCTGACCCCAGACCTTCACAGGCCTGATCAGGAGGAACTGACTACAGCCACTACACTCACCACCGGATTGACAGGCCACCTCCTGGTGTTGACCTCTGACCCTGCAGGCAGAATCTACTCACCTTTAAACTCTTTACAAAGTCTTGACACATGAGCTAGGCTAGCTGTGGCTAATGAGCTAAGCTAGCCGCTGGCTTTGTGACGCTAATCGCATGCAGACACTAAACACACACACACCACAGCTCCAACCCTGAAGGAACCCAATGACCCGGTTCTGAGCTTTCTGCCTCCATCTTCAGTCAAACATCGACTCCAGTGGTTCCACTGTGAACCCAGCTCAGGTTCTAACACCAGATCGGTCAAAGATCCGGGTCACCATCCAGCTCCGGGTCAACGACCAACTCTTGTTGATCATCCAACCAGCTCCTCAAGGACGGAGCAGCTCAGCACCAACTTCACCTCTTTTCTTTCTGTGCCATCTTGACCTCAACGACCTTCTGCGAAACCAGAAGAGACGTTTCCTCTCCCTTCATCTCCCTTGGTGCTGGTCAGAACTCTGCTGCTGCCGCGTCAAACTGCCAGGTCAGCCAACCCAACCGCTCAGTTGGACACTTCCCTTCGGTAGCCATGGCAACACCAAGCCGGGTTGTGTTGAGAGCTCTGTTTACACTGGCACCTCAAAACACCTGGAAACTGGTTTCAAAGGCGTTTGGTCTGGAACCAGAGCTCCTCGAACTGCTCCAAACACGGTTAGCTTCTTATTTCATCTTTCAAACACCAAACTCACCTCAGCACCCATTCAGACGTCAAGTGGAACCGTCTTAGCAGAAGCTAACGTCTTAGCAGAAGCTAACGTCTTAGCAGGAGCTAACGTCTTAGCAGAAGCTAACGTCTTAGCAGGAGCTAACGTCTTAGCAGAAGCTAACGTCTTAGCAGAAGCTAACGTCTGCAGCCTTCCTCGTCTTGGCTCTCAGTGTTTCAGCTTCTGAATTGGATTTTTTAAAATATATTTTAGAAAAAAAATCTGTGAACACTGAACCGCTAACGGGCTCCACTGCAGCATCTAGCATGGCAGCCATTTTGAATTTTGAAGCTAAAATTGCCAGGTTGAGTTGAAGTTGATTTATGTAAACAAAACTTTAACACAGATGCCAAAACTTTATTTCATTGAAAACTTACCAGCCAAGTAAATTGAAACTTTGGAAGCTAAGTGTGCTAAATGTTTTCAAAGTTAGCAAAATTCTAAAGCGCTACATTAAACATTAGTTTTCTCTCTTTAGCCCATTAGCGTAGATATATCCACATCTAGCTTCTGCTAATAAGAAGCTAACATAAAGCTAGCGTTAGCCTCTTTGGGTTCTGATCCAGACTGCGGTGCCGGTGTGAACGGATGAATCGGACCAGCAGCCATCTGATTTCTCCATCGTGTTTTTCTTTATTTAGGGTGATGTAACATCTGTCTGGTAAAATGTGAAACTTTAACGTGTTTTTAGAGGAGAACGTGTACAGGAAGTGATGCGTTTACTGGGAGGAAGGAGCTGAACTGCATGAGACCAACTGGTTAGTTTCCTGCTGCCGTCAGGAAACCTGTACAGAAACACTCTGCACTTATTTAACGTCCAATGAAGACCTGCTGTATGGATGGATTTATTTATTGATTTATTGATTTTGCTCAGCAGAGGTTAAAGTGATCATGTTTTGAAAGACTCTGATCATAATTAAAGCATGTTCCTGCTCTGTTAAAACAATAAAAACATTACAATCATTTTATCAGCATCATAAAATCATCAGATTAATATCTGACCTTCAGCCCATTCATGTCCTGTAATATTAATGCAACAATCATTTAAACAACATTCAATCAATTATTTATTTTTACTGGTTGAATTCAAATTCAGAATACTTTACCAAAACAAAAATACAAATCTTTAATCAATTTAAGTAAATTGTAAACTAATGAATTATTTAAAGTAGAGGAAAAATTTAGTTCATAAATATGTTTGTAAATGTGATCAATTTTAAAAATTACTCACATTATCTATATTTATCACTTATTTAAAAAAATAGAATAATAATTTATAAAGTTTGTTACATGTTAAAAGCATGAATAATTACTGCAGCTATTTTTCTACATAATTATTTCTTGTCATAAATCAGGAGGTTCATTTTTCAAGGCAGTCAGTGGGCGGGGCTAACTCTGCTCTGCGCATGGTGATTGGTCCGTGGTATTCAGGTCAACCAATCAGATGTTGATGTTAGTTTTATGTATTTCATGAAATATTGGATAATGAAGTTCAAAAAATAATGAATAACTATTGAATCAAATGTTTATATTCTTTAATTATTGACATTTCTCCATTTTTATTGTCTTATTAAAAGATCACAGATATTAACATATATTTTAAGAAATGAATGGATTGTGGCACTTTTGATGCTCCATAATTAATCACGTTTAGTTGCCAGTTTAACGACAACATTTTCGTTTAATAATGGATGGAAATCTGATCATTAAACTAACAGGAACCATAAACTGATGTTTATGAAATAAAATATTAAATATTAAAGTAGCTAGGATGAATTATTATTTGAGGCTAATATCCTTAAAATGCTAATATTTTCTTTAACAATCATTTCAACCTTTTCCTATAGAAATCGTTGTTATTACATATTTGAATCTCATATCAGTAAATAACTTTCGGATTATTAGCGGATGTTCCTGTCACGTTTCTCAGATTGTTTTCTTATGGAAATTCACCAGAGAAAAATGAATCGTTTCACTGCAGGATGAACTCAGCGCAGGCTAATGCTAATGCTAATGCTGTGTTTAGCTTGGTTTTATTATTTGAGTTGGTCAGAGCGCTGCGGAGCGGCGAGTCGTCTGTCCTCCCTCAGGTCCTCACATGATGTCCTGCTGGTGCTGCGTCGACTCGCTGACCACCTGGGGACAGAAACTCAAGTCAGGAGCAGCTCTGCTAAAGCTAATGCTAATGCTAACGTCATTTGTTCTGAGAGAACAACTACGGCAACAGGGTGGATTTTCTACATCAGGGTCTAAACGTTTAGTTTAGTTTTTGTGAGGCGCTCGGCTGTGTATCCAGGGAATCTTGAAATCCTGAATCCAGACGGAAAAGTGAGACCAGGAAGGAAAAACATCGTTTAGACATTTAGAGCAGAACTAACAGAAAATCAACCTGACCTGCTTCCAGGGCCGATCGATACAGAAGATCAGTTTAAAAGCCGATCAATTCATCAATGAAAGAGAATCTGTGACATAGATTCACTTTTAGTTTTAGTTCCTGACGATCCTCCAACCAGAGCTTAAAAAAACTCAGGTTTTGAATAGGCCACAGAGCATTCCCAGCCTGGAGGTCAGTGTGCATCTTTCTGTGTGTGTGTGTGTGTGTATGTTGGTCCAGCTGTTTGTATCGGTTCTACCTCTCCGTCTCGGGTCTCGATGGTCTTGATCAGAACCGTTTTCTTGGAATGGGTCTCTGCGGAGCGATGTGGCGGTTCTGGGTTGGTTTCTGCTCAAACAAACAGAGTCAGGACAGACGGTGCGTTCAGGGACCGGCGGTGCGTTCAGGGACCGGCAGGTGCTACGTACCTCTGAAGCTCAGTGTGGAGAAGCTCTGCATGGGCAGGGCGATCCTGGAAGAGACGGTGGTTAGAGTCGGGCAGTTCTGGAGGTTCTGGAGGTTCTGTGCGGGTTCTGACCTGCTCTCCTCGCCTTCCAGCAGCTTCCTGTAGGTGGCGATCTCCACGTCCAGCGCCATCTTGACGTTCAGCAGGTCCTGGTACTCCCTCAGGTGGCGCGCCATCTCGTCCTTCATGGTGGCGATTTCGGCCTCCAGCCGGGCCACCGTGTTCTGGAAGCCGCCCGCTTCGCGCCCGTGGCGCTCCTCCATGTCCCGCATCTGCCTCAGCAGGGACTCGTTCTGGACCGGAACCAACCGGGGAGAGACACACGGCAAGTTAACCACACAGATCCGGTTAGCTACAGAACCTGTTAGCTACAGAACCAGTCAGTAGCTACAGAACCTGTTAGCTACAGAACCGGTTAGCTACAGAACCTGTTAGCTACAGAGCCGGTTAGCTACAGAACCAGTCAGTAGCTACAGAGCCGGTTAGCTACAGAACCGGTTAGCAACAGAACCAGTCAGTAGCTACAGACCCGGTTAGCAACAGAGTCAGTCAGCAGCTACAGAGCCGGTTAGCTATAGAACCAGTCAGTAGCTACAAAGCCGGTTAGCTACAGAATCTGTTAGCTACAGAACTGGTTAACTACAGAACCTGTTAGCTACAGAGCCGGTTAGCTACAGAACCAGTCAGTAGCTACAGAGCCGGTTAGCTACAGAACCGGTTAGCTACAGAACCTGTTAGCTTCAGAACCTGTTAGCTACAGAGCCGGTTAGCTACAGAACCTGTTAGCTACAGAACCTGTTAGCTACAGAGCCGGTTAGCTACAGAACCTGTTAGCTACAGAACCGGTTAGCTACAGAACCTGTTAGCTACAGAACCAATCAGTAGCTACAGAACCGGTTAGCTACAGAACCAGTCAGTAGCTACAGAGCCGGTTGGCTACAGAACCTGTTAGCTACAGAACAGGTTAGCTACAGAACCTGTTAGCTACAGAGCCGGTTAGCTACAGAACCAGTCAGTAGCTACAGAGCCGGTTAGCTACAGAACCGGTTAGCAACAGAACCAGTCAGTAGCTACAGAACCGGTTAGCAACAGAACCTGTTAGCTTCAGAACCTGTTAGCTACAGAGCCGGTTAGCTACAGAACCGGTTAGCTACCGAACCTGTTAGCTTCAGAACCTGTTAGCTACAGAGCCGGTTAGCTACAGAACCTGTTAGCTACAGAACCTGTTAGCTACAGAGCCGGTTAGCTACAGAACCTGTTAGCTACAGAACCGGTTAGCTACCGAACCTGTTAGCTACAGAGCCGGTTAACTACAGAACCTGTTAGCTACAGAACCTGTTAGCCACAGAACCTGTTTCTCCTCCAGGGAACACACAGGTCACTCTCTCATCTTCTGTCCAGATCATTTTGGTTGTTCATCAGAACCAACAGGAGGTTCTGAGGACGCTCCCGGGCCTGTGAAGTTCTAGTTCTACGTACCGTCCCTTTAAGGGAGTCGATCTCGCAGGTGTAGGCCTGGATCTGGTGCCTGAACTCCAGCGTCTCCTGGCGGGCCTGCTGCAGTGCCTGGTTGTTCTTACTGACGGCCTGGTTCAGGTCCGAAACCTGCAGAGACAGAACTCCGTCTTCATCTGCTCCATCAGTGCTGCCCTCTAGTGGTCGGGTCAGATACACATGCAGGTAAACAGGAAGCAGCAGGAAGTGGGTGACCTTGGACTTGTACCACTCTTCAGCCTCGGCGATGTTCTTGGCGGCGATGCCCTCGTACTGGGCCCGGATGTCCCTCAGCGCCGCCGTCAGGTCCGGCTTGGACATGTCCATCTGGACCTGGACCTGCGTCTCCTGCATCTGGTTCTGCAGCTCCCGGATCTCCTGCAGGGGGAGACGGTGAGTCTGCAGCTCGGACTGGGCGGGCTGGAGGAGGAAGAGGAAGAGGAAGAGGAAGAGGAGGAGCAGAAACCTCTTCGTGGATCCGCTTGAGGAAGGCGATCTCCTCCTGCAGCGTCTCGATGCGTCTCTCCAGGTCCAGACGGGCCAGAGTGGCGGCGTCCACGTCCTGCAGAACAAATCACACGTCCTCTGAGCGACATATTTAAACAGGAAGTCAAACAGGAGAAACAGGAAGTCAAACTTTAACGAGTCGAAAAAAGATGCTAGGAATCCATGCAAGAGAAAACTTCCTTTCAAATATCCAAAGAAAAATGAACTTTTCTGTAAAATGAAAATGTTAGCTGATAATTATTATGTTAGGATTTTATTGTTTCAGGAATAAAATGGAATCAAAAAGGATCCCGGACGAGCCCCCATGCAGAAATCAAACCAAAATAAAAGCCTCAAAATATCAAAAACATGTTGACTAAAGAAATGTAAACAAGCTCATTCTTTCAGTTATATTTGAAAATAAAAATATGAATAGAAAAGTGTAACAATAAAACCAGCAGAAAATCCGTTTATTATTCAATCTGATCAAGACTCACAGCTCTGAACGCAGCCAGGCTGTTCTCAGCTTCTTCCTTCTGGAGGATCTCCTCCTGCAGCCTGGACACACACACACACACACACACACACACACACACACACACACACACACACACACACACACACACACACACACAGTGCTTCATGTGAGTCATGTCACATTTAGAAACAAAACCTGAAACGTTTCTCTAAGAAATGAAATAAATGTATTTTATTCAAACTGCTGCAGTGAATGTGAAGGTTGACAGAACGGCGGCGTCTTTCTCTCCTTTTAGAGAAGAATTTAACATAAACATGATGAACTCTGGAGACACTGAAGCAGCTCTAATCTGTAACGTGTCACAACAGATTAGATGTTACTAATCTGTAATCTGTAACAGAGTCCAAACTAAAACCTTTTCATTTCTTTTTACCCCTCCAGGGTCTTTTGTGACTCTAGTGCCCCTGATATGACAGCAGGCTGACAGGAAACGGGGAAGACATGCGGCAAATATCGTCGGGTCCGGGAGTCGAACCCGCGACCGCCGCGTCGAGGACTGAAGGCCTCCAAATACGGGTCGCGCTAACCGCTACGCCACCACGACACGCCCACCTTTTCATTTCTCATTTAACAGGAAACGTTTAGCCAGGCTAAAGAAACTCTGACAGCCTGACGTGAGATTAACCTGAATTCACAACATCCTCCCTGACCTTTGACCCCTGCTCCTACCTGATCTTGACCTTGTCCAGGTCGTCGGCCAGGTTGTCCCTCTCCACCTCCAGCCGGGCCCTGTGATTGGTCAGGACCTCCACCTGCCGGCGCAGCTCGTTCATCTCGTCCTGGTAGAGGTCGGCGATGCGTGGGGTCTCCCGGTCCCGGAGCCGCTGGACCTCCAGAACCAGCGCCTGGTTCTGCGTCTCCAGGAAGCGGACCTTCTCGATGTAGCTGGCGAAGCGGTCGTTCAGGTGCTGCAGCTCCGCCTTCTCGTTGGTCCGCGTGGCGAGGAACTCCTGGTTGAGGGCGTCCGCCAGGCTGAAGTCCAGCGTCTCCCCCAGGCCGCCGTAGCGCCCCGCCAACGGCCGGGCGGCCCCCAGGGACCCGGCGGACCCCAGGGGGCGGTAGGCCGGCGCCGCGGTGCCGCGGGTCACCTCGTACACCCTGGAGGTCACGTGGGCCCCTCCGGCGGCGGCGGGGCCCAGGAAGGAGCGGTTGAGGGACGGCGAGGCGTAGGAGCCGTGGCCAAAGGTGCGGCGGTAGGAGGAGGCGGAGCGGGCGGAGGAGGAGAAGGAGGCCATGATGGAGGCGCTGCAGCTGGAGCTCTGAGAGGGACCAACCGCCCCGGGGTATTTCTACTTACCCCCTCTGGCCCCGCCTCCAGCCTCCTGATGACATCAGCTCTTCATCGCCTCTCCTCTTCCTCACATTCAGGCCAAACTGGAGGCCCTGGGGCCAAACCAGCCCGCCGCAGCTCCTCCTGCGGTCCGAAAGGCTCCAGAGGGAAACATGGCCGACATGATATCAGTCACATGACAGCAGCTTTTATTCATTTAACAATAAAACTACCAAACTACCAAACTCCTCCTCACTTCCTCCAGAAACTCTCCTGTTTTTTCACGCTAAAGGAGAATTTCAGGTTTATTTTCCACCTTCATGCTTCAGATTAACGGCTGATCAGTTTCTGATCTATGATCAATAAAACACTGAAGGAAGCTAACGGGGTTAGCGCTCCGTCTGTCTGCCTCTCTGGTTCCAGAGTTTCTCCAGGCCTGTCTGTCGTCAGGACTTAACAATGTGAGGAAGCATCTCGTCTTCCTCAGCGCTGCCTTATAAAGGAAAAGCCTGCAGCAGCAGCAAGGAACTCTGGGAGTTTTATTCTCTTCTATCAGACGGAGCAAAAACCATAAAACCTGTTTAAATGTTCAAGTTTATCGTTTGGGTTCAAAACCAAACTGATTTTTACTCAAGTTAAAAACATGGAGAAACATTTTCCTTCCATACAGCAGAAACAATCTAAAGAATGAATAATAATAATTATTATTATAATAATAATATTAATAATAATACTAATAATAATAATTATAATAATAATAATAATACTACTAATAATAATAATAATACTACTAATAATAATAATTATTATAATAATAATATTAATAATAATACTAATAATAATAATTATAATAATAATAATACTAATAATTATTATTATTATAATAATAATATTAATAATAATACTAATAATAATAATTATAATAATAATAATACTAATAATAATTATTATTATAATAATAATATTAATAATAATACTAATAATAATAATTATAATAATAATACTACTACTACTAATAATAATAATACTACTAATAATAATAATTATAATACTAATAACAATATTATTAATAATAATACTAATAATAATAATATTAATAATAATAGTAATAATAATAATACTAATAATAATACTACTACTACTAATAATAATACTAATACTACTACTACTAATATTAATAATAATAATAATAATAATAATGGTAATAATGGTAATATTAATAATAATGGTAATAATAATACTACTACTACTAATAATAATAATAATAATTATAATAATAATATTAATAATAATACTACTAATAATAATTATAATAATACTAATAATAATAATACTACTAATACTACTACTACTAATAATATTAATAATAATAATAATAATAATGGTAATAATGGTAATAATGGTAATTCTACATAGCTTTTGGATTTTAACCACCAAACATCTCTTGAACGTGTTTCCTGTGAAATACAAGCATATTAACTAAATGTATTTATTTTAAACTCCATTTTGTTTCTGGGTTTGAAGGTTTGATCCAGTTTGATCCAGTTTGATCCAGAACCTGTCAGATCTACAAGAGAAGGAAAAGTAAAACCTAAAACCTGCAGCAGCTTCTGTGTTTCCAGTTCATCTCACATTTTTAGTTCTGAGTTTAAATTAATCAAACTGGGCTGAAAAATTGAGTCGTTATGATTCATTTGTCCAGAAATCGTTTGGAGGCAGGTCAAAGGTCACCTTCTCTAACTCCAGCTGGGTTCAGAGTCTGGATCCATTTGAATCTCAGTTTTATTCTTTAAAATCTGTTTTATGTTTTATTTTGCTCCAACATGTTGCTGTGATCTGATCGGGTTCAACGCTCCATCCTGCTGCTCTCACAGCTATTAATAGAGGCTGAGCGTGTGTGTGTGTGTGTGTGTGGGTGTGTGTGTGTGTGTGTGTGTGTGTGTGTGTACATTCATCCCTCTGGTTTTCTTCAGAGCTGAAGAAGATGCGAGCTGACAGCTGAGGTAAACATCACCTTCTCTCCGCCTGAGCCTTCCTCCTCCTCCTCTTCCTCCTCCTCCTCCTCCTCCTCTTCCTGTCCTTATAAGGCAGCTTCCTGTGATGATGAAGTGAGAACCGTCTGAGGATAAACAGAAATGTTCAAAGCAGGAGGATTACTGGTGGTTTGTGGTCATTTTCTTTTAAATAATGAGCAAACTTTCACAATGAAGGTGTTAATTTGACATTTTGACATATTTTTCTATCATTTGTTTGCTTGACTTGGATCCATATAAAGGTGGACTTCCTGATGTGTCCACCACACTGGGGAAGACATTTCAACTTGCCCCCAAAATACTCTGATCACATTTAATTCATGATGCAGCAAGGAGGAAAATTAAATGTTTCATATGCAGCTGTGTTTGTTTGGACAGATTATTCTATTAATAAATTATATAATTTATTTTTAAACTAGCCTTTTTGTTTAATTTAGTTCTCTTTGTTTTAAAATTAAAATTTTGTTTATGATCTAAAACATTAAGTGTAATTTAAAAAATCAAAAACATCAGAAATCTGTTTTTCTCCTGATAACGTGCCATGTCACCTCCTGGCCGCTGGGTGGCGCTGAGGGTCTGTGATTGCAAACGTCGTTTATCTCTTTCCTCTGTCGCTGCGGTGGAGTTTAGACTTTGAAAGTGTAATTCATGCTGGTAAGCGTTATAAAAATGATTATCTAACGTGTGGGTTATGTGGGAGGTGTTATTTCCTCGCTGAAAGCCGAGTTGACTGGTCGGCAGAACAAGAAAAGCAGGAAAATCGGAGAGAGTCGCTTTGTTTTTCAGATTAGCTAGCCGGTGATTCCTTTATCGGACGCACGCCACTTTTCCTTTCAACTTAAATCTTAAATAGATTTTTATCATTTTAATCCACTTTATATTTATTGGTTGTGTCCTTCAGGTGGAAGTTTGTATCTGTTACCCCTAAAAAGTAAGTTTTTCAAGCTGTTTCATCTCCCCGGAGTCTAAGGCTCGTGACTCGGATCTGATGACCCTGCGCAGCTTTGATTCTGACTTTTATTGCTCTTTATTGGGTGTTTTTCAGACTTTAATCATGAAGAAAGAAGCAGTGCAGGCAGCAGCCAAGGAGTTTCTGCAGTTTGTCAACAGAGGAGTGTCTCCGTATCATGGTAAGGTCTGGAGAAAAGTGCGATGTTTAGCATTTGGAAAAATCCGAGAGGCGTCACACTGAACCCCGTTCAGAAATGTCTGAATTTAAACACTTCTTTATTCTCAGCGCGTTTTAAAAGCAATAATTATTATCATTGTCACTTTCCTAACTCTTTATAGCTGCGTTTTGAACTCGGCAAACATTTTAGAGTAATTAATTCACAAGAAGCTGCCACATGCTGCTATTGAATTATCAGCTCAAAACCTAAAATAATACCTGAACTTTGACCCCAAATCCCAGAGGGGTTGAACATGAGAAGTTTTATCCAAACCTCTCCAACATCTTTGTAACCAAACTATCCTGTACAACCAGCGAGACAGGTTAGCGTGTTGTAATCATCATACAGCAGCAGTCTTCAGTCAGAGGCCTCTGCAGATGAGTTGGAACGCTGACTGCTACTGGAGCGCAGCCACAGCATCCCCATCTACAGAGACATTTAGCTTCCCTTTGGGGGAAATGCAGATTAATTTAACTGCATATGCTGCTGATGATGATGATGATGCTTGCGGTCGTGTTAAATCGGTTGCCATGGTTTCTGAACATCAATCTGGAGTTGATGTCAGTCCAGAACGTTTTTAACCGTTTCGCTCTGCCACAATTTCAGGAGAACATAGATGTTTATTTATTAAAACAAGTTCCTCTTGTATCCATGGCGACAGCACTAACCTGACCTTTGACCCTAAGCCACAGCAGACTGGAGGTTCTGGTTGTGTTGCGGCTGCAGCAGAGCCTCAGTACTCTGTTGTGTTTGGCTGACTCCATGTGTGGCGCCTCCTGCAGGTCAGGGGGAGTAACTGCAGCCTTTTGGACCGATATAGAAAAACATTTCTAGATTCTGCACCCGTTTCATACCAAGTTCTGTTGGGTTTGGGTTTTAGTTCCAGCTGATGGGTTTCTGAGAGTTATTAGTTTTCTCTAATATAAACATTAGGATTATAAATAAAAACGTCTGGTTCTGGTTCTTTTCCTCGTACAGTTTGACTTCCAGGTTAACCCTGGTGGGTGGTAGTTCTCAGCTCCAGGTTCTGATTGACCCAGTTGGGTTTGGTGGTGGCTCCAGCGGTTCTGTTGAGTCAGCAGGAAGCCGACCCGGTTCTGGTCCGGTGACTTTGAGCTCCAGATAAGATAAAGAAGGAACAGATGGGTCCCAATCTTCCTGCCCTTTGACCCTCTCTCTGTTCACCGTATTAATCACCATAGCAACGGCTTCTTCTTCTTCTGTGGTTTCCTGCAGTGGTGGAGGAGTGCAGACGGCGCCTGCTGGAGGCCGGTTTCACCGAGCTGAAGGAGACGGAGCAGTGGGACATCAAGCCGGCCAGCAAGGTGGGTCGGGGTCAAAGGTCAGGGAGCTAGCGGGTGGAAGCTAACAAAGATCTTCTCTGCAGTATTTTGTGACGAGGAATTTCTCCAGCCTGATCGCCTTCGCCGTGGGAGGAAAGTATCTGCCAGAAAATGGTTTCTCCATGATCGGAGCGCACACCGACAGCCCCTGCCTCAGGGTACGACCTCCGACCCCGCCCGTCCCATCGCCTCCACCAGGTGCTGCAGCTGCTTCCTGTTGCAGGTGAAGCCGCGCTCCAAGAGGACGAAGCAGGGCGTGCTGCAGGTGGGCGTGGAGTGCTACGGCGGCGGCATCTGGAACACCTGGTTCGACCGAGACCTGACGGTGGCCGGCCGCGTCATGGTGAAGGTAGTTCAGCCTGGGAGCAGCAGGGGGCGCCAGAGCTCCGGTCTGCTGCACTGTGACAGGAGGAACGTTCTTTATTCAGATTAATGGAAATAGAAAAGAAATTGTCTATTATTTATATAATATGGAGCCTCTAGGGAACATGGGGGATTTTTTTCTGTACTGGTCAGTTATGCAGCATAATTGAATACTGTAAGCCTTTCTTACGGTGGGCGCCGTACTTTATGCTTTAATATAAGGTTATGTGAGGTTTTTCCATCAATGTTAGTATCTTTTTGTGAAATATCTGAAGTTTTATATCTTTCTTTAGGATAGAAAGGCACCACAAACCTACGATATAAACAGAAACTTTCCGTAAGTAGGAAAGAAATAAAAATACATCCAAACTATATTTCTGAGTTATTATCGCGGGTAATAAATCATCTGACAGTTTTGATTGTGTCTCTGTTGTTCTAGTCTGAATGGTTTAAAGAGCTGCTTTCAGTTCCATCTTAGCCTTAACAGACATAAACATGCAGGAAAAAATAAATCGATTTTCAATCAGTGTTTTACACCAAACAGTTAATAATAATAAACAAGTTTTCACTGAGGCTCTGTAAGAGCCTTATGAATGAAATAAGTAATTATTGATATGACAGCAGCAGGAGGCTTTGACACTTAGGTGTGTCGACGTGGGAGTGACGTCACCAGGTGTGAATGGGAAGGATACTGGCTTTGTGTGTATGAGGAAGCGGTGAGCGGGGCGGTCAGTCCTGGCAAAGTTTGGAGCCTGATCATCAAAATGGAATAAATCGATAATTGTGACAGAACAAAGAAAAGGTTTGGAGTTGATTGATAAACGGACAGATGAGATTCCCCGAGTTAACCCAGAGTTAATCCCTTTACCATCATTAGTTTGTTGTGTTTTTAATAATAAAAACTTGTTAACAGTAAAAACTGTTTGGTGCAAAACACTGATTGAAAATCGATTTATTTTTTCCTGCATGTTTATGTCTGTTAAGGCTAAGATGGAACTGAAAGCAGCTCTTTAAACTATTCAGACTAGAACAACAGAGACACAATCAAAACTGTCAGATGATTTATTACCCGCTATAATAACTCAGAAATAGTCCAAATTATAATGTATTTTTATTTCTTTCCTACTTACAGAAGGTTTCTGTTTATATTACAGGTTTTTATGGCGCCTTTCTATCCTAAAGAAAGATATAAAACTTCAGATATTTCACAAAAAGATTCTAACATTGATGGAAAAACCTCACATAAAGTTTTATTAAAGCATAAAGTACGGCGCCCACCGTAAGAAAGGCTTACAGTATTCAATTATGCTTATTATTATTATGCTAATTATTAAATTATGCTGCATAACTGACCAGCACAGTTTTGCAAGGGAACGCAAAAGAAAAAAATTTCCCACGTTCCCTAGTAATTATGAAATATTACTAGTAATATTACATAAAACATCATCATAGGTGAACAAAAAATGTCCAAGAAATAGTTTTCTGTCATTATGAAAACAGATAAAACAGTAAATAAAAATATTTTCTTAACAATAATAATGAAGTAAATTAAAAGAAAACAAAAAAGTAATGATTAAAAAGAAATAATCTTTTTAATAAAAATAACAGAAACTTCTCCTGTTTTTTTCTCTTAATGTTGCAGGAATGAAAAATAAAGTAAAACTTGAGTTTTTTCCTGCATGACGAGTCGCTCTTCCTCCTCCTCCTCTTCCTCTGCAGAGCGACGGCCAGCTGGTCCAGCGCCTGGTCCACGTGCCCCGCCCTCTGCTCCGGGTGCCTCACCTGGCCATCCACCTGCAGCGCGACGTGAACGACGCCTTCGGCCCCAACAAGGAGAACCACCTGTGAGCCCAACTCGGGGACGGATACGGAACGTGAAGGTGTCTGTGATTTCCCAGCTGCAGTGAACGCACCGTGTTGGTTTCAGGGTTCCCATCCTCGGCACGGCGGTCCAGGAGGAGCTGGAGACCGGATCGTCTTCGTCTGGAGACGCTTCGTCTGCCGCCAACACGGTGAGTTCTTTACGACGCCTGGCCCGGTTCTGGTTCTGGTTCTGATCCTGGTTCTGTTTGGGTCCAGGCTGACAAGCACCACCCCGCCCTGGTCAGGGTTCTGTGTTCGGAGCTGGGCGTTCAGCCGGACTCTCTGCTGGACTTTGAGCTGTGTCTGGTCGACACGCAGCCGGCGGTGAGTCTGCACTTCCTGTCGGTTACCATGGAGATCAGACATTCACGAGCCGCCATGTTGGCGCCGTCAGAAACGGGCCGGCCGCCATGTTGTCACCTGCTGTTGCTTATTTGAAATGTTTTGAGTGAAACAGTCAAACTAAACGTCACTGTGAGCAGGACGGCCTTTGATTAGGCCGCCGAAGGTTCGGCTGAATGAAAGCAATGAAGAAGAACTGGCTAGGCTGCATATTGAGTAGCTAAGCTAGCGCTACGCTACATGTTGGTACAAAACTAAAGCAGCAGGAATGTGTCTGAGTTGTCTGCAGGAACAAAGTCAATTATTATTATTATTATTAGACGTTTTATTTCATATATTTTTGCTCTGCAGCTGAATTAGTGCAGAATTGAAATGAAAGTCATTATTTTCTGCCATATTGTGGCGCCCGCGGCCTCCTGGCGCCCGCGGCCTCCTGGCGCCCATGCTGCGTGTGCTTTGGGCCGGCCCGTGCTGGTCCTGACCTCCAGGTTTCCCTGCAGGCTCTAGGAGGAGTCTACGAGGAGTTCATCTTCTCTCCCCGTCTGGACAACCTGCACAGCTGCTACTGCGCCCTGCAGGTCAGAGCCGGTACTGCAGCTGCAGCTCCACCCGCTGCAGAGCGTTTCCTCCATCTGCTCCGTCTTTCAGGGCCTGCTGGAGTCCTGCTGCGCCGACTCTCTGACCTCTGACCCCAACGTCAGGATGATCACTCTGTTCGACAACGAGGAGGTGAGTTGACTCGGCCGCCGACCTCTGACCCGACCCCCGGCCCCTCGGTGACCTCTGCGTCTGCCGCAGGTGGGGTCAGAGAGCGCCCAGGGAGCCCAGTCCAACCTGACGGAGCTGATCCTCAGCCGGCTGGCCGCCTCCACCCGCAACCCCAGCGCCTTCCAGCAGGCGGCGCCGCGCTCCTTCATGATCAGCGCCGACATGGCGCACGCCGTTCACCCCAACTACACGTCAGTCTGGTCATGGAATCGTTTAACGGCAACGGCTGGATCCGCTTTGCTCCAAACATTTCACCCGGACCGGGCTTTCAGGCAGCTGCTGGCGGAGGCAGCATCATGCTGCGGGCTGCTGGATCCAGTCTGTTGTTAACTAGGTAAATGTTGACCAACCAGCTGCTAACCTGGAGCTGTGCTTGTTTCCTCAGGGAGAAGCATGAAGAGAACCACCGGCCAGCTTTCCACAAGGTCAGTCTGTATCCTGATTGGCCGCCTCACCGTCCAATAGGAGCAGCTTTTACTGAAGGCCTCTCTGCTTTCAGGGCCCAGTCATCAAGTTCAACAGCAACCAGCGCTACGCCACCACCGCCGTCACCGCCTGCGTGGTCCGGGAGGTGGCGAGCCGCGTCGGAGTGCCGCTGCAGGTACACCCGCTTCCTGTTAGCCACACCCGCTTCCTGTTAGCCACACCTGCTTCCTGTTAGCCACACCCACTTCCTGTTAGCCTCAAAGCTGATAGATCACATGTCACATCTACATCAGTTAACCTGAACATCCTGAACCATGATGGAGCTAGCTGGAGCTAACAGCTATGCTAACTCGCTAACTTTCTTAGCTCTATATCTGCACTGAATTCACTTCATTAACACTTTCTACAGAACGGTCTAAATAAAGTAAACTGTAGACATGGAAGCAAAGACAGAAACAGTGGATGAAATCAGCTCAGACCGCCTGCAGTTCACCCTAACGACCACTAGAGGACAAACTAACCCATGTTAAATCCCTGGAGTCCTTTCAGAATAAGACTTCCTGTCTGTGTGGCCCCCTACAGGATGTGATGGTGCGTAACGACAGCCCCTGTGGGACGACCATCGGCCCCATCCTGGCGGCGCGGCTCGGCGTCCCCGTGGCCGACATCGGAGCGCCGCAGCTGGCCATGCACTCCATCCGGGAGATGTGCTGCACCTCCAGCGTGCTGCAGAGCACCGCCCTGTTCAAGGTGAGCGGTTTCTGGGTTAAACAGCTGAAAGCTCAGCAGCCATTTTGACCTGATGGTGTTGCCGTAGTAACTCAGTAAATAACCTTTCTTAAACATGTGTAATCTCCTAAATGAACCCGATGCCTGGAGACTCATAAATGTTTCCATGCCTCTCATGGCTGCTGGAACATGTCACAGTTTTCACACCAGACTATGTTTTGTCTTCTGGATGTTTTCCTGCCACTGTCCGTCTGGTAGTCAGATGGAGGATGAAGGAGTTTCAGACTCGGAGCAGCTGGTTTAGCTGATGATCACGTGACCTGCAGTCAGCCTGTGTTTGTGTTAAACAACCAGCCGTTGTCTGGGAAACAGACGTAAACAACCATGGCCTCCCATTTGGTGGCAGATGGAGATCCTCACTCAGTTTAGCCTGATGGGGGTTCATCTCCACTTCCTGTGGCTTTTCTATCCACTTCCTGTTGTTTACCACCACTTCTTGTCTGCTTGGTCCCCAGGGTTTCTTTGAGCTGTTTCCGTCCATCAGGAACTCTCTGGTCGTCGACTGAGGACAGGACGACCTCGGCTCTCCACTTCCTGTGGATGACAGGAAGTGACTCTGATTTTATCTGAAAGATTTTATTGATCAGCTTCAGAAATAAAGTTGATGAATCTGGATCAGTCTGGGTGTTTTTATTTTAGTTGTGTCTGTTTCTTCCTCCTCAGCAGCTGCAGGTTGAGGCGATGCTGCAGCCAGCAGAGCGCTGGCTGCCATGGCTGCAGCATCGGGTGGGGGAGGGGGGACAGAGACCTGCAGCTTCTGCAATAATCCACTTTATCCTGGAAACTGAATGTCCCTTCACAGCTCCCATAGTTACCAGTTATAGCTGGTTATGTTCAGATATTTTCCCAGTTGGATTTTAAATAAATATTTGCAAACATTCACAGGATCCCACAGCATGATGCTGCCTCCACCGTGTTTTCAGTTATGTTTAGCTTTAGCCGACGCTCCCAAAGTTGTTCTGAAGTTTTTACTGCGACGCTGAAGGGAGGAGCAGCTGTGTGTGTGTTTCGGGGTGTGTGTGGGGTGTGTATAGGGGTGTATGTGTGTGGGGGTGCGTGTGTGTGTCGGGGTGTGGGGGAGCGTGTGTGTGTAGGGGGGGGGGGTGTAGGGGTGTGTGTGTGTGTGTGTGTTACGAAGCTGCTGGCAGCTCAGGTACAAATGCATCATCAGTGAAATGAAGGATGTCGATGTAAATATAAATCGGTCATATTAATATTTCTGCCTTATTGATCCTAAATTAATTTCTTTTCTAAATCTATCTGCTTCTTCAGCTGTAGTTGTTGCGGTGTAGCGCCCCCTGCTGGCTGCTCTTCCTCCTCCTCCTCTTCCTCAGACATGAAGAGCAGCAGCTTCCTCCTGCCGGATCTACCGGGTCTACCGGAGCTGCCATGATGTCTCCGCGGCTCTGCGCCGCCCTCTGCCTCCTCCTCACCGCCTCCTGCCGCCTCTGCTCGGCCGCCCGACACGGTAAGACCCGGCCCGGCTCCGGCTCCGGTTCGGTCCGTCATGTGGATGACTGGCCGCCTGGAGAGAGTTGGACTATTAAAATGAGACACTTTGTTTCTCTGGAAGATGTTTGCTTTTATTCTGGATGAAACCGGATTAATGTCAGTCGGAACCAGAACCGGACCCGGCTTGAAGCCCAGTCTGTTCTGCGTTTCCTGCTCTGCTGTGGCGCCATCAGTGACCAACATCTGGATCTGAGTTCATGTGGATCCGAGGGGAAGCAGAGACTCGGAGTTGGACGGATTGAATTTGAAGCTGCTGTCAGAAAGCATTATTATTATTATTATTATCATTATTATCATTATTATCATTATTATTATTATCATTATTATCATTATTATCATTATTATTATTATTATTATTATCATTATTACCATTATCATTATATTAATGGAAACCATCTCTGACTGACTGAATGGGTCGTTTCTATAAAACCAGACGGATTTCCCAGATCTGAACTGGTCCCAGTTTGTGACAACAGGAAATCCTCCGCTCCCCGCAGCTTCAGATCCCGCAGCAGCTTTGAAATGCGTGTTTGTGTTGCGGGTTGGTGAAACATACGTCACGCAGTTATGAGTCATAGCTGATGATGTTTCAGCACCGCGGACAGCGTCAGGCCTGACCAGGTGATTGGTTATCGATTCATGATTTCTGACCTTTAACATGAGAAAACATCTCCAGTTATTCCATAAAGTCACATGTAGATCCGAAACAACATGCTGGCTGGCGTTCATATTAATGATCAGGAAGATTAAACTAGATCCTAAATACTAGTCAGAGTGAACCATCCCAACATGTTCTACTATCTTTAGTTTCCAATCAGACACATTTCCGGTTTTATTTTCAGATTAATCAGTATCTCCACCGTGTTTTAAATAGTTGTTCATTTCTTTCTGTAAACATTAATCAATCACAGATGAACTGATTGTGTGTTAATGCTAATTAGTGGTTAGCTTCAGCTAAATTCAGTGCTTTTAATTTACTAAATTAAATGAAACAAACTGTGTGGGTTTGATTCTAAACATATATTGTTCATAAAAGCGTTTTCTCTTCAGGTTATCCAACTCTTTTCCTTCAGACTCCATAGATTGATGTGATGACAGAGAGTTTAATGAACCAGAATCAACAGTGTGGCTGTTTTGTTACAAATCACAAACAGCCTTCATGTTGAGCCGCTAACAGGAAGTTGCAGTTTCCCGCTCTGATCTTTTATTTTAATGTATTTCTGTTTATGTGTCTCTAACTGATGAAGGACCTGCAGGTGAAACGTCCTTCCTCTCATTCTGGGATAAATATTCAGGTTCATTCTGGTTTTAATCCAGCTGCTGTTTGTGTCCAGAGAAGTGGGAGTTGCCATAGCAACCACCGACTCAGCACTTTTCAGTGTCAGGTTGTTCCTGTTTATATGATGGCAGCCATCATAACTGTGGTTTTAAAACAGGAAGAGGTTTTATCTGGACTTTCAGAATAAATGTCACTGACGTTAAAGCTGATCTGTCCCTCCGGACGTCATCAGGCTCAATTAGTCGATAACAGAGCGCTGACTGAGTCCAACTGGGGCTGCTGGAAACCGACGTTGCCGTGGCGACCAGCTGTCTTGCGTTGCCATGGAGACCGGAGGCGTTTCTAGTAGAAAAACATTCAGATGACGTCATCACTGTGAAATGTCGCCTCACCTGGTTTCCATGGTGATATTTCTGGGATATTTGGGATAAATGAAAACCTAACTTTGATTTGAATGTTTTTGTGTTTTTTAATTTTTTCTGCAGGTTGTTTGTTTGAGAAGAAGATCTGTCCCAGAGGTCAGCTCTGCAGCAACGGTCAGTTTAAAGTAACTCAGGTTCATCATAACAGATCAAATCCAGAGGAATCTGCTGCAGATCACAGGAAGAGACGGATTCTTTCTGTGGACTCCAGCAGACTGAGTTCTGTTAGCGACTCTTCAAAAGGGCAAAGACAGGAGAACATTCCAGAGAAAAACCCTTCTGCTCATCCAAAATCATTTACTGCATTTAGAAAACCCAAACCACAATTCATGAACATTTAGTCAGCAAGAAAAAACCCCCACAGAAAACTGGAAGAGAGGAGACAATTTAATATTTATTATATTGTTGATTATTTTCAGGTTTTTGCTTTTCTCTGTAGGAAGCTAATGAAGCTAGTGGCTAATTAAGCTAGTTTCTAATGAAGCTAGTAGCTAATGAAGCTAATGAAGCTAGTTTCTAATGAAGCTAATGAAGCTAGTTTCTAATGAAGCTAGTAGCTAATGAAGCTAAAGAAGGTACTGGTTAATGAAGCTAGAAGCTAAAGAAGCTAGTTTCTAATGAAGCTAGTAGCTAATGAAGCTAAAGAAGCTAGTTTCTAATGAAGCTAGTAGCTAATGAAGCTAAAGAAGGTACTGGTTAATGAAGCTAGAAGCTAAAGAAGCTAGTTTCTAATGAAGCTAGTAGCTAATGAAGCTAAAGAAGCTAGTTTCTAATGAAGCTAGTAGCTAATGAAGCTAAAGAAGCCAGTGGCTAATGAAGCTAGTAGCGAATGAAGCTAAAGAAGCTAGTTTCTAATGAAGCTAAAGAAACTAGTGGCTAATGAAGCTAGTAGCTAATGAAGCTAGTTTCTAATGAAGCTAGTTTCTAATTAAACTAGTAGCTAATGAAGCTAATGAAGCTAGTTTCTAATGAAGCTAAAGAAGCAAGTTGCTAATGAAGCTAGTAGCTAATGAAGCTAGTTTCTAATGAAGCTAAAGAAGCAAGTTGCTAATGAAGCTAGTAGCTAATGAAGCTAGTAACTAATGAAGCTAATGAAGCTAGTAGCTAATGAAGCTAATTAAGCTAGTTTCTAATGAAGCTAGTAGCTAATGAAACTAAAGAAGGTACTGGTTAATGAAGCTAGAAGCTAAAGAAGCTAGTAGCTAATGAAGCTAAAGAAGCTAGTTTCTAATGAAGCTAGTAGCGAATGAAGCTAAAGAAGCTAGTTTCTAATGAAGCTAGTGGCTAATGAAGCTAGTAGCTATTGAAGCTAAAAAAGGTAGTTTCTAATGAAGCTAGTAGCTAACGAAGCTAGTATCTAGCAAAGCTTATGAATCTTGAAGCTAAGCAAGCTAGTAGGTAATTAAGCTAGAAGCTAATGAAGCTAGTAGCTAACAAAGCTAGTATCTAATGAAGCTTATGAATCTTGAAGCTAAGCAAGCTGGTAGCTAATGAAGCTAGTAGCTTACAAAGCTAGTATCTAATGAAGCTTATGAATCTAGAAGCTAAGCAAGCTGGTAGCTAATGAAGCTAGTAGTTAATGAAGCTCATGAATCTAGAAGCTAAGCAAGCTGGTAGCTAATGAAGCTCGTAGCTAATGAAGCTAATGTTTAATAAAGCAGAGATGACTGAAGCCTCAGCAGAGTAAACTATGTGCCTCTCCGTCTCCATGACAACGGCGACATCAGCAGCCGGAGTTTCCCTCATGTTGGTGGTGGTGAGTCAGCGCAGCCTGCAGCAGACCTGACTCTGCTGTTGCTATGGTTACAAAGCTAATGATCAGTGCAAATGGGTTCATGCTAAATGTAAACCCGTGTCTGAGTGTCAGCATGTAACCATGGTGACCGTTCCAGACCCTGGTGAATCATTTACGGGTTCTGCAGCAACTAGCTGACCCAGTCAAACCAGTCCAGCACTGAACAGAGAGCATGGAGGTGGCAGCATCATGCTGTGGGCTTCCCCTGGGTCATCCTTCAGAACCAGGCTGACCTTGCGTGTTGTCCCGTCCAGACGGCCTGTTGGGCCAGTGCCGCGCTCCAGACCAGAAGCCGGTCCGGTACCGAGTCTCCGGCCCGGTTCTGCTGCGGATGCAGGAAGTCCTGAAGGACCTGATGGTTCAAGGTGAGTTTGACTGTAGGCCCCGCCCACAACGGAGGAGTTAGGCCCCGCCCACCAGAGTTACACTGTGTCATGTGACCTCCAGGTCTGACCTGGAAGGATGAGCTGACCCAGTCCATCATCAGTCGGGAGCTGAGCTGGGTTCCTACCGACCTGGTTCTGGACCCGGATCCGGAGGAGAACCCGCCCAAACCGTAAGGAGAACCAGTTAACGGGTCTAATAACAAGTCTGAACCATTAGGAGACCCGTTAACCAGTCAACCCAGGTCCGTTTGGTTCCCCAGGTCCTCCAGGCTGCTGGGCCCGGCCCCTCAGACAGAACCGGACCCTGGAGGTCCAGCAGAACCCGAGCTGACACAGCAGTACCTGGACTACCTGGTACTGGACCCGTACCATCAGGTAGGAGCAGACTCGCCTTGCCCCCCAGTGGCGGCAGCAGGAAATGACCCGCTGTCTGTGCTGCAGAACCAGAACCAGGAGCAGCGCTCCCTCAACTCTCTGGACCAGAACCCGACCTTCCAGCGGGGCGACGCTCTGGACCGGGACCGGCTGCTGCTGCAGGACCTGCTGTCCCTCTACCTGTCCTCCTCGCCGGCGCTGCCTCGCCACCGGGGGGCGCCGGCCGCCGGCTCCTCCTTGCTGCCAGACCTGGACTTCCCTCTGGACTACAGCCAGGACTACAACTCCCAGGATCCTCAGCTCAGGAAGCAGGAGCTGGACGTCCTGTCAGGACTGGACGGTCCGCCGATAGACTGGCTCTCTGTAGTTCAGTCTGGAGTTCTGCAAGAGCTTCCTGTAGTTTTTGATCAGTCTGGAGTTTTCCTGTAGTTTTCCTGTCTCTGTGTTTCCAGGGCGATCCCTGCGCAGACTGTCTCTGCTGCTGGACGGTTTGGACCCGTCTGCTGTGCGGCTGGACTCGTCCTCCGTCCCCGGGCATAGGGACGGAATCGCAGGTCGGTGAGCGGCTTGCGGTCAGAAAGGTCAGAGGTCAGAGGTCAGTAATGTCTGTTGTCCTCCAGCAGATCACCTGGGAGACGGTCCAGCAGCCAAGCAGAAGGTGAGTCCTGCTGGTCCAATCAGAACCGGGTCTGGGCTCCGTTAGTTTTTCTTACTGCGTCGGCCTCAGAGAGGTCATCACCATGGCAACGAGTGGAAGGTGATGTGTCCCTGTCTCCACCAATCAGCTCACAGAAGCCTTAATGGCGTATAAGGCGGCTCTGCAGGAGGCTCCGCCCCCAACCGCCAGGCCAGCTGAAGGACAGAAGGAGCCAGCCAATCAGGACGCAGGAGGTGGAGCCAAGCTGTCTGGACACACCAATCAGAGGTACGGCCGCTTCTACCTTGTCGCTTCAGCCAATCACATGTCAGACTCTGTTCGTCATGACAACCAGAGTGTTCTTGCTCTGAACGCCCCATTCCCCTGCCGCCCTGGGCAGAAACCCCTCAGTCCTACTGATCATAACGGATCAACATGACGATGATCTGAAGATTCTGACTCGGTTCTTCTCTGCAGTGCGGTCGGACAGGCCGTCAGCTTCAGAACCAGACCCAACTCCAGGAACCTGACAGCTGCACACCAACCAGGTGAGAGGAGGCGGGGCTTATAGACAAGAGGCAGATCCTCCATCTGAAGCCTTCAGCCAATCAGAGCCATTCTTCCTGCTGACACCTGGATGATGTCCTCAGTTGCAGGGCAGAACTTCCTGCAGACTGAGACGGGCCTAAAGGTTCTCCAGAGCGGCGCCGAACAGGTGAGACCTGAAACCTGGTTCTGTCCTGGTTCTAATGATGAGCGCTGAGGATTCTGTGTTTTTGTGCAGACGGATGAAGGGAAGTCGTCGTTGCCCCTGGCGACCAGAGTCCAGCCCGGCTCCCGCTGGCTGTTCGCGACGCTGGTGTCCACGGCGTGCATCGGCGGCATCCTGGTGGCGGCCATGACCATCGCCTGCCTGCGCCGCCACGCCCACCGTCTGGCCGCCAAGAAGCTGGGCCTGGGCCCGGACGGCGGCGGCTTCACCCACCAGGAGTACCAGGTGAGGCTCCGCCCACCTGCAGGTGACGGTGAATCCCATTACCTGGAGACACGGAGAAGAGGGAGTGATGCTGAGGGATCCTGGGAGATCCAGCTGGATCCAGAATGGAAATCTGGGAGATTGGGGTGAAATTAAATTATTTTAATGGATAATTCAGTTTTTTCAGCAAACTGCCTTTTTAGCGATTAATCGGTTGCTGAATTAGTGGATTAATCAATTAATGGTGATTATTGCTCCAGGTGTATTGATAAATGTATCATGCTAACATGCTAACATTGTCACCAGGATCTGTGTCGGCAGCACATGGCCTCCAAAGGCGCCTTTGGCCGGCTGGAGGCCGCCGCCCTGGGCGCGGTGGGCGGGGCCGGCGGCGCGGCCGGCGCAGTGGGCGGGGCCGGCGTGGCGGGCGGAGTCGGGCCGGACTCCAGGGTGAGCAGCGTGTCGTCCCAGTTCAGCGACGGCGCCCAGCCCAGTCCCAGCTCCCACAGCAGCACGCCGTCCTGGTGCGAGGAGCCGGCGCAGGCCAACATGGACATCTCAACGGGTCACATGATCCTGGTCAGAACCGCACGTCACCACACTCTGTCCTAGTCAAATCACTCAAAAGGTCAAACACAAACATGACGTTCAACCGGAGGACATTTAGCAGCTTTGGTCAGGCTCCGCCCCCTTCCTCTCTGCTGCGCTGCAGCTCCGCCTCTAGGCTCCGCCCACATCCAGCTCCAATAGATGAAGGTTTGCTAACTGGATCAGTGGGAGTCATGGCGTCGTCATGGTGACGTCAGTGTCGGTTGATAGCATGGAATATTCACATCCTGTCCCTCACCCTTTGTTTCCATAACTGAATATTGTTTAATCTCAAATAATAAAACTGGGATTATGGAGGAATTAACAGAACAAAAGCAGAAGTTTAAAAACTACACAGCCCGGTCCGACCCGGTTCCTCTGGCTCCCCAGGCCTACATGGAGGACCACCTGCGGAACAAGGACCGGCTCCTGAAGGAGTGGGCCGCTCTCTGCTCCTACCAGGCAGAACCCAGCGCCGTCTCCGTGGCCCAGAGCGACGCCAACACCAAGAAGAACCGCTGCCCTGACTCGCTGCCTTGTGAGTTACCCCACACACTGATACCGACCCGGTAGAACCAGAACCTCACGGGTCACATGTTCTGCAGATGACCACTCCAGGGTGAAGCTGAAGGCCGACAGCAACCCGTCTCGCTCCGATTACGTCAACGCCAGCACCATCGTAAGTCCGCTCAGACCCACAGCCTGTTCTGGTGGGGGAGCTGTCCTCTGCTTGACCTCTTCCTGACCTCATTGTGACCTTGCAGATTGAACACGACCCCAGGATGCCGGCCTACATCGCCACCCAGGGCCCACTGCCACACACCATCTCTGACTTCTGGCAGGTGAGATCAGAGGGGAAGCAGGCGTCATGGCGGCCGCCCGCTACATCCAGAACAAACATGGCGGCCGTGTGGCTGTGTGTGTGCAGATGGTTTGGGAGAACGGCTGCACTGTGATCGTGATGATGACGGCTCTGGTGGAGGACGGGGAGAAGCAGTGTGACCGCTACTGGCCAGATGAAGGCTCCTCCCTCTACCACATCTACGAGGTGGGACAGGTTGGACAGTTGGGACAGGTTGGACAGGTGTCCAGGTGTGACTTCCCGCTCTCACTCCCCCTCCAGGTGAACCTGGTGTCGGAGCACATCTGGTGTAACGACTTCCTGGTGCGCAGTTTCTACCTGAAGAACGTGCAGACGCAGGAGACGCGCACGCTCACACAGTTCCACTTCCTCAGCTGGCCGGCGCAGGGAATCCCTACCTCCACGCGCCCCCTGCTGGACTTCCGCAGGTACTGCAGCTTCCCCGTTTGCTTTGGTCTCAACCTGAAACCTTTATGGATTATTGGACTTGTTTTCATAACTAAGAGACATTCCTGGGTGTGAATCCCTAACGTGTCCCGTTTCTCTCTCAGGAAGGTGAATAAATGCTACCGCGGACGCTCCTGCCCCATCATCGTTCACTGCAGGTACAATCAGCGGATCCCAGGTGTTACAACCAAGGGACTATTTCTGATTGGCTTTTCCTGTGTTTCCATAGCGACGGCACTGGGCGGACCGGGACTTACATCCTGATCGACATGGTTCTGAACCGCATGGCTAAAGGTGCAGTACAGTGACGTGCGGTGAGGTTCATAGCTGGTGAGGCACTGACGTCATCAGAATCAGATTTGCAAATAGATGCATAGATTGACAGCAGTTTACAGGTTATGTTTCACTTCTGCATCCTTACACATACAAACCTTTCAGCTCCGGCGTTGGTCTTCCTTTGGTTATTATCTCCTGCTTCGATTGAAAGTCCACTTGAGAAAACTTTTTTAGTGTTGTAATGTAGTCATCCATGTCGAAAGTCGGGATAAGCGAGAGGAAAAAAATCACTATCTCTATTATAATCTATCGCTGCACTTGACTTGCTTCCCGAATCGTTTAGCCTAGCTCGCTGTCACTTACTCGGCAGTTGAGGAGTGAACAAGACGAACGTCTGGGATCTTGAGCGCCCCCTGCCATGAGGCAAGAGAACTGCCTGCCTCACCACGAACCTGTTCTCTGCCGTTTATAATCGCTCATTACACGAAACACGTTACACAAACACAGTTGGTGACAAAAAGCACTGTACATTATATACATAAGCTAAATTATTGGAAATAAGTTCACATATTAAATTTGTTTAAACCATTTTATTGACGCCGTACAGCAACATGCTCTCTCCGCTTAGCAGCCAGCGCAGAGCCAGGGGTTGCGCAATCCAAGGTGAGGCAGAGCTCGCTGCTGCCTCACCGGCATCGCTTCCAAGCATTTCAATGGGAAAATAAGAAAATTCAGCGATTTTGAACAAATAAAAATCGAAATTGGTGAAGCTACATGAAAAATAAATATTTTTTAGTACAAACCACCGGATGAATATAACAATTTAAATTACTTTATGATTATATATTTTCTTTCTTTCCATGATGGCTGGTGAGGCACTGCCTCACCTGCCTCCCGTGACCGCACGTCACTGGTGCAGTAGATGCGGGGTGAAGCGGCCGCTGCTGCTCCAGACACTGACCGACTGATTCTGGTTCCCCGCAGGCGTCAAGGAGATCGACATCGCCGCTACGCTGGAGCACGTCCGGGACCAGCGGCCCGGGATGGTCCGCACCAAGGTGAGTCCGAACCGGACCACCCCGATACACCAAACAGTAGCTCAGTTTTACTAAACACACTTTAAAACCCCAAACTTCAAACTAACCGTTTCTAGAGCAGATTCTCTTCCTGGTTTCTAATGCTTCTCTGCTCTGAAAGGTGTAAAGCTGAGCCACGCCGCCACCTGCTGGTGGCAGATGGAACTGAACCAGGGCTCAGTGCAGGAAGCCGAGGGACCCAAATTCTGCTCTTAATAAACTCAAAATGAAAGATATTGTTTACAGAAATAAACCTAGTTTATATTTCAGATCTATACCCATTTGTTTTATTTTAATGTCGTTGTACAGAATAAACTGAAACGTTTTGTGGTCCTTCATTAGTTTGTTGGGGAAGTGAGCGCCGCCATCTTGTCTTCCTCTCCAGGACCAGTTTGAGTTTGCTCTGACGGCGGTTGCAGAGGAGGTGAACGCCATCCTCAAGGCGCTGCCCCAGTGACCCCTGGACGACCTCAGATGACCCCCGGCACTGACTCAGGACGATCTAGGCGATGTGTTCAGGAGCATGTAGGAGAACCTGTGTGAAACGTGCATGTGAATGCACCACGAGCTTTACCCACCCAGACAGCTGGTGTTGTGTTGTAGCTGAACCTGCGGAGCCGGATCTGGATCCGCTCCAGGTTTCCTCTGCTGCTCATGGACCCCCTCTGTGCGTTTCCCGTCTATGTAGTCGTTAACCTCCAGCAAGAGAAAACTATAAAAAATAAAGCTGACTTTCTAAGTGTGACCTTAAATAAATCTGTTTGTGTTGCAGCACCTGTGTGACTTCCTGTGTAAACGACTCGACCAATCAGATTTCAGATCAACTTTATTCGTTTTAAGGCACAAACATGATAAAAATGAGTCGGTGCGTTCAGTACTCTTCGCCCTCGTCCTCGTCGCCGACGCTGTCCGTCCCCACCTCCTCGTAGTCCTTCTCCAGGGCCGCCATGTCCTCCCGCGCCTCCGAGAACTCGCCCTCCTCCATGCCCTCGCCCACGTACCAGTGGACGAAGGCCCGCTTGGCGTACATCAGGTCGAACTTGTGGTCGAGGCGCGCCCAGGCCTCGGCGATGGCCGTGGTGTTGCTGAGCATGCAGACGGCGCGCTGCACCTTGGCCAGGTCTCCGCCCGGCACCACGGTGGGCGGCTGGTAGTTGATGCCCACCTTGAAGCCAGTGGGGCACCAGTCCACGAACTGGATGGAACGCTTGGTCTTGATGGTGGCGATGGCCGAGTTGACATCTTTGGGCACCACGTCGCCGCGGTACAGCAGGCAGCAGGCCATGTACTTGCCGTGGCGCGGGTCGCACTTCACCATCTGGTTGGCGGGCTCGAAGCAGGCGTTGGTGATGTCGGCCACCGACAGCTGCTCGTGGTAGGCCTTCTCGGCCGAGATGACGGGCGCGTAGGTGGCCAGAGGGAAGTGGATGCGCGGGTACGGCACCAGGTTGGTCTGGAACTCCGTCAGGTCCACGTTGAGCGCGCCGTCGAAGCGCAGCGACGCCGTGATGGACGACACGATCTGGCCGATGAGGCGGTTCAGGTTGGTGTAGGAGGGGCGCTCGATGTCCAGGTTGCGGCGGCAGATGTCGTAGATGGCCTCGTTGTCCACCATGAAGGCACAATCCGAGTGCTCCAGGGTGGTGTGGGTGGTGAGGATGGAGTTGTACGGCTCCACCACCGCCGTGGACACCTGGGGAGCCGGGTACACGGCGAACTCCAGCTTGGACTTCTTTCCGTAGTCCACCGAGAGACGCTCCATCAGCAGAGAGGTGAAGCCGGAGCCGGTTCCTCCACCGAATGAGTGGAAGATCAGGAAGCCCTGCAGACCGGTGCACTGGTCAGCCTGAAAGGAGAACACACCCAGAACGTCAGGAAGAGATGCCCTGATGGCACCAACAAGACTTTAACACAGCCACACCTCAACCGGACCGTGACCCCTTGACCCCGCTGGGCATTGTCTCTACCACACCTCGACCCAACGAGACCTTGACCCTTGAACCCAACAAAACCCTGACCCACCAGTTTGCGCGTCCTGTCCAGAACCAGGTCGATGATCTCCTTGCCGACCGTGTAGTGGCCCCTGGCGTAGTTGTTGGCTGCGTCCTCCTTGCCGGTGATCAGCTGTTCAGGATGGAAGAGCTGCCGATAAGTTCCTGTACGGACTTCATCTGTTGGAGGGAAAACCTTCAGTGTCAGCCATGTTTTCTGAACATGCTTCCATGTTTAAGACGCTGTGTTTCCAGGAAGAACTGACCAATCACGGTGGGCTCCAGATCCACAAAGATGGCTCTGGGGACGTGCTTCCCAGACCCCGTCTCACTGAAGAACGTGTTAAAGGAGTCGTCTCCCCCTCCGATCGTCTTGTCACTGGGCATCTGGCCGTCCGGCTGGATGCCGTGCTCCAGGCAGTAGAGCTCCCAGCATGCATTGCCCATCTGGGCTCCGGCCTGGCCCACATGCATAGAAATACACTCACGCTGCAGAGAAGAGGAGAAAAGTGATCAGGCTTAATGGTTTCTGACTTTATGCCAGGTATGATAAACGGCTGAGCGGCACACCGGCCCTTTAAGAGGAACTCTATCAGTAAACATGCGGCATTAGCAGATGCTGCATCGGGAGCTCCTTAAAGAGGTTTTAGTAAAGTTCAGCCACGTTTCCTAATCAGGAAATGGCACAATTATGTAATTATCACAAAATGACTAACTACACCTACAGTCAGGTTCCTACAAACTTCAATACTCATCCTGACTAGTTTCTAGATTTTCCCTCCCTTTCAAAGCTTTAACTTCTCCGTTTAATCCTCGGATTTCCGGGTGCACCTTGAACGCACCTCCCCGGGAGCAGTGACGTAGTTTCCACTCTCAGGTGTCTCAGTGCAGACCTGTTGGATCTTGATCCAACCGGGTCACATGAGTTTTTATTACCCCTCACATCATGGAGAAAAGGGGAAAAGCCCCATCGACGCAGGCAGGAAGCCGCGCTCCCGCCCCTCCCCCACCCCATGTAACGTTCACGGACCTGCAGGGCGTTATCTGTTCGCCTCACATTTAAACGTTACCGCCTAGAACTCCTTCAGCTAAAGTACATTTAAAAACTGATCCGGGTTTATTTTAAATAACTAAACTAAATATGTGAAAACACCGGCTGGCTAAGAGGTTAGAAAACTGAAGCGTAAACTGTGAAACTTTATTTTTGATCATTTTAATCTGCGCCAACATGGCCTTGTTCGACGCCAATTAGTGGAAAAAAATGTTGTAAAGAACATGGATAAAGTGTGATTTCTACGTTTATAATAAAAAACGTTTCAACAACTTTTTCTCTTTTTAGATCCGTCTTTTACGATATAAATGCGTGTTTTAAGCGGTTTACTCACCATTTTGATCTGTCTGTCTCCTTCTCTCCGACTTTCAAGGATCGGCAGTTGGAAGCAGTGTGTGACGCAGCAGCGGAGCCGCTCGCTTATAAAGGCTCACAGGGGGCGGGGCTACGAGCGGTTTGAACCTGCTGAAGGCGGGAGATTACCGGAAGCAGATAAACTAACGTTGATAGAATTACGAGATAAAGTCGTAATATTTCGAGAATAAAGTCTAAAGTTATAATATTACAGAATAAACTCGTAATAATGCGACAATAAGTCACTGTATTTTCAGAATAAAGTTATATTAATGTGAGGATAAAGTCATACTAATATGAGAATAAAGCCATAATATGACTTTATTGTCATATTATTTCGATTTTATTTATGTAATATGACTTTATTTTAAAAATTATGAGAATAATTTTAAAAATAAAGAAGTCAATACTCTGTCGTACAGAATACACAGGTTTGTCATGGAGTTTTTAAACTTATTTTCTCACTTAATAGTAAAATAAATATTTCACTTAACATTTCAAACCAATTCATAGGATTTCTAACTTTGGTAAAGCGTTGAAAGTCCCACTTGAATCACACAGACTATATCTGCTCATATTTACAGTTTTTAATGTTCCTACATTAGCATGCATACACATATGTTTTATATATTGACTTTATATCCAAATGGAACAGTATGATCAGAAAAGGTCTTGCAGTAGGAACATTTGATGGATTTTAATGGATTCTACTCTTTATTAAAACATCTTTAAATATCAGAGATTCCTCTAAGGTCCCTAATAACATCAACAACCTTATAATAAAAGACTAAAACCAGTCACCGTTTAGGGCGTGACGTGGTGGCGTAGCGGTTAGCTCGACCCGTATTTGGAGGCCTTGAGTCCTCAAAGCGGCCGTCGCGGGTTCGACTCCCGGATCCGACGACATTTGCCGCATGTCTTCCCCCCTCTCCTTCCCTGTTTCCTGTCAGTCTGCTGTCATATAAGGGGCACTAGAGCCACAAAATACCCTGGAGGGGTAAAAAAAAAAAAAAACAGTCACCGTTTAAAGCACGTAATCCCAGAGTGGGTCCAAAGTTTCATACATTAACAATCAGTATTTAAATGTGCAGTTTAAAACAAAAACTATTTAAAACAACATCAGATTATTATCTGGTATAATGTCTCGTTTGTTTGGTTAAAGACAATATTTTAAAGCAGGGATGCGATTTGTGGTTCTGAGAGGTCAGCTCAGGAATGGTAGGAATGAGATTTAGTCTGGATTAAATTAAAGAGCACAGCTAATCCAAGTGGTGTGGGTCAAAGGTCAAACCATAATGATTCATTGTTTCTCACAGTCCTCAGTAATTCAGCCTGATTCAGAGGCTTTTATTGGAAAACATTTAAAAACATTAATCAGCTTGTTGAGCCGCTGCAGGGGAATCTCGACGTGTTTCTGTTCAACTTTACGCTTGTTTTGGACAAAGAGCAACGTGAAGGAGCTGAGCTCAGAGTATGTAGAGGAACAGGAGTCAGGTTAGCGTTCCAGGACAGACAGGGCGGCCCACTGGGAACACTGGGAACACAATGTCCACTTTGTGATCTGAACTAAATAATTTTATAGATGAATGAGATGAAGGCTCTTTTTGTCCCTCAGTTGTTGCCGTAGAGTGTTCTGCATCTTCATCAGGTTGGTGCTGCCTGCTGATTGGATGCCTTGTTTCAAACTGGGGAACCCAAATGGTTCAAACTGGTTCTGGAGTGCTAGAAAGTGTTTAGCTGCTAAATGTTTAGCATTTCCAGCCTGAGTCTGTAGAAAGCAGACACCTGCAGCCAGGTGAGGCGACTGGCGTTGGTAACGAATCCCTCATCACTTCACTGATGGATTCATTTGTATTGCAAAGGTTGACGGCTCCAACTCAACCAGCTGCTCCATTAAAACCAGTTAAACATTCAGGTCTTCCAGCCGGTTAGTGGCTGAACAGACGGACGGTTTCCATGGCTACCACTTGGAGATGAACTGGTTCTGGTCGGCAGGTAAACATCTTTTACATTTCGTTTTTATCTCTACAAAGTTCTGAACAGAAGAGAAGTCTGCAGGTACGGACCTCCAAACAGAACTGGTTCTGAACATCAGAGCTGGTCCAGTTACTGTTCAACAGGCTGGTGAAGGAGGAACCAACACAAAGAATCAACGGAAACATGGTTGCTATGGTTTCACTGTCATCTTGTTTCAGTTAAATGGACCCAGAAACCTGCCTGTAACTGGTCCTGTGGAGGATTCCCAAAGGGACTGGGTCCCAGCAGAACCAGAACCAGCTGGTCCTTTTGCACTGCAGCTATAGTTTGCTGCTGCCTTTTGGACTTTAGTTTCTGTGAAGTTCAACCTGAACGACTCTGTAAACAGTTAATGTTTTCCAACATGGCCGAACCTCTTCCTGGTTGCTGGAGGAAAGGAAGCGTCCGTCCCGTCCCTGTAGGGCCCGGCCCCAGCCCGGCCCCAGCCTGGCGCCCGGCTGGGGCCGGGCTGGGGCCCGGCAGTGTTTGCTTTCCACATGGTTGATCGCTGGTTTCTAATAGAAACACTGAAGATCATTCTGGTGCTGCTCGGTCGCCATGGTAACAACGTAAACACCTTAACATTCATTAGCGAGTGGGTGACAGCAGGTCACTCACCAGATCAAATACTGAATACTTAACCCGTTCTGTCTAAACCCGTTTATGTTTTTAGATTGGCCAAAACGGATCAAATGTGCTTAATTTATCTTTACTGACATTGATTTGATCCAGAAAGATGTAAACCTGATGCCAGATGTTTATGTCAAAGTTTCTGTATTTTCACTTCTGTGCCTAATAATATCCAGTCAAAACAGACCTTTTAAAACACAAAAACTTTACTGAACTCTTAAATTTTTGTCGTTTTCTTTTCTTTGAGTTCTAGTGTGAAATAAATACAACCTAATTTATGACTATAGTTCTAACGAGAAATGATCAAATCTGGAATATGGTGAGGAATCATGTCCCAACAACTGCAGACATTATGAAGGGATGATTGGACGGCGCCCTCTAGTGTTCAACACTGGAAAACACTTTTAGACCAATGGGACCTTGGCAGAGGATCACTGTAGCATCCATCCATCCATCCATCCATCCATCCATCCATCCATCCAAACAGTTTTTATGTTCTGTTGAATTCCATCATTAAACATGGAAACTTGGACTTTTACCCAGAATTGACATGACACTGGCTGCGCCCCCTTGTCCTCCGACAGGCCAACTGTTATTATGTTGGACCTCAGTGTGTTAGCCGAGACATATTTTGAGTCATTTTTGTCTTCTAAACCAGTGGCCCCAACCACCGGTCCGTGGACCAATTGGTACCGGGCCGCGCAAGAAATAATGAACTACTTTCGGATCTTTTATTTTGAAAATCCTAAACCGGATTTTACCGGTTAGCCAACTTGCAGCAGGAAAGAGTAACAAAACAACATCGGAGTGCTGCGCGCGCACCCCCCGGTCCTCGCGCCTAAAAAGGTTGGTGACCGCTGTTCTAACCCAACACTGAGAAAAGTCTCTAACTAGTTCTACATCCGGTCTGTAAGGTTATTAGCGGGAAGTAACGGAGAATTCAACGATAAAGCCCAAGAGGAAAAATGGTTGATGTGAGTGTGAACGCTGTGGGACGCACTTAGCACGTACAAAATGGGTGAGTAATGACTTAAATAAAACCGGCTTGTGAAAATCCGCCTTGTGGAAAATGGTTAGAAATAAACAGTAGCATGAAACGGTGTTTAAATGCTAATATAGCAGTTAGCCTAGACTGTTTTCATGCTGCCATAGAGCTACCATTGGAATCTACACGCATAAAATCCAGCATAACTACCTTCACTTATTGATCTGGAAATGATTAGATGTTTAGCGTTATTTTAATTTAACTGAGTTGTGTTTATTTGACGCTTAGCTGTCAGCTGTGAGTCGTTAGCATGGAGCTATCAGTAAGTATCCTTATGACAAAAACTGGGATGTTTACTTCCGGTTACCTTCCTGGTGACTAACTTGGTTCCCGTCCTTCAGTTTCATTCAGCTGGACGTGAGCTGGGCTGCAGTCCATGATCTGTTTCTTGGTTTTTCCACATTCCTTTTTGGTTTTGGAAATGTAATAAATTGTATTCCACCCTTTATGTTCTGGGTGACGGATTGCATATTCCCCACTGACACCTTGGACCGTGATTATCTATTATTTTCCTCAAAATCTCTCTGACTGCAGCGTGTTTTCTATGATAGATACTGTCAATATTGTCGGAGTACCGTCTTTGGAACCTGATTGGTCAGTTGCTGATAAATGCCCTAGAATGATTGGGGGAGGATTACTCTACGTCAGCATGGGGCGGAACCAGCGTCATGTTAATTTAAAGAACAAAATCCCAAACACTTCTTTATTACATCTGTTTATTTTCATTTTCTTGAACAAATTTACTAAAAAGTTGTTGAAACTTGCAGAAGAAGAGCTAGAGGCTTGCAGAAAGGTGTGGACAGGCACTGGTCTCCATCGCTGTTTGCCATGATGTAGCTTTCAGAGCTAACCGCTGACATCAGGGATGAAGAGGAGCTTCAGGTTGGGGATGAGCTGCAGCGCCACCATCAGACCTTCTGGGTGAAGTTCTCAGGGAAAACCCCTTTGGCTGAAATATCTTTCTTGAGGAACCAGTGAGCCTCCTTGACGCCCAGCAGCCAGCCGTCGTCCTGCAGACAGACCACAGTTTACCCAACCGACAACCGGCAACCAGCAATACAGAGGCGCCTGGAGAAACTCCTGGCTCAGACTAATGACAGCTGAGCTCAGAGCCCAGCAGACTTTGTTTCAGCTAGAAGCTCGTTTAAATAAAATCCTCTGTGATCAATAGCTGTCTCTGATTGACCAGAACCCAACCAACCGGGACCGGTCGTCATGGCATTCTTCTGGGGACCCATATGGTTTGGCCTCATCTGGCCCGGTTAGTCAAGCCCTCTGCTGACCCCTGAAGTTCTGACCCGGTTGGAGGAAGGTCGACTCCTTCAGTCTCTTCCCAACATTAATGTCGGGTCATGACCTCCAACCCTGACCTGCAGAATGATCTTCCTGTTGACGTCCGACAATAAAAAGGTGCTAAATAACACTTAGCAGGCTTTTATTTTGGAGACCTGATCCCAAACCCGTCCACAGCAGCTAACGGATCTCTCATCCCTCGTCCTCATTGGTCAATGTGAGGACGATGCTTTTCTATGACACTCAGCAAGTTGAGTTGCCTGGACTGGGCACAATTTGGAGTTGTGTGTTCTTCTCCAGGACTCTGAACCTGGCAAAGCGTTGTAAAGTAGATCCTTTGTTCTTTGACTAGACCCAGCAGAGACTGTCCGTGTTCTGACGGATCGGTCCCGTCTGTGTGGCGCTGAGGTCAGACTCTCGCCGATGATGCTCACCTGTTCCTCAGGGTTATCAAAAGCCAAAACCAGGACGGCGTCTCCGACCTTCAGCTCCAGCTCGTCGTTGTCCGTTGCCGTGTACTCGTGCACTGCCTTCACCTGGAGGAGGAGAACCAACCCGGTTCGGTCGGGCAGGAACCAGAGAGCGCTCAGCGGTCGGTGGACTCACCTTGTAGAGGAACCCTGGAGGAAGTTCAGCATCAGCGCCGTTGGTCACAGAGCTCTGGAGGAAGAAAAGTCCGGGCGTTACAGACGGACAGACTGCAGGAAGCATGAAGGTGGAAAGAGTTCAGAGCAGGAAACGGAACCGGTGAGGTCAGGAGGTCAGGAGGTCTGGGGCCGATCAGGGTCTCCTGAGGTTCATCTACTTCCTCTACTACCCAACTCTACCTCCTCCTCGTCCTCCTCGCCCCAGCCGCCCGGCCCCTCGCCGGCTCCGCCCTCGTCCCAGTCCGGCTCGCTGAACGCCTGATGTGCATGTCCCTGCTCCTCGGCGCCGGCGTCCTGACATTCGGCCGGGTCGGCGTGGTCCCAGCTGGGCTGGCAGCGGCTCTGGTATCTGCTGTGGTCCCAGCCGCTCTGGGCCTCCTGGTCTGCATCCTGTTGGGACAGCGACTCGGCGCCGCGCTTGTCTCGCTACGGCAGCAGGGGTTGGGCGGCAAAGCCAGGGGTCAAAGGTCAAAGGGAGGATGTTGAAGGAGACGCCAGAGGAGCGTTTGAGTTTAATGTTGCCATAACAACCACAAGAGAGGGAGGTTCAGGATTTTAAAAAGCCAAAGGAAGTAGAAACAGAGCTGGTTGAGGATGTAAGACGTTCTTCTTACCCACGAGTCCCAAGATGGCGTCTGGGGCAGAGCAGTGAGCAAAACATGGAGACCGATTGGTCATTCACCACAGACCGGCCTGATGACTCACTTCCTGTTCATGGTTTCACATAAATACCTTCCTGATCCACCACTCCAAACTACGGCTCAACATGGCAACCAGAACTGGACCTGGACCAGACCTGGACCTGGACCTGGACCAGACCTGGACCTGGACCAGACCTGGACCTGGACCAGAACTGGACCTGCATCTGGACCTGGACCTGGACCTGAACTGAACCTGGACCTGAACCTGGACCAGAACTGGACCTGGACCAGAACTGGACCAGAACTGGACCTGGATCTGGATCTGGACCAGAACTGGATCTGGACCTGGACCAGAACTGGACCTGAATCTGGACCTGGACCAGACCTGGACCTGGACCAGAACTGGACCTGGATCTGGACCGGGACCAGAACTGGACCGGGACCAGAACTGGACATGGACCTGGACCTGGACCAGAACTGGACCTGGACCAGAACTGGACCTGGACCTGGACCAGAACTGGACCTGGATCTGGACCTGAATCTGGACCAGAACTGGACCTGGATCTGGACCTGTACCAGAACTGGACCTGGACCAGAACTGGACCTGGACCTGGACCAGAACTGGACCTGGATCTGGACCTGGACCTGGACCAGAACTGGACCTGGATCTGGACCTGAATCTGGACCAGAACTGGACCTGGACCGGGACCAGAACTGGACCTGGACCAGAACTGGACATGGACCTGGACCTCTACCAGAACTGGACCTGGACCAGACCTGGACATGGACCAGACCTGGACCGGGACCAGAACTGGACCTGGACCTGGAACTGTATCAGAACTGGACCTGGATCTGGACCTGTACCAGAACTGGACCTGGACCAGAACTGGACCTGGATCTGGACCTGGACCTGGACCTGGACCAGAACTGGACCTGGATCTGGACCTGAATCTGGACCAGAACTGGACCTGGACCAGAATTGGACCTGGACCGGGACCAGAACTGGACCTGGACCAGAACTGGACATGGACCTGGACCTGGACCAGAACTGGACCAGACCTGGACATGGACCAGACCTGGACCGGGACCAGAACTGGACCTGGACCTGGAACTGGATCAGAACTGGACCTGGATCTGGACCTGGACCAGAACTGGACCTGGACCAGAACTGGACCTGGATCTGGACCTGGACCAGAACTGGACCTGGACCTGGACCAGAACTGGACCTGGATCTGGACCTGAATCTGGACCAGAACTGGACCTGGACCAGAACTGGACATGGACCTGGACCTGGACCAGACCTGGACATGGACCAGACCTGGACCGGGACCAGAACTGGACCTGGACCTGGAACTGGATCAGAACTGGACCTGGATCTGGACCTGGACCAGTACTGGACCTGGACCTGGACCAGAACTGGACCTGGACCAGATCTGGACCTGGATCTGGACCTGGATCTGGACCTGGACCTGAACTGGACCAGAACTGGACCTGGACCAGAACTGGACCTGGATCTGGACCTGGACCAGACCTGGACCTGAACTGGACCAGAACTGGACCTGGACCTGGACCAGAACTGGACCTGACCTGGACCAGAACTGGACCAGACCTGGACCTGGACCAGAACTGGACCAGAACTGGACCTGGACCAGAACTGGAGCTGCACTTGGACCAGAACTGGACCTGGACCTGATCAGACCGACCGGATCAGAATGTTCTGAAGTTGACCAGATGTTGGGTCTGAATTGTAGGCTGATGGAGAAACTCCCTCTTGGGTTTATTGGGATGTTTTTGTGTCTCAGTGATTCTGACACAATAATCAGTTTTTCATCCAAACTTCAACCTGAGACTAAAACAACCAGAGAAAGAAACCGGACCAGAGGCTGGTCATGCAGAACCACTTCAGATACCAGCAATATCTGAACTAAAGAAGCTTCTCCCTTATAACACACACACACACACATTTTAACCCTGTGTTGTAAGCAGAACTCCATCATGTCAGCTTCAGTCTCTCTGTGATAACCAGTCAGTCAGTAATCAGAGTAGAGGTCAGGAGTCCCTCAGGGTCGAGTCGTCGTGTTTGTTCTGTTTAGCCAGATTCTGATCCAAAGTTAGAAATGTTAACAGTTGGAACCATCAGATGTGTTCAGGTTAATGTGGTTCTGGGTTATGATGAAGAACGGCCGGCTGTTTTCTGTCTGACCTGCTGCGTTGTGCTGGTCGGGTCTGAGTCAGAGTCTGGAGCTGCAGCCTCGTCCTCCAGCAGGGCGGCGATCTGCTGCTTTGGGTCTGGAGACGGTGAGAGTCTGGGAGGAGGCCGGCTGGGCGGCGGGCCGGGCTTCTGCAGCGCCACCAGGTGGAATCACGCAGCCACCACAACGGCATGCACACAAATGCAGTTAGGAACGCTCACATCACTCGGAGTTAGGCTGTTCTCTAAAGCCAGAACCCTTCAGACTAGCAGAGCTAGAGCGGCAGCCTGGTACCTTTGGAGCCGGGCTGCTGGCCTGGCTGTGGTTGGCTTCCTCACTGGACCATGAGGAAGAGGAGAGAGAGGAAGACAATGAGAACTGGAGAGAAAAAACTTAACAGGAACATGTGCAAAACCATCAGCTCAGCTGTTCTATGCTTTGTCCACACGAGGGAGCCAACATGCTCCAAATCATAACTCTTCATAACTTATTGTTGACAGCTGCAGACGTTCAGCTTCATTAGAGTTTATCCAGGACCAGTTACTGTTCACTGACACGCATGCAGCAGCAGACGCATGTGGCTCCATGCGGCATCAGGACGAGTATGCGGCATCAGGAGGAGCATGCGGCACCAGGAGGAGCATGAGGAGCATGCGGTTCCATGCGGCACCAGGAGGAGCATGCGGCTCCATGCGCAGGAGGAGCATGCGGCAGCAGGAGGAGCATGCGGCATCAGGACGAGCATGCGGCATCAGGAGGAGCATGCGGCACCAGGAGGAGCATGCGGCTCCATGCGGCATCAGGAGGACCATGCGGCTCCATGCGGCACCAGGAGGAGCATGCGGCTCCATGCGGCATCAGGACGAGCATGCGGCTCCATGCGGCATCAGGACGAGCATGCGGCATCAGGAGGAGCATGCGGCACCAGGAGGAGCATGCGGCTCCATGCGGCATCAGGAGGAGCATGCGGTTCCATGCGGCATCAGGACGAGCATGCGGCTCCATGCGGCACCAGGAGGAGCATGCGGCTCCATGCGGCATCAGGACGAGCATGCGGCTCCATGCGGCATCAGGACGAGCATGCGGCATCAGGAGGAGCATGCGGCACCAGGAGGAGCATGCGGCTCCATGCGGCATCAGGACGAGCATGCGGCTCCATGCGGCATCAGGACGAGCATGCGGCATCAGGAGGAGCTTTCGGCAGCAGGAGGAGCATGCGACTCCATGCGGCACCAGAAGGAGCATGCGGCTCCATGCGGCATCAGGACGAGCATGCGGCATCAGGAGGAGCATGCGGCACCAGGAGGAGCATGCGGCTCCATGCGGCATCAGGAGGAGCATGCGGTTCCATGCGGCATCAGGACGAGCATGCGGCTCCATGCGGCACCAGGAGGAGCATGCGGCACCAGGAGGAGCATGCGGCTCCATGCGGCATCAGGACGAGCATGCGGCTCCATGCGGCATCAGGACGAGCATGCGGCATCAGGAGGAGCTTTCGGCACCAGGAGGAGCATGCGACTCCATGCGGCACCAGAAGGAGCATGCGGCTCCATGCGGCATCAGGACGAGCATGCGGCATCAGGAGGAGCATGCGGCACCAGGAGGAGCATGCGGCTCCATGCGGCATCAGGACGAGCATGCGGCTCCATGCGGCATCAGGACGAGCATGCGGCATCAGGAGGAGCTTTCGGCACCAGGAGGAGCATGCGACTCCATGCGGCACCAGAAGGAGCATGCGGCTGCATGCGGCATCAGGACGAGCATGCGGCATCAGGAGGAGCATGCGGCACCAGGAGGAGCATGCGGCTCCATGCGGCATCAGGACGAGCATGCGGCTCCATGCGGCATCAGGACGAGCATGCGGCATCAGGAGGAGCATGCGGCACCAGGAGGAGCATGCGGCTCCATGCGGCACCAGGACGAGCATGCGGCTCCATGCGGCATCAGGACGAGCATGCGGCTCCATGCGGCATCAGGACGAGCATGCGGCTCCATGCGGCACCAGAAGGAGCATGCGGCTCCATGCGGCACCAGGAGGAGCATGCGGCACCAGGAGGAGCATGCGGCACCAGGAGGAGCATGCGGCTCCATGTGGCAGCAGGAGGAGCATGCGGCTCCATGCGGCATCAAGAGGAGCATGCGGCTCCATGCGGCAGCAGGAGGAGCATGCGGCTCCATGCGGCATCTTTTACCTCTTTGAGCCGCCTTTCTTTGCGGCTGCAGTGGCGTCTTTTCTGCACCAGAGGGCGCTGTGAGTTAGTGCTGTCATGTTGCGCTTGGTGGCTGATGAAGGAGGAACTTACTTGAGCTGCTGCTGCTCCTCCAGTTTGGTCATGATGTCGTTCAGGTTGTGGCTCAGCTGCTCACAGGAGAGGCGGGTCAGCTGACCAAACGCTGCGCTCTGATTGGTGGAGAGCAGCAGGTTCACTCACCTTGCTCATCTCTCTGTGGAACTTCTCCTGATGTCCTGCCAGGCTCTGGAATGTGCCAACATAGACGCCAACACGACTGAAAAACACACACAGGTCAATGTTTGGTTCTGTGGGTCGGAACCACCCGGACCGGACCGGTTCTTACCTGTCCCACAGAACCGGGAGCTCATCCTGCAGCTCCACGTTCAGCTCCTCAAAGATCCTCTGAGCCCGGCCCAGTTCCTCCTCCGCCTGCGCGCGCACGCACACACACACACACACACACACACACACACAGTGAAGAATCAGAACCGGTACCAGACGGGTCCAACAGAACCAGCTGAGACATGCAGCGTGCAGAGCAGAACCAAGCAGCTCAGAGAGTTTGTCACTAACTAGTGATGGTTAGTCTGTTAACTAGTCACTAGCTCTGATTACATGTCAGCTGGTTGGTTAGTTAATTAGTTAGTTAATTAAACCAACAGGTTAGTGGTTTTCATGTCATTTTTATTGGATGTTTAGTTTGTTCCTGAATATTTAGTTGGTTTAAAATGAGTTCATTTTTGATGAGTTAGTCTCTGTGTTGGTCAGAAAATGAGTTAATGGTTTAATAATGAGTTAATTTGGTGATCAGTCAGTTCATTAACACTAGTCAGCAGGTTTAGTTTTTGTAGTTAGTATTGTATTGATTAGTATAAGTGACTTCATTAATCAGTTTTTAGTAAGTTGCCAGTTTGTCCTAAAGTTTAGCAACAATCCGACTGATTTTTAATTTAAACTCAAAGCTGATTGATGATCAGATCGGATCAGTTTGGATCAATTAAAGAGGTCAATGTGATGTCATCAGGTGACCCAGAGCTTCACCTGGTTGTAGGAGAGGTTAGTCTGCGCCACCTGGTGGGCTGAGATCAGGCCCTGCGCCCAGCTGGGGGCGGCCATCTCCAGCAGGGCGGCGGGCTAACGGCACACAGCATGCAGCGCCGCGAGGAAGACGGCGAGGAAGAGCAGCAACAGCAACAGGTCAAGTCAACATTCTCAGTTTAACTCAAGAATCAGAGAGTCTGACTGGTTTAAGGTGGAATCATCTGAAGGACAGCAGCATGTCCTGTTCCACCTTAAATCAAAATGGCTTCTTGCCGTCCGGCCGTTACCTTGGCGATCTTGGCCTCGTCCTTCTTCTTCCCTTTCTGCAAGGAGGCGAAGTGATGGCGGGCGCTGTCAAAGTCCACCAGCTTCCTGTCGCGCTTCGCTAGGCGAGCCTGTTGGACACACGGCAACTTCAGCAACATGGCAACTTCAGCTACAGGTCAACTTCAACAACCCCATGTAGTCACTTCCTGTCTCGTCCTGTCACTTCCTGTCTCTTCCTGTCTCGTCCTGTCACTTCCTATAACTTCCTGTCTCTTCCTGTCACTTCCTTTCTCTTCCTGTCACTTCCTGTCTCGTCCTGTCACTTTCTGTCTCGTCCTGTCACTTCCTGTCTTGTCCTGTCACTTCCTGTCTTGCCTGTCTCGTCGTGTCTCTTCCTGTCTCGTCCTGTCTCTTCCCGTCTCGTCCTGTCTCTTCCTGTCTCGTCCTGTCTCTTCCTGTCTCTTCCCGTCTCGTCCTGTCTCTTCCCGTCTCGTCCTGTCTCTTCCTGTCTCTTCCCGTCTCGTCCTGTCTCTTCCTGTCTCGTCCTGTCTCGTCCTGTCTCTTCCTGTCTCTTCCCGTCTCGTCCTGTCTCTTCCCGTCTCGTCCTGTCTCTTCCTATAACTTCCTGTCTCTTCCTGTCACTTCCTGTCTCTTCCTGTCACTTCCTGTCTCGTCCTGTCTCTTCCCGTCTCGTCCTGTCTCTTCCCGTCTCGTCCTGTCTCTTCCTGTCTCGTCCTGTCTCTTCCTGTCTCGTCCTGTCTCGTCCTGTCTCTTCCCGTCTCGTCCTGTCTCTTCCTATAACTTCCTGTCTCTTCCTGTCACTTCCTGTCTCTTCCTGTCACTTCCTGTCTCGTCCTGTCTCTTCCTGTCTCGTCCTGTCACTTCCTGTCTTGCCGGTCTCGTCCTGTCTCTTCCTGTCTCGTCCTGTCTCTTCCTATAACTTCCTGTCTCTTCCTGTCTCGTCCCGTCACTTCCTGTCTCGTCCTGTCTCTTCCTGTCTTGTCCTGTCACTTCCTGTCTTGCCTGTCTCGTCCTGTCTCTTCCTGTCTCGTCCTGTCTCTTCCTATAACTTCCTGTCTCTTCCTGTCTCGTCCTGTCACTTTCTGTCTCGTCCCGTCACTTCCTGTCTCGTCCTGTCTCTTCCTGTCTCGTCCTGTCACTTCCTGTCTTGCCTGTCTCGCCCTGTCTCTTCCCGTCTCGTCCTGTCACTTCCTGTCTCGTCCTGTCTCTTCCCGTCTCGTCCTGTCTCTTCCTATAACTTCCTGTCTCGTCCTGTCTCGTCCCGTCTCGTCCTGTCACTTCCTGTCTTGCCTGTCTCGTCCTGTCTCTTCCCGTCTCGTCCTGTCACTTCCTATAACTTCCTGTCTCTTCCTGTCACTTCCTGTCTCGTCCTGTCACTTCCTGTCTTGCCTGTCTCGTCCTGTCTCGTCCTGTCTCGTCCTGTCACTTCCTGTCTCGTCCTGTCACTTCCTGTCTTGCCTGTCTCGTCCTGTCTCGTCCCGTCTCGTCCTGTCTCGTCCTGTCACTTCCTGTCTCGTCCTGTCTCTTCCTGTCTCTTCCTGTCATTTCCTGTCTCGTCCTGTCACTTCCTGTCTCGTCCTGTCTCTTCCTGTCATTTCCTGTCTCGTCCTGTCTCGTCCTGTCTCTTCCTGTCTCTTCCCGTCTCGTCCTGTCTCTTCCCGTCTCGTCCTGTCTCTTCCTATAACTTCCTGTCTCTTCCTGTCTCTTCCTGTCACTTTCTGTCTCGTCCTGTCACTTTCTGTCTCGTCCTGTCACTTCCTGTCTCGTCCTGTCACTTCCTGTCTTGCCTGTCTCGTCCTGTCTCGTCCTGTCTCTTCCCGTCTCGTCCTGTCTCTTCCTATAACTTCCTGTCTCTTCCTGTCACTTCCTGTCTCTTCCTGTCACTTCCTGTCTCGTCCTGTCTCTTCCTGTCTCGTCCTGTCACTTCCTGTCTTGCCTGTCTCGTCCTGTCTCTTCCTGTCTCTTCCTATAACTTCCTGTCTCTTCCTGTCTCGTCCCGTCACTTTCTGTCTCGTCCCGTCACTTCCTGTCTCGTCCTGTCTCTTCCTGTCTCGTCCTGTCACTTCCTGTCTTGCCTGTCTCGCCCTGTCTCTTCCCGTCTCGTCCTGTCACTTCCTGTCTCGTCCTGTCTCTTCCCGTCTCGTCCTGTCTCTTCCTATAACTTCCTGTCTCGTCCTGTCTCGTCCCGTCACTTCCTGTCTTGCCTGTCTCGTCCTGTCTCTTCCCGTCTCGTCCTGTCACTTCCTATAACTTCCTGTCTCTTCCTGTCACTTCCTGTCTCGTCCTGTCACTTCCTGTCTTGCCTGTCTCGTCCTGTCTCGTCCTGTCACTTCCTGTCTCGTCCTGTCACTTCCTATAACTTCCTGTCTCTTCCTGTCACTTCCTGTCTCGTCCTGTCACTTCCTGTCTCGTCCTGTCTCGTCCTGTCTCGTCCTGTCACTTCCTGTCTCGTCCTGTCACTTCCTGTCTTGCCTGTCTCGTCCTGTCTCTACCTGTCTCTTCCTGTCTCGTCCTGTCTCTTCCCGTCTCTTCCTGTCTCTTCCCGTCTCGTCCTGTCTCTTCCCGTCTCTTCCTGTCTCTTCCTGTCATTTCCTGTCTCGTCCTGTCACTTCCTGTCTTGCCTGTCTCTTCCTGTCACTTCCCGTCTCGTCCTGTCTCTTCCCGTCTCGTCCTGTCTCTTCCCGTCTCTTCCTGTCTCTTCCCGTCTCTTCCTGTCTCGTCCCGTCTCGTCCTGTGTCTTCCCGTCTCGTCCTGTCTCTTCCTGTCTCTTCCCGTCTCGTCCTGTCTCTTCCCGTCTCGTCCTGTCTCTTCCTGTCACTTCCTGTCTCGTCCTGTCTCTTCCTGTCTCGTCCTGTCTCGTCCTGTCTCTTCCCGTCTCGTCCTGTCCTCTTCCTATAACTTCCTGTCTCTTCCTGTCACTTCCTGTCTCTTCCTGTCACTTCCTGTCTCGTCCTGTCTCTTCCTGTCTCGTCCTGTCACTTCCTGTCTTGCCGGTCTCGTCCTGTCTCTTCCTGTCTCGTCCTGTCTCTTCCTATAACTTCCTGTCTCTTCCTGTCTCGTCCCGTCACTTCCTGTCTCGTCCTGTCTCTTCCTGTCTTGTCCTGTCACTTCCTGTCTTGCCTGTCTCGTCCTGTCTCTTCCTGTCTCGTCCTGTCTCTTCCTATAACTTCCTGTCTCTTCCTGTCTCGTCCTGTCACTTTCTGTCTCGTCCCGTCACTTCCTGTCTCGTCCTGTCTCTTCCTGTCTCGTCCTGTCACTTCCTGTCTTGCCTGTCTCGTCCTGTCTCTTCCCGTCTCGTCCTGTCACTTCCTGTCTCGTCCTGTCTCTTCCCGTCTCGTCCTGTCTCTTCCTATAACTTCCTGTCTCGTCCTGTCTCGTCCCGTCTCGTCCTGTCACTTCCTGTCTTGCCTGTCTCGTCCTGTCACTTCCTGTCTCGTCCTGTCTCGTCCTGCTCGTCCTGTCACTTCCTGTCTCGTCCTGTCACTTCCTGTCTTGCCTGTCTCGTCCTGTCTCTACCTGTCTCTTCCTGTCTCGTCCTGTCTCTTCCCGTCTTCTTCCTGTCTCTTCGCCGTCTCGTCCTGTCTCTTCCGTCTCTCTGTCTCTTCTCTCCTGTCATTTCCTGTCTCGTCCTGTCACTTCCTGTCTTGCCTGTCTCTTCCTGTCACTTTCCCCGTCTCGTCCTGTTCTTCCCGTCTCGTCCTGTCTCTTCCCGTCTCTTCCTGTCTCTTTCCCGTCTCTTCCTGTCTCGTCCCGTCTCGTCCTGTGTCTTCCCGTCTCGTCCTGTCTCTTCCTGTCTCTTCCCGTCTCTTCCCGTCTCGTCCTGTCTCTTCCTATCACTTCCTGTCTCTTCCTGTCACTTCCTGTCTCGTCCTGTCTCTTCCTGTCTCGTCCTGTCTCGTCCTGTCTCTTCCCGTCTCGTCCTGTCTCTTCCTATAACTTCCTGTCTCTTCCTGTCACTTCCTGTCCTTCTCTCACTTCCTGTCTCGTCCTGTCTCTTCC